>NC_133509.1:58935000-59238750 GCF_049354715.1 Callithrix jacchus
ATAAGTTGGAGCTAAATATCAGGTACACAGGAACATAAAGATGGCAATAATAGACACTGGGGACTCCCAAAGCGGGGAGGGACAGAGAGGGAAAAAGGTTGAAAATGATCTGTTGGTACTATGCTCACTGGTTGTGTGATTGGTTCAATTAAAGCCCAAACCTCATTATCATGAAATATATCCATGTAACAAACTTGCACATGTATCACCTGATTCTACAGAAAAAAAGAGAATCAAATGTTATAATTATTGACATGCAGAACATGGAAATACACACAACCAGGCATGATTTCCCACCAGGATTCTGTGCAACTTGGCTCAGTACTGAGGTCCACCTTCAGGATGAATGAAATTGAGTAAAGGGCCAAGTGATGGCAAGATTCATCAAGGGTTAGCACCCAGAAAGAAAATCAGATCAGAATTATATTACAGCCTATCCTTGGCTTTATAAATAGGTTACACTGATTGTACTCCAAAATTTCATTTACTGTCAATTGTTTAGACCTATAAATGCTTGAATGTCATCTTATTAAGAAAGATTAGATCCCTGTCTAATCCACAGGGGCATTTAATCCATAATTTGCCTACACATTTACAATGAAATACTATATATTTGCAGTAAAAAGGAATATTATTATGGGTAGCCATAGAGGTTCAGCCAAACAGAAGAAGTAAAGAATATTAAATAGCAGTTGTTTATTTTGAATGTTTTAGAGGATAAATGATAGAAAAATAATTTTGATAAAATGTTAACAGGCTTTCTATGCACATTCAAGTGTTGTAGAATTTAATGACACTGATACTTTTAGGGTAGTTTTCTCTTACCTAAAATTTCTAGGAAATTTTGAGTAATTGCTTCCCTTTCTTCAAGATAAAGCACCTTTTAAGAAGGAAAAATGGTTTTCAGAGAGAGTAGAAGGAAGGATGGAGTTAAAGTGTGTGTATGTCTTGATTTGACAAATAGAGTTGCTTAGATAGAATTAACTGAGCTCTGAAGCTGGCAAGGCTAAGGAATAGCAGGAAGAGTGGCCTGGGAGATTCCTCAAAGTAACTCACAAGAGAGAGAATGAAACTGTGTTTAAATGAGATAGGTGCCTTGTTTCTTAGATGGTGTTCACCCACAACTTTATTGCTTCTTGACCTGGGGGACAAGTTGAATAGTCTCCAGGAGGCTGGTACGTGCTTTACAAATGTCTGTTTGTGCATGTGGAAGCTCCTAGGGTGAACGCTCATAACTGGGGTCCTGTAGGCAAATTGATTTGCCTAGCAACTAGCGTGATCAAGTTGGCCACACCAGGTCCATGTACCCTTGGGTATTACTCAGAAGCAAATTAGTGACTTCTAAATCCTTACAGTGCCTTGGAACCACTGCTGAATTCCTGGCCTGCATTGATATTCCCTTCTTTGTCTGGGCTCCGCCAGCATCTCAATGGTGGGGCAGTGAAAACACTGAGGGGAAGAACTCCTGCCCTTTACAAATTGCTCATAAATTTTCAAGTGTGCCTGTTGGCTGCTGATAATGGCAGCTTCCTTACACCTCCTGCTGGATAATGCTTTTGGACACGGTTGCTGGAGAGGCAGCAAATGAACTGAACTCCTTGTCCAGTACGTCAGATCAAAAGCAAACAGGCAGATCTGTGCCAAGTTTAATTCACAAAAATGGCCCCAAGGAAATGAATGCAAGTGTAAGCTGGGTTGTTCTCTACAAGGATAGGCAGCCCTATCTGTTGTGTGAGGGCATCTCTGCTGCAGAGCAGATTGCCCCAGAGCTGAAAACCACTTTGAGAAAAGGCAGATATGGAGAAGTCAAGTGCTCAGGTAGGAGCTGTCTGCTGTAGCAAAGTGTCAGAGAGGACCTCGGCTGAAAACCCGAACCACCATAGGATTCATTTCTGAATTGCAAAGAGATAAGTAAATGCATATATATTTTTTAGGACTTCATAATTAGCAAATTCTGTTTGTAAACAGAACGTTGCATTCCTCTCTGCAATGCTTTAAGTAGCTTTTGATAACCAGTCACACAGAGTGGGTTAATTCTGAGTCACTCTTAGCAAATGAGTTTTCCGAGACATTCAGAAGAAAGCTCTGAATCAAGCTGAAACAGAGACAAGCTTGTTTAAATGAAAACTCCGTTCCTCCTGTCTGATAGCATCTGGTATTTTTATTTGGGCTTCCTTATTTGCAAATTAAACTTTCTATAAAAATTTAATGTGGGCGGGGCCAAAATGGACTACCAAAAGCAGCACCATTTGGAGGCTCCTAACGGAAAAAAAACATAGTGAGCGTGTGAATCCTTCACTGGCAGCCAAGGTATCCAGGTTCTCTCATCAAAATTGACTGGAAGGCTGGCGTGACCCACGGAGAGAGGGAAGAGCAGTGCGGTGCGGTTGTCCACCTGAAGCCACAAGGGGAAGGGGAGCCTCCTCCTCCCGGCCAAGGGAGGCAGTTGAGTGAGTGCGCTGCCCTGCCGGGGAAACTGTGCTTTATCTATTGAACTGTGCAACCCACAGATTGGAAGATCCCGCTTGCGAACCCACGCCACGGCGTAGCGTCCCAACCCTGGAACGTAAAGATTCTTACAGCTCTCAGGTGGAATCTGCTTAAGCCTACCAAGCTCCCATGGGGAGGGACGACCAGCACCGGCTGCCGCTTCTTGCTGTCTAAGCCTTTTGAATTCCTTGGGGGAGAGAGGCAGCTGCCAGCACTGGGACTCGCAACTGCCTAACACGCTAAGCTCCCTGGGCAGGGGAAAGGCAGCACGCATTTCTATAGCTCCAGGCTACACTTTTCCCCTGCTGGAGCCAGGGAGGCTGGATGGCTTGGTCCCAAGACTTGTCCCCACAGCCCAACACACTGGCTGTGGCAGTCTGCCGCCGGAGCGCCTCTTTAGGTCTAAACCTGATCCATCCTTCCTCATTGGGTGGGGCTTCCCTGCAGGATCTCCAGTAACTCCAGCCAGAGGCTCAGGGACAGAACTGGGATCTCCCTGGGCCTGATCCCCTAGGGGGAGGGGTGGCCACAGTGTCTATGGGCCAGCAGACTTAGCCTCTTCTCCTGGTAGTTCTGAGGAATGTGGACAGCCCAGAAGAGTGGATTTTCCCGCAGTGAAACACACGCTCTCCACTAAGGAACAGAGTGCTTCATTAAACAGGTCTTGCTCCCTGTGCCACCCAACTGGGTGAGACCATCCAGCAAGGGTTGTCAGACACCGTATAGAGGAGTAATCCTACTAGCATCAGGTTGGTGCCTCTTGAGGTCAGCGGTCCCAGAAGAAGAAACAGGCACTCATCTTTGCTGCTCTCCAGCCTCCTTGAGTGACATCTCCAGGCAGGCGAGTGAATCAGATGAATAAGGCCTGAAGTGAACCCCTAGGAAAGTGCAACAGCCTTACGCAAGAGGGAACTGACAATTGAGAGAAAAACAAGCAAGCAGCAAGTGACAACAACAGCATCATCATCAACAACAACAAAAAGGTCCCCACAAAACCCCCATTCAAGGGTGAGCAGCCTCAAAAACCAAAACTAGACAAATTCATGAAGATGAGAAAGAATCAATGAAAAAATGTTGAAAACCCAAAAGGCCAGAGTGTCTCTTCTCCAGGTGATTGCAGTCTCTCCATCAAGGGCGCAGAACTGGATGGAGGATCAGATGGATAAATTAACAGAAGTAGGCTTCTGAAGATGGGTAATAAAAAACTATGATGAGCCAAAGGAGCTAAAGGAGCATGTTCTAATCCAATGCAAAGAAGCTAAGAAACTTGATAAAAGGTTACAGGAATTGCTAACTAAAATAATCAGTTTAGAAAGGAACATGAATGACCTGATAGTGCTGAAATACACAGCATGAGAACTTCGTGAAGCATACACAAGTATCAACAGCTGAATCAACCAAGCAGAAGAAAGGATATCAGAGTTTGAAGTCCACCTTAGTGAAATAAGACACGCAGACAAGGATAGACAAAAAAGAATGAATGAATGGAAAAACATTTCATCCTCATAGATAGAAAGAATGAATATTTTGAAAATGGCCATATTGTCCAAAATAATTTACAGATTCAGTGCTGTTTCCATCAAACTGCCATTGACATTCTTCACAGAATCAGAAAAATGATTTTAAATTTAGTATGGAATCAAAGAAGACCCTATATAGCCAAGATAATCCTAAGCAAAAAGAACAAAGCTGGAGGCATGATGCTACCAGATTGCAAACTATACTGCAAGGCTACAGTAACCAAAATAGCGTGGTATCAGCACCAAAACAGACATACAGACCAGTAAAGCAGAACAGTGACTTCAGAAATAACACCACACATTTACAACCATCTGATCTTCAGCAAACCTGACAAAAACAAGCAATGGGGAAAGGATCTCCTATTCAGTAAATGGTGGTAAGACAATTGACTAGTCATATGCAGAAAACTGAAACTGGACTCCTTTCTTACACCTTATACAAAAATTGGACCCAAGATGGTTTAAAGATTTAATGTAAAACCCAAAACCATAAAAACCCTAGGAGAAAACCTAGGCAATACCATTCAGGACATAGGCATGGGCAAATCCTTCATGACAAAAGCACCAAAAGCAATTGCAACAAAAGCCAAAATTGACAAATGGGATCTAATTAGACTAAAGTGCTTCTCCACAGCACAAGGGACTATTATCGGAGTGAACAGGCAACCTACAGAATGGTAGAAAAGTTTTGCAATCTACCCATCTAACAAAAGTCCAATATCCAGAATTTACAAAGAGCTTAAACATATTTACAAGAAAAAACAAGCAACCTATTAAAAAGTGGGCAAAGGATATGAACAGACACGTCTCAAAAGAAGACGTTTATGTGGCCAACGAACATATGAAAACAAGCTCAACATCACTGATCATCAAAGTCAGAATGGTGATTATTAAAAAGTCAGGAAACAATAGATGCTGGTGTGACTGTGGAGAAATAGGAATGCTTTTACACTGTTGGTGAAGATGTAAATTAATTCAACCATTGTGAAAGACAGTATGGTGATTCCTCAAGGATCTAGTATCAGAAATACCATTTGACCCGGCAATCCCATTACTGGGTATATACTCAAAGGAATATAAATCATTCTTCTATAAAGACACATGCACATATATGTTTATTGCAGCACTGTTTACAATAGCAAAGACATGGAACTAGCCCAGATGTCCATCGATGATAGACTGGATAAAGAAAATGTGGTACATATACACCACGGAATACTATGTAGCCATAAAAAGAAATACTATGTAGCCATAAAAAGATCAGGTTCTTTGCAGAGACATGGATGAAGCTTGAAGGCCATCATCCTCGGCAAACTAACACAGGAACAGAAAATTGAACACCATATGTTCTCACTCATAAGTGGGAGTTGAACACTGAGAACACATGGAAACAGGGAGCAAAACAATACATATCATGGCCTGTTGGGGGGTGGGGAGTAAGGGGAGGGAAATTAGAGGATGGGTCAATAGGTGCAGCCAACTATCATGGCACACGTATACCTGTGTAACAAATCTGCACGTTCTGCACGTGTATCCCATTTTTTTTTAGAAGAAATAAAAGAAATCTTATGGGGAAGCTCAACCAACAATAAGATTTTATTCTTTTACTGTGAATACTAGCAATGGTAAAAGAGCATACTCCAAACTTTATAAAGTGGAGCTGTCCTGATTAATAACTTTGAGTACCCACAAAGCCCCAAACAAGTTTATGAAACTTTGAGATCAATACAAATGTGTACTATAGAACTTCTATTTTGCTGCTGTCTGGTTCTGATTTTCCCTGTTGGGGTCAGGGTTTTGGAACACAACAATGCTATTTTTTTTATGAAGGTGAATTGTTAGCAGTGTCTTCACTTTTGGGAGTAGCATCCATTTTGATCCTGTTTCTTATCTTCTTCTTCTTCTTCCCTTTTGCCTTTTGCATTATGATTCTTCCTTCCTTTCTCAGGAAGGAAGTAGACTTTCAGATCTACTCCAGTGATTAGTTGATGATTGGCGGGGCCTGATCCTTTGAGGATTATTCTGTCTTTGAGGATTATTATTTCCATCAAATTCCCTTAGGCTCCAAATCATAGGCCTAGGGACAATATTCTCACTCCCTGTGTTTTATCCTTTCTAAACATCGCTGGCATCTAGCTTTGCACAAAAACTTACACTTGAAATCAGCACAATCACATTGTAAAACCTTTTGGTAGCATCCGCAAAAGCTGAGGATATGCACATTCTATGTCCTGTGACCCAGCAATTATACCACTTGGCGTATACCTAACAAAAATGGGTATATGTGCAGGCAAAAAAATATGTATAAAGATGCTCATACCAGTACAATCCAGAACAGGAGCTGGAATAGTAATTGGAATCAACTCATCATAAAAAATCAATTAAAAATTTTGGTACATTTATTAATAACATATAGCAATGAGAATAAATTGCAACTAACAACATGAGTTTCCCTCACAAAAATAATGTTGAGCAAAAGAAGCTAGACACAGAAGGCAATATATTCATGTATGTGTATGAGTATATATTATAAAAATAGGCAAAATTTATCTATGGTGTTAGAAGTTACGATAGCAGGGATGGGGCTGCGGCGAATGACAGGAAGGAGACAATGAGGGCTTCTGGGTGCCAGAATGGTCTGTTTATTGATTTGAGTCCTGGTTACATAGTTGTGTTCACTTTGTGTAACTTTCCATTTGTACATTATATTCAATGAAATTTTACTTTAAAAGAAAAAAAATCACACATTGCAAATCACTCTGAGACACATTCATCTTTTCCCAAAAGATACAACCATTTCTGTACATAGCAAGCTCAGTTCTACCACAAAACAAGCTACTTTTGATTATCCATCTTGGCAGTCATGATTATTAGTGTCAGTGGTAAAGCTTTTTACCTAGCTAAAAGCTTTTCTAGGAGAGGTAAGCCTGATACCTGCAGAGATTTACCAGATGTTTGAGAGTCTAGTATGTTTCAGGTATTGTGTCAGTTGCTGTGGTGAAAACGATGAGTCCCTGGCCTTAGTGGACCTTTGATTATCCCACTCCCCCGCCTTTCTCCCCCGGGGGCCCTACTCTACACACTCTGGTGAGTCTGCCATATTTTGCCATCTCCCTCTCTTTTCTCCTGTGAATACATCAACTTTCTGTTTGTGAAACCAACCTGTAATGCAGTTGGGAGGCACTGGGGCAAGAAGCCAACTGAAAATTGGATTTCAGATATCCGTAGTCATGTACCTATGTATGCCACCTCCCAGATATCATCTCCACCCCCACTCAGCTACTCATTGCTGATTATAACCTATTACCTGAAAACCTAGGCCACAATATGACCAGTTAACACACCAAAATAATCTGAAGAATTATATCCAAGTGACAGGAAACATTCAGTGATCATCCAGAAGTGCTTACTAGTCAAGTAAGGATAATAGTTAGTTTCTTACTAATAAAGAAAGAAGCATGCCTATTGTTCAGGTACTGTGATAGACGTTCTGACTATGGTTTAAAACCTGGGGCCCCTGGATCTCTGTGTAGAAACAAGGTCCTTATGTTATGTGCAATATGTTAAAAAGTATCACAGAAATTGAGCACTTACCAACAATATTTTACAGGCTAGGTCAAGGGTGACTTAAAAGTTTTTTATTATACTTTAACTTCTGGGGTACATGTGCAGATTGTGCAGGATTGTTATATAGGTATACACATGCCATGGCGGTTTGCTGCATCCATTTCCCCGTCATCTACATTAGGTATTTCTCCTAATGTTATCCCTCCCCAATCTCCCCATCCCCTGCAATTTCTCACCTAGCCCCACACCCCCAACAGGCCCCAGTGTGTGATGTTCCCCACTGTGTCCATGTGTTCTCATTGTTCAACACCCACTTATGAGTGAGAACATGCGGTTTTTGGTTTTCTGTTCCTGTGTCAGTTTGCTGAGAATGATGGTTTCCAGCTTAATCCATGTCCCTGCAAATGACATGAACTCATCTGGTAAAGGATAAATTTTTGTGTTGAACTAGAACTACATAACCTTTGTGTAGTAAGCTTGGTTATTGCATGTTGGTCACAAGTTCTGATTGGCAGTTTTCTATGACTTTAATAAATGCAAACTGGTAGACTAATAAATACATAATAGATTGAGTTATCTGAAAGAAAAGTTTCAAAATGTGACGTCTCTGGAGTTAATAAAATAATAAAATGACTTTCGGGTAGTGAACAATCTGGCAAGTACTGATGTAGTTTCAGGCGTCGTGCCCGTCTACAGGACCAGCAGAGGGCGCTGGCATTAAATTATTCCCCTGACCCATTCTTGTTTCAAGGGCACAAGAAAAAAAATGCAGGGATGATTAGAACTTAGAATGAGTAGAGTGATTAGAACAAGGCGGAGTCCCATGAAGATGCAAGAGTGACAACACACGGGGCTGGCAAGTCCATTTCATGTAAAAGTTTCTAAGGAATAGGAGGGGTAGCATGCAATGAGGAACAGTTTTTTGATGGCAGTTTTGTTTTTATTATGGTCTATAATTGCTGACAATTGTTCAGAACTAGGCCCTCCCTACTGTGTGTTCATTCAGGACACAGCTGAAAGAATAAGCCCACCTCTGACCTCCTGAAGTGTCATTTCTTCAAAAGAGGTAGGTTTAAGTGAGTTAAAACAGTGACATTGAATTGGCATTGCTGGGCTTGATTCCTCCTCCTCTTTCCACTGTTCCTCCAAGGATGACCCTGGAGGAATTATATCAGGCATTAGTAAGTCGGAAAGTGAGATTCTCTTTGATGGGGGTTACAAATCTCCCTTTTCTTCTCACCCAGCAGGAATTATGAAGGTGTGCCCTGCCCTGCTATCCTGAAGGGAAGCCCTGCCCCAGGGAAAAAACATGGTCAGGACAGCCTGGACTCTGTCATTTCATTTCTTCCATATGACTGTTTCTTTCTGGAGAAACTGAACATGCGTCATCTTGTCTCGCTGCTTTTAGTAACTACACATTCCAGTGATTACTATTCTACAGATTCACACAGAGTTTCTTTAAGGCATTTAACCGACTTGATTACAAGAATTCCTGTATTCATCATTTCTTCACATCTTAAATGATTCTACAGTTTTCAACTTGCTTGCTCAAGCTGGGTACTAGGCTTCCAAATTAATTGTATTTATTTGAACATGTTTTTCTTTTATTCTTTAATTGACATATAATAATTGTACATATTCATGGGGTATGTAGGGATGTTTTGATACACATAATATATAGCGATCAGATCAGGGCGACTAGCATATCTGTTATCTCAAGTACTTATTTCTTTGTGTTGGGAACATTCTTCTAGCTATTTAAGACTATATATTATTATTAGCTATAGTTACTCTACAGTGGTAGAGAATACTAGAGCTTACTCTTCCTATCTAGCTGTAACTTTATATGTAATTTTATATCCTTTAACAAATCTCTCCCTGTCCTTCTCTGACCCCTACGCTTCCCAGGCTCTACTATCCTCTGTTTAAGTTTTTATTTCTATAAGAGCTACTTTTTTTTTTTTTTTTAGCTTCCACATAAAAATGAGAACATGTAGTGTTTAAATTTCTGGTTTTGACTTACATTACTTAACATAAAGCCCTCCATTTCCATCCATGTTGCCTCAAATGAAAGGATTTCCTTCTTTTTTATGGCTGAATCATATCCCACTGTGTATATAAACTACATTTAAAAAGGCATTCATCTGTTGTTGGACAGTTAGGTTGACTTTATATCTTGGCTATTGTCAATAGAGTTGCAATAAACATGAGGCTACAGACATCTCTTCAGTATATAGATTTCCTTTTTCTATTAGTTCATTTTCACACTGCTGATAAAGACAGAACTGAGGCTGGGCAATTTACAAAAGAAAGAAGTTTATTGGACTCAGTTCCACATGACTGAGGGGCCTCACAATTTTGGCAGAAGATGAAAGGCACTTCTTACCTGGTGGCAGCAAGAGAGAAGAGCTCATGCAGGGAAACTCCCGTTTTTAAAACCATCAGATCTTGTAAGACCCATTCACAAGAATGGAAGCAGCATGGGAAAGACTGCCCCCATGATTCAATTACCTCTCACAGGTCCCTCCAACAACACCTGGGAATTCAAGATAGGATTTGGGTTAGGACACAGCCAAACCATATCATTCCACCTATGGCCCCTCCCAAATCTCATGTTCTCACATTTCAAAACCAATTATGCCTTCCTAACAGTCCCCCAAAGTTTCAATTCATTTCAGCATTAACTCAAAAGTCTGCAGTCCAAAGTATCACCTGAGACAAGGCAAGTCCCTTCTGTCTATGAGCCTGTAAGATCAAAAGCAAGTTAGTTACTTCCTAGATACAGTGGAGGTAAAGGCATTGGGTAAATACAGCCATTCCAAAAGGGAGAAATTGGCCAAAACAAAGGGGCTACAGGCCCCATGCAAGTCCAAAATCCAGCTGGGCCATCAAATCTTAAATCTTCAAAATGATCTCCTTTAAGTCCATGTCTCACATCCAGATCATGCTGATGTAAGAGGAGGGTTCCCATGGTCTTGGGCAGCTCTGCCTCTGTGTCTCTGCAGGACACAGCCTCCCTCCTGGTTGCTTTCATGGGCTGGTGTTGAGTGTCTGTGGCTTTTCCAGGCACACAGTGCAAGCTGTCAGTGGATCTACCATTCTGGGGCCTGGAAGATGGTCACCCTCTTCTCACAGCTCCACTAGGTGATGCCCCAGTAGGGACTCTATGTGAGGGCTCTGACTCCACATTTCCCTTCTGCACTGCCCTAGCAGAGGTTCTTTATGAGAGCACTGCCTCAGCAGTAATTTTCTGCCTGGACATCCAGGCATTTTCATACATCTTCTGAAATATAGGCAGAGATTTCAACCCCCGATTCTTGACTTCTATATGCTCACAGGCTCAACACCACCTGGAAGCTGCCAAGGCTTGGGGATTACATCCTCTGAAGCCATGGCTTGAGCTCTACATTGGCCCCTTTCAGCCACAGCTGGAGCAGCTGGGATGCAGGGCACCAAGTCCTTATGCTGCATACAGTATGGGGACCCTGGGTCAGGCCCATGAACACACTTTTTTCTCCTAGACCTTCAGAACTGTGATGGGAGGGGCTTCCATGAAGAACTCTGACATGGCTTGGAGACATTGCCCCCATTGTCTTGGGGATTAATGTTCAGCTTCTCATTACTTATACAAATTTCTGCAGCCAGATTGAATTTCTCCACAGAAAATGGGATTTTCTTTTTTATTGCATTGTCAGGCTCCGAATTTTCTGAACTTTTATGCTCTGCTTAAAACTGAGTGCCCTTAACAGCACCTAAGTCACCTCTCAAATGCTTTGCTGCTTAGAAATGTCTTCTGCCAGATACCCTAAATCACCTCTCTCATGTTCGAATTTCCACAAATCTCTAGGGCAGGGGCAAAATGCCACCAGTCTCTTTGCTAAATCTTTTGTAAGTCACCTTTGCTCCAGTTGCCAACAAGTTCTTCATCTCCATCTGAGACCACCTCAGCCTGGACCTTATTGTTTATATCACTATCGGCATTTTTGTCAAAGCCATTCAACAAGTCTCTAGGAAGTTCCAAACTTTCCCACATTTTCCTGTCTTTTTCTGAGCCCTCCAAACTGTTCCAATATCCACCTGTTACCAAGTTCCAAAGTCACTTCCACATTTTTGGGTATCTTTTCAGCAATGTCCTACTCTATTGGTATCAACTTACTGTATTAGTCCATTTTCATGCTGCTGATAAAGACATACCTGAGACTGGGCAACTTGTAAAAGAAAGAAGTTTATTGGACTCACAATTCCACATGGCTGGCGAGGCCTCACAATCATGGCAGAAGGTGAAAGGAACTTTTTACATGGCAGTGGAAAGGGAGAAGAGCTTGTGCAGGGAAACTCCCATTTTGAAAGCCATTAGATCTTATGATGCTTATTCACTAAAATGAAAACAATGCAGGAAAGACTTGTCCCTATGATTCAATTACCTCCCACCTGGTCCCTCCCACAACACTGGGATTTCAAGATGAGATTTGGGTGGGAACACAGCCAAACCATATCACTTTCCTTTGGATAAATGACCAGTAGTAGGATTGCTGGATCATATTACATTTCTATTTGTAGGACCCTCCATGCTATACTCTATAATAGCTGTACTAGTTTATATTTCCAATAGTACATGAATTCCACTTTATTCACATCCTCGCCAGCATTTGTTATTCTTTGTCTTTCTGTTAATAGTCATCCTAACCGAGGTTAGATGAAACCTCACTGAGGTTTTGATTTACATTTCCCTGATGATTAGTAATGCTGAGCAGTTTTTCAGATATTTGTTGACCTTTTGTATGTCTTCTTTTGGAAAATGTCTGTTCAAATAATTTGCTTATTTTAAATTGGATTGCTTATTTTCTGTTGAGATGTTTGAGTTCCTTGTATATTCTGGATATAGCTAAAGCAATTCTGAGCAAAAAGAACAAAGCTGGAGGCATCACACTACCAGACTTCAAAGTACTACAAAGCTGTAGTTACCAAGGCATCATGGTCCTGGCATAAAAACAGACATATAGATCAATGGAACCGTATAGAAAACTCAGAAATTAATCCACATATCTACAGCCAACTGATTCCTGACAAAGGCACCAGGCACCAAGAATGCTCCCTTGTGAAAAGACAACCTCTTCAATAAATGATGCTGGGAAAACTGGATATCCCTCTGCAGGGGAATGAAGCCAGATTTTCCCCACCACACCCACCCCTTATCCCATACAAAAATCAACTAAAAATGCATCAAACACCTAAATATAAGACTCAAAACTATAAAACTACTAGAAGGAACAATAGTGAAAATGCTTATTCAGTATATTGGTCTGGGAAAAATTTGCATGTGTAAGATCTCAAAAGCACAGGCAACAAAAACAAAAATAAACAAATAGGATTATATCAAACTAAAAAGCTTCTGTACAGCAAAGGAAACAATCAACAAAGTGGAAAGGCAACCTACAGAATGGGAGAAAATATTTGCAAGCCACGTGAACTTTTAAAGATGTGTTTTTCTTCTTTCCTTTTACTTTGAATCAGTGTTTATGTGACTGTAATTATAACTGTCAAGTTGTGAGTTCACGTAAGAGAACTCTAGAGTGGCTCAGCAAGGCTTTTGAAAGTAATCCACAACCCCTTCTGTGGCAATCATAACAGCTCAGTCATTTTCCTCAACTGGAAATACTTCCAGTAGCTGTGGGAGGATGCTCTAACTCTAGGGGCAAAATTTTAGAGCAGTTCTGATGTTTAATAGAAATCTGATTCTTTTTGTTCAACAATAGATGCAATTTATAATCCTCCTATCAACTGACCTTGGATTTTTACAAAGCCACTATGCAGTTTCCCCTCCATTTTCTCTTTCCCCAAAACTAAACATGTTCAAGATCTTCACTAATGTCTCATATGGCATAAAATTCCTTTTTTCTCCTCTGTCATCATGATCAAAATTTCTCTATTTGTCAGTATCTCCTAAAATAAACTCTGTCAATAGTCCTCTCCCAAACAAGCAAGAAGTTTATTGGATCAGATTCTTCAAGAGTCAAGGAGCTTAATCTGATATGGAGGGAAGTCTGGACTGATCACAGGGCTGCAATGTTTACAGCCAAGAGAAAGTCAAAAGGCAGGGTCTTCACGTAAATCTGGGGCTGAAGGCCAACTGATAATTCAAGCATAGCATTTGAATCTAAAATAACTGCAGCAAGAAGCAGAAATTGGCTAGGAGATCAGTTAAGAGCGGAGTACACAGACTTCCTGAGGCTCCAGGACAGCTCCTCCTGAAGTTCAGGTTTCCAATGAAAAATGAGATTAGACATACTAAACATGTGATTAATGAGATTAGCTCCAATACTTTAGGGGAAAATCTGGAAGTATGTGATGGGGAGTTTTCAAGAACACTTGATCTCTAAAAATGCTAACCCATGTTCAGTCCCTGGAATATATGTCAACATTTGCAGGTCTGAATTTGTAACTTCATCACTGTATGTAACCAGATTGAAAAATATAAATATGATTAAAAAGAAAGATTATAGACATTCTGTGGGATAGAAAAAAGTAAGTGTATGACAGTTTGTTTGGCTCAGGCAGGGGAGAAAAAAAACCTGGGCGTAGGAGAAGTGAGCATCTGAACTACTCCAGAGATGTTCTCCATTGTGGAGAAGGGATGACTCATCAGATCTTTGTGTGTTTGGATGAAATATTTCTCATGAGTTTCCATTTTCCTGTGGTTGTATTCCATGCTTACCAAGCAAGACACTAATTGTGATTAAGCTTTTCAGGTTCTTTGAGCCTAAGAAGAAGGAACTGTAGACAGTAGATGTGGCTAATCTGGCACTGGCAAGTGTAAACCAAAAATGAAATTCTAAGCCCCTGCAAGCACTTGAATGAACCCATTTTCTCAGCCAACAGCATCCCAAAGTTAACTTAAAAAACTAGTTCAAGCCATGATGGGGAGAGGGAGCCAGACATGCCTCATTATACCTTCCTCCCTTTCAGAATTACTGATAGAACAAACTTTAAATCTGGTAAGAAGCATTTATAATCTACTCTCTCTGAAGCCTACTACCTGGAGGCTTCTTCTGTGTGATAAAACCTTGGTCTCCACGTCTCTTATCTTAAAGCAGACAGTCCTTTCCACTGATTCTAATTTTTTAGACAATAACTTAACTCTTTCAACCAACTGCCAATCAGAATATCTTTGAATCTTCCTATAACCTGGAAGCTCTTGCATCCATTTGTCCTGCCTTTCCAGATTGAACCAATGTATACCTCACATGTGTTTATGGATGTCTTATGTCTTCCTATAATGTATTAAACCAACTTGTAGTTCAGTCACATTGGGCACATGTTCTCAAGATCTCTCATGAGCCATTGTCACTCATATTTGGCTCAGAATAAATCTCTTCAAATGTTTTACAGAATTTGACTCTTTTAATTGATGAAAGGAATATGGCAAATTGGTAAATTAGTGTATTTTTACTCCCATTCATGTTTAGAACAATTATGGTTTGTGTGTCAGCCATTTAAATCACTTCCTTCAATAACTAGCAAAAGTCTAATGATTCCCATATATATATAATCTCCGTCCAGCCCTTTCTTGATAGATAAAGCAAACTGCCTAATGCATTGTCACTTGGGCACATCAGCCACTTACACTCAACTTGTCCAAAACTGAACTCAACAAACTGAGTTTCTTTCACCAATCTCCTTGAATGTCCCTACCTCAGTAAATGACACCATCATCCACCTGGCTGCCCATGCCAGAAGGCTGAGAGACATCCTAGTTCCCCACCACAAGCTGCCTCCCCTTTTGGAATTAATTACCAAGTGCTGTCCAGTCCATCCCCTCATCTCCAATCTGCTCCCTTCTTTGCAAGATCCTTGCCTTCACTCTGGCCTCACTGCCCCAACCACGATCACTGCAATAGCTCTCTCAGACTCAGGCTGGTCTTCTGTTCTGCATGATGACCCTGCTGCCAGATGGTGGTGCTAAGATGTGACTCAGCTCATGTTAATTTTATGCTTAAAATTCTTAAATAGCTTCCATGATTCCAGATCTCTCCCCTTAGCCTCAGGGCTCTCCATGATTTGATGCTCACCTTGTCTCAAGTTTCTTCCAAAACACATCTTGCTTCCCAGACTTCCTTGTAATTCCATGAATGCATCATGCAGTTTCACACCTAGATTACCTAACACAAATTGTTTCCTCTGTATATTCTCATCTTCTGGGCTGGCCCCTCCCTAATTGTGCTAGCATCAACTGTCTTTCTCCAGAAAGCCTTCTCTACATACTCCCCTGAACTTGTCCCACTCATTTGAAGGCTCTTGATTTTTCCTCAGATGATATTAGGGAATTGTCTATGCCATATCCCATGCCATCATATACTGCACTTTACATCCAAGATCTCTTGGAGGGCAGGGATCTAATGTCATTAAATGAATAATTATATAAGTAGAATAGCTCTCATCAAATATTTGAAGATCTTTTATTCATTCAATAAATTAATGATTTATCCTGAGACCCCGAGGAAAGAGTGAATACTAGATAGCAAAAGTTAGTCAGAGGCCAAATTTGATTATTTTTAAGAAGGCACTCCCTTCAAATTAAGTCAGGTGTTTATGAGACAGGGAGCTTCCTGTCACAGAAGAAGTTTAGATGAAGGTTGGAGCTCTTTGTCGGACTGTTACTGGGAGATTCAAACATCAAATGGGGACTGGGCTACATGGTTGTCATTAGTTTGGTTACCAATATTCTGCTTCCCCCAGCGTGCACTCAGTAGGATCATATTTTCCACCTCTTTGAAGTTAAGCAGTGGTGTGTGATTGATTTGGAACAAAGGAGCATGATTAGAGGTGATGTGTATCACTTCCAAGCAGATTCTATGTTAGTCATCATGGGAGCAATGTCAAAGGGATGTTTCTGTTAGCCTGAGATCCTGAGTGAACCCAGGGAACAGAGCTGACTTGCATCAGACTTGCAGTGTGAGACATGAGTTTTGTTCTGTTAAGCCCCTGAGATTTAGGGCTCATTTTTCTGAAGCATACACTATCTTGACTGGAACTATCACTATGGCCCTATCCAAACCCATCATTCTGTACATCTGTGAGGGGAAATAGAGGGATTGGGAAAACATTGTCTGGGAAAGGTAAAGTGAGTCCTCATGGGGCTTCTCGGAAGATGATGGCCTGTGAAGATTTTAGGGGACACTGGAGGGGAGGGCCAAGGCAGATTGTTGTTTCTTACAGTTTTGTCTTGGACAAGGCCTATGGCCTTATAACTGCCAACTCTTCTCTTTTTTGGAAAGCAAATAGGAAACTTTTCTGTTTCTGGAATGTTATGATAAAGGGATCTCCTTATGAACTCGAGACCAATAGAATATGCTCAGTGGGCACCATGCGCCAGGCAAAGGCAGTTGATTATAGATTGATGAAGGTGCAGGTTCCTGCCTTCAAAGTATAAGTTGAGAACTAGTGTAAAGAACCTTGGAGTCATGGGAGGCCAGGTGTGTGACTTTTGACTAGCCTTTTAACTTGGCTGAACCTCAGGTTTCTCAGAAACAAAAGAGAGATAAGGAAAACACCTTTTCTGCCTTGTGAGTATTTTATGGCAATCCAGAGATAATGTGCCTGGAAGTGCTTTGTAAATTGAAAATCACTCATCAGATATCAAAGACTATTGCTCATATTGTTCCATCTGTATTCTCAGGTTCTGCTTGCTTTGCCTGGTTTTCTTTCTCTTATATGCCTTAGGTGATGTTCCTTAAATACAAGGTCAAAATTGTATGGGCAAGTGTCTTTATTTTACAGTGTTTAAATATGTACAGGCCTACCCTGTAAACCCATTACCAATGTCCCAATAGAAATTTTCCTCTTGGACTTATTTGCCAAATTTCACAAAACACACATATTCCTGAATAGTTTTTTGTTTGTTTGTTTTTTCTCTTATTATCTCTGCTTCATTTCTGAGTGACTCAATAGCTTTTTAGCTGATGTTTACATTAAAAAAAGTATATTATATCCTCCCAAATCAATGAACCATGTTAACAAAACAGCATAAAAGAGAGGTATTGAGTTAACATTTCTAATACTATTGGTGTTGTCTTATCTCATTTTACGTTGTTTTAATATAATACCACAGACTAGGCAATTTATAATGAAAAGAAATTTACTTGGCTCACAGTTCTGGAGGATGGAAAATCCAAGAGCATGGTGCCAACATCTGGTGAAGATCTTCATTCTGCATCATCTTATGGCAGAGGGTGGAAGGGCAAGAGAGCATGCACATGAGTGTGCCTGCTTAAGACAAAGCTTAACGTGCTTTATAACAAAACTGCTCTCTCAATAATGAATCCACTCACAAAATAGCAACATAAATTCTTCATGAGGGCAGAGCTCTCATGACCTGATCACCTCTCAGAAGTGCCACCTCTCAACACTGTTGTGCTGGGGATTAAGTTTCCAACACATGAACTTTGGGAGACACATCCAAACCACAGCATTGGTAGAGCAGCAGAATCCCAAGTATAGATGTTTTGAAAAGCACACCCAGTGTCAACAACAGCCTTGCTTGGAACTGAGGGGCCAAGTCACTAGTTATAAAAAGACAACATTTGTTAACCTTATTAATTATTTGGTGATCTGGGAATGACATTTTAAGCATTTCCCATTCTAACACTGTCTTTTGTTGCTTATTATTTATATTATTATAATATAGGTATTTTATTTACACTTTAGAAACGTGAACAGGTATAAGTGTACTGTATTATACATTTTCCATTTAAAATAAGAAAGAGGCTCTGCATTAATTGAATTAATGTTTTCTTGAAAAATATGTGATTTTCGATAGACTTGTGGAAGATGGCCCTTTTGGAAAAGCTCAGGATTGCAGCTCCCAGAGAAAGTGCAGAGGGTGAGTGGATGCCTCATTTCCAGATGGATCTTTATTGCCCACAGACCAGGAGATTCCCAGGTGGAGGAGCCCTACGGGTCGCCAGCACGGCTGTTGTGGCCAGTGTGGCTGTTTCGGCCGGTGCCGCAGCGCAACAGCTCTCTGTACAAAATACACTGGTCTGGTTGCCCTTTTAAGCTGGCAATTGGCACTCCAGGAAGGCAGATTCGCCCATTCACCTGACTAAATGGGTCTGAAACAGGGAGACAGGCCAGGAGATTCCCGGGCAGTGCCGTTGTTTCAGCCGGTGCAGTGGGTCACTGCACAGAAATCACACAGATCCCAGTGCCCTTTCAGCAGACAACTGGAATACCCGGGAGAGAGTCAACCATTCAACTTAAAAAAAAAAGAGGCTCTGAGACAGGGAGCGAGGTGAACAACTCAGCGGGTCCCACCCCCACAAAAACAAACAAAACAGCAATTGGAAACACTCAGGGTTGAGAGTTTCATGGCAAGCACAGCTGAACCGAGGACCATGCAGCTTGGTGGGGGAGAGGCATCCACCATTACCGAGGCACTCCACCCATATGGAGGTAGTCTGCCATTGCTGAGGCAGCCTGCCATTGCTGTGGCAACCCGCTATTGCGGAGGCAATCCGCCATAACAAAGAGAGTCTGCCATTAGAGAGGCAGGCCACCAATGCCGAGGCAGTTCTAATGACACCCATATAAACAGGACTGCAGGGAAGCTCACATGGCAGCAGGGTGGAGCCAGCAGCAGGGTGGAGCTGGCAGCAGGGCAGAACCCACAGCAGCTCAGCAAAGCCTCTGCAGGCAGAAAGAGTCTAGGCTGCCTCCTTGCTGGGCAGGGCAGCCCTGAAAAAAAAAAAAGGCAGCAGCACAGTGGCTAATCATAAATAAAGCCCTAACTCCCTGGGACAGAACACCTGGGGAAAAAAAGGTGGTTTATGAGTTCGGCTGCAGCAGACTTAAACATACCTGCCTAGCAGCTCTGAATGAACAATGGAGCTCACAGCTCAACACTTGAGCTCCTATAAAGGACAGACTGTCTCCTCAAGCAGCTCACTGACCCCTGTATATCCAAAGAGTCACCTCACAAAGGACTGATCAGACTGACATTTGGCAGGCATCATTCTGGGACAAAGATAGCAGAAGAAAAAACTGGTAGCAACCCTTACAGTTCTGCAGCTGCTGCAGGTGATCCCCAGGCAGGCAGGGCCTGGAGTGGACCTCAGCAGTCCTACAGCAGAGGGGTCAGACTATTAGAAGGAAAACTAAGAAATAGAAATAACTTCATCATCAACAATCTGGACATCCACTCAGAGACCCAATCTGAAAACCAGCAACTACACAGACGACAGGTGGGTAAATCCACAAAGATGGGAAGAAACCAGTGCAAAAAGGAGGAAAACACCTGATATCAGAACACCTATCCTCCTACAAGGGATCACAACTCCTCACCAGCAAGGGAACAAAGCTGGACAGAGAATGAGTGTGATGAAATGACAGAATCAGACTTCAGAAGGTGGGTAATGAGAAACTTCCGTGAGCTGAAAGAATATGTTCTAACTCAATGCAAAGAAACTAAGAACCTTGAAAAAAGATTTGAGGAAATGATAACAAAATGGATAACTTACAGAGGAACATGAGTGAATTGATGGAGCTGAAAAACACAACACGAGAACTTCACGAAGCATGCACAAGTTTCAACAGCCAAATTGACCAAGAAGAAGAAAGGATATCAGAGGTCGAAGATCAACTCAATGAAATAAAACAAGAAGGCAAGATTGGAGAAAAAGCGCAAAAAGGAATGAACAAAGCCTCCAAGAAATGTGGGACTATGTGAAGAGACCTAACCTATGTTTGATAGGTGTACCTGAATGTGATGAAGAGAATGAATCCAAGCTAGAAAATACTCTTCAGAATATTATCCAGGAAAACTTCCCCAACCTAGCAAGGCAGGCCAATATTCAAGTCCAGAAAATACAGAGAACACCACAAAGATATTCCGCAAGAAGAGCAACCCCAAGGCACATAATCGTCAGATTCACCAGGGTTGAAATGAAGGAGAAAATGCTAAGGGTAGCCAGAGAGAAAGGTCGGGTTACCCACAAAGGGAAGCCCATCAGGCTCACAGCAGATCTCTCGGCAGAAACCCTACAAGCAAGAAGAGAGTGGGGGCCAATATTCAACATCCTTAAAGAAAAGAACTTTCAACCCAGAATTTCATATCCAGCCAAACTGAGCTTCATAAGTGAAGGAAAAATAAAATCCTTTGCGAACAAGCAAGTACTCAGAGATTTTGTCACCACCAGGCCAGCTTTACAAGAGCTCCTGAAAGAGGAACTACACATAGAAAGGAACAACCAGTATCAGCCACTCCAAAAACATACCAAATGGTAAAGAGCATCAACAAAATGAAGAATCTGCATCAACTAATGGGCAAAACAGCCAGCTAGCATCAAAATGGCAGTATCAAATTCACACATAACAATATTAACCCTAAATATAAATGCGCTAAATGCACCAATCAAAACACACAGACTGGCAAATTGGATAAAAAGCCAAAACCCATCAGTGTGCTGTATCCAGGAAACCCATCTCACATGGAAGGATACACAAAGCTCAAAATAAAGGGATGGAGGAAGATTTACCAAGCAAATGGAGAGCAAAAAAAAGCAGGAGTTGCAATTCTCATCTCTGATAAAATAGACTTTAAAGCAACAAAGATCAAAAGAGACAAAGAAGGACATTACATAATGATAAAAGGATCAATGCAACAAGAAGAGCTAACAATCCTAAATATATACAGACCCAGTACAGGAGCATCCAGATACATAAGGCAAGTTCTTAATGACTTACAAAGAGACTTAGACTCCCACACAGTAATACTGGGAGACTTTAACACTCCACTGTCAGCATTAGACAGATCAACCAGACAGAAAATTAACAAGGATATCCAGGACTTGAACTCAGACCTGGAACAAGCAAACCTGATAGACATTACAGAACTCTCCACCCCAAATCCACAAAATATACATTCTTCTCAGCACCACATCAAAGCTACTCTAAAATTGACAACATAATTGGAAGTAAATCACTCCTTAGCAAATGCAAAAGAATGGAAATTATAACAAACAGTCTCTCAGATCACAGTGCAATCAAGTTAGACCTCAGAATTCAGAAACTAACTCAGAACCACACAGCTTCATGGAAACTGAACAACTGGCTCTTGAATGTTGACTGGATAAACAATGAAATGAAGGCAGAAATAAAGAAGTTCTTTGAAACCAATGAGAATGAAGACAGAAAATCCCAGAATCTCTGGGACACATTTAAAGCAGTCTCTAGAGAAAAATATATAGCAATAAGTGCCCACCTGAGAAGAGTGGAGAGATCCAAAATTGACACCCTATCATCAAAATTGAAAGAGCTAGAGGAGCAAGATTAAAAAAACTCAAAACCTAGCAGAAGACAAGAAATAACTAAGATCAGAGCAGAACTGAAGGAGACAGAGACACAAAAAACCCTTCAAAAAATCAATAAATCCAGAAGCTGGTTTTTCAAAAAGATCAACAAAATAGACAGACCACTAGCCAGATTAGTTAAAAAAAAAAGAGAGAGAGAATAACCAAATAGATGCAATAAAAATTATAAAGGGGAAATCACCACAGATCCCACAGAGATTCAAACAATCATCAGAGAATATTACAAACAACTCTATGCACATAAACCAGTAAACCTGGAAGAAATGGATAAATTCCTGGACACTTGCATCATCCCAAGCCTTAGGAAAAAGTCGAAATCATGAATAGACCAATAACAAGGTCTGAAGTTGAGGCAGCAATTAAGAGCCTACAACAAAACAAAAGCCCAGGTCCAGACGGGTTCACAGCCGAATTCTACCAGACACACAAAGAGGAGCTAATATCATTCTTTCTGAAACTATTCCAAATAATCCAAAAAGAGGGAATACTTCCCAAATCATTTTATGAGAACAACATAATCCTGATACCAAAATCCTGCAGAGACTCAACAAGAAAAGAA
This sequence comes from Callithrix jacchus, assembly GCF_049354715.1. Lineage (NCBI taxonomy): Eukaryota > Metazoa > Chordata > Mammalia > Primates > Cebidae > Callithrix > Callithrix jacchus. The sequence goes on from NC_133509.1 coordinate 58,957,503, forward strand.
AACTTCAGGCCAATATCCATGATGAACATAGATGCAAAAATCTTCAATAAAATATTGGGAAGCCGATTGCAACAGCACATCAAAAAGTTTATCCACCATGATCAAGTAGGATTCATCCCGGGGATGCAAGGCTGGTTCAACATATGCAAGTCTATAAACGTAATTCACCACATAAACAAAACCAAAAAGAAAAACCACATGATTATCTCAATTGATGCAGAGAAGGCCTTTGACAAAATTTAACAGCCCTTTATGCTAAAAACCCTCAATAAACTCGGTATTGATGGAACTTATCTCAAAATAAAAAAACTATTTATGACAAACCAACAGCCAATATCATACTGAATGGGCAAAAACTGAAAGCATTCCCTTTGAAATCTGGCACTAGACAAAGATGCCCTCTCTCACCACTCCTATTCAATATAGTACTGGAAGTTCTAGCCAGAGCAATCAGGCAAGAAAAAGAAAGGGCATTCAAATAGGAAAGGAGGAAACCAAATTTTCTCTATTTGCAGATGACATGATAGTGTATCTAGAAGACCCCTTCGTCTCAGCCCAAAATGTCCTGAAACTGATAAGCAACTTCATCAAAGTCTCAGCATATAAAATCAATGTGCAAAAATCACAAGCATTCCTCTACACCAATAACAGACTTAAAGAGAGCCAAATCAAGAACGAACTGCCATTCACAATTGCTACAAAGAGAATAAAATACCTAGGAATACAACTCACAAGGAATGTAAAGGACCTCTTTAAGGAGAACTGCAAACCACTGCTCAACAAAATAAGAGAGGACACAAACAGATGGAGAAACATTCCATGTTCATGGTTAGAAAGAATCAATATCGTGAAAATGGCCATACTGCCCAAAGTAATTTACAGATTCAATGCTATCCCCATCAAGCTACCAATGACCTTCTTCACAGAACTGGAAAAAACCACCTTAAACTTCATATGGAACCATAGAGAGCCCACATAGCTAAGTCAATTCTAAGTAAAAAGAATACAGCAGGAGACATCACACTACCAGACTTCAAACTATACTATAAGGCTACAGTAATCAAAAAAGCATGGTACTGGTACCAAAACAGAGATAGAGACCAATGGAACAGGACAGAGGCCTCGGAGGCAACACAACATATCTACAACCATACAATCTTTGATAAACCTGACAAAAACAAGCAATGGGGAAAGGATTCCCTGTTTAATAAATGGTGTTGGGAAAACTGGCTAGCCATGTGCAGAAAGCAGAAACTTTCTGGACCCCTTCCTGACAACTTACACTAAAATTAACACCAGATGGATTAAAGACTTAAACATAAGACCTAGCACCATAAAAACCCTAGAAGAAAATCTAGGCAAAACCATCCAGGACATAGGAGTAGGCAAGGACTTCATACCAAAACAATAAAAGCATTGGCAACAAAAGCCAAACTAGACAAATGGGATCTAATCAAACTCCACAGCTTCTGCACAGCAAAAGGAACAGTCATTAGAGTGAATCAGCAACCAACAGAATGGGAAAAAATTTTTGCAGTTTACCCATCTGACAAAGGGTTGATATCCAGAATTTACAAAGAGCTAAAACAGATTTACAAGAGAAAAACAAGCCCATTCAAAAGTGGGCAAAGGATATGAACAGACACTTTACAAAAAAAGACATACATGAGGCCAACAAACATGAAAAAATGCTCATCATCACTGGTCATCAGAGAAATGCAAATCAAAACCACATTGTGATACCATCTCTCGCCAATTAGAATGGCGATCATTAAAAAATCTGTAGACAACAGATGCTGGAGGGGATGTGGTGAAATAGGAACACTTTTACACTGCTGGTGGGAGTGTAAATTAGTTCAACCATTGTGGAAGACAGTGTGGTGCTTCCTCAAGGACCTAGAAATAGAAATTCCATTTGACCCAGCAATCCCATTACTGGGTATATATCCAAAGGACTATAAATCATTCTACTATAAGGACACATACACAGGAATATTCATTGCAGCACTGTTTACAATAGCAAAGACCTAGAATCAACCCAAATACCCATCGATGATAGACTGGACAGGGAAAATGTGGCAAATACACATCATGGAATATTATGCAGCCATCAAAAACGATGAATTTATGTCCTTTGTAGGGACATGGATGAACCTGGAGAACATCATTCTCAGCAAACTGACACAAGAACAGAAAATGAAATACCACATGTTCTCACTTTTAGGCAGGTGTTGAACAATGAGAACACATGGACACAGAGAGGGGAGCACTACACACTGGGGTCTGTTGGGGGGAATAGGGGAGGGACAGAAGGAGGTGGGGAGTTGGGGAGAGATAGCATGGGGAGAAATGCCAGATATAGGTGAAGGGGAGGAAGGCAGCAAATCACACTGCCACTTGTGTACCTGTGTAACTGTCTTGCATATTCTTCACATGTACCCCAAAGCCTAAAATGCAATAAAAAGATAAATAAATTTTAAAAATCAATATAAAGTGACCAAGAAATGATAGAGATAATTAAATTCCCAGACAGTAACTACAGCAAATACTATAAATGTGCTCAAATCTTAAAAGAACACAACTATAATAAGGAAAGAAATGGGAGATGTACAATGCAATGAAATGAGAGTTATGTAAATGAAAAATACATTATTTGCACTAAAAATTTCATTGGTAGGGTCGTCATTAGGCTAAACAGGAAAAAAACAATTACTGGAGTTTCACTTTCTTGTGGTACAATGTCAAGCAGTCTAAACCACATGTTAGAGGTGTGGAACAAAAATAATATTTGAAGAAATAATTGGAGAATTTTTCTCAAATTTGATGTATTTTATTTATTTAAAAATAAGCCCAGAGTTTCAAAAAGCTTAGGCTGAGTGCAGTGGCTCATGCCCGCAGTGTTAGCACTTCGGGAGGCCAAGGCAGGTGGATCACCTGAGGTCAGGAGTTCGAAAGCAGTCTGGCCAGCATGAAGAGACCCCAATTTCTACTCAGAATACAAAATTAGCTGGGCATGGTGGCGCATGCTTGTAGTCCCAGCTGCTCCGGAGACTGAGGAGGGAGACTCTCTTGAACCCGGGAGGTGGAGGTTGCAGTGAACAAAGTTCGCACTATTGCACTCCAGCCTGGGCAACAAGAGCGAAACTTCGTCTGAAAAAAACAAGAGACAAAAAAAGCTTAACAAATCCCAAGGAAAAAATATATATATTTTAAAGAAAACTACTCAGAGATCATTAAAATTAAATTGCTGAAAACAAGTGATAAAGAAAAAAATCATAAAAGCAGCCAGAAATGGGGAAAGACAAGACAGCAGAGGGAAGATAAGAATTATTAGAAATAAGAGAATGATGCTACATCTTTAAAATGCTTAAAGAACAAAAATGTAGAATTCTATACTTAGAATAAATATCTTTCAAAACTGAAAGCGAAATGAAGAACTTCTTTTAAACAATAGCTGAGAATATTCATAGTCAACAGACATGAAATAGGAAAAAATAGTAAAGGAAATTCTAAAGGCAAAAACATAGCTGATACTAGATGAAAACTTGAATCTACGCTAAGGCAGCAAGAGCGTGGAAAATGATAAGTGTAACAGTTTGGATGTCTGTCCCCTCCAAATCTCATGTTGAAATTTGATCCCCAATGTTGGAGGTGGGACTTAAGGAGAGGCATTTAGGTCCTGGGGATGAATTCTTCATGAATGAATGAAGTGCCCTCCTTGTGGGGGAGAAAGGAATGAGTGAATTACCACTCTATTAGTTCCCCAAACAGCTCTTTGTTAAGAAGAGCCTGGCACCTTCCTCCCTCTCCTGCTTCCCCTATCACCTATGATCTACACACACCAGCCTCCCTTCTCTCTCTACCATGAGTGGAAGCAGCCTGAGGGCCTCACCACATGCAGATGCTGGCACCATGCTTCTTGCACAGCCTGAAGAACCTTGAGTCAAATAAATTTCTCTTTATAACAGTGACCCAGCCTTAGGGATTCCTTTATAGACACACTAAACCAGCTAAGACAGTAAATATATGGGTAAATACAAAAGACCTTTATCTCAAATTTAATTTATTTAAAATATAGTTTAAAAAACATTAATCAAATTAATCAGCCTAAACCTGTTTGTTTGTTTGTTTCTTTGTTTTTGAGACAAGGTCTGGCTGTCCCATAGTCTGCAGTGCAGCAGCACCATTTCGGCTCACAGCAACCTCTGACTCCCAGGCTCAAATGATTCTCCCTCAGCCTCCCCGATAGCTGGGATTGCAGCCTCAAACCCCAGCTGATTGTTTTGTGTTTTTTGTAGAGGCAGGATTTTGCCATGTTGCCCGGGCTGGTTTCGGACTTGTGAGCTCAGGTGATTCATGGCTTTGGCCTCACTAAGTGCTGTGATTACAAGCATGACCCACCCCAACCAGTCAGACCTGTTTATTTTAAACAAATTTCTCTTGCATCTATTCTATTTCTGTAAATGATCTACTTTCTCTTCTGATGGTAGATTGCAGGTGGAGTCACTTTATTCCTATCATTAATATCTACTCTACATTAGTCTCTATTTTTCCTTTGAGTTCTAGCTCTGCAGCTGATTAGCATAGATGGTATTTAGCTCGTTAAAAAACATGTAACCAATTCCTTTTTCTTTTTCTTTTTCAGATGGAGCCTTGCTCTGTCACCCAGGCTGGAGTGCAATGGTGTGGTTGTGGCTCACTGCAACTTCTGCCTTCTGGGTTCAGGTGATTCTCTTGCCTCGGCCTCCTGAGTAGCTGGGACTACAGTTGAGCACCACCACATGTGGCTAATGTTTGTATTTTTAGTAGAGATGGGGTTTCATTGTGTTGGCCAGGCTGGTCTCGAGCTCCTGACCTCGTGATTCACCTGCCTTCACCTCCCTAAGTGCTGGGATTACAGGCCTGAGCCACCATGCCTGGCCTAAAAACATGCAACCAATTCTGATGCACCCTCAGTCACTGCAGCACATAACCATCAATCTTCAGGACACACTGTGTGGTAAGAAATGAATTGGAATTCTCCCACACTGTGTAAGCCCGGGAAATAGTCTGCAGAGAGTGACATGGCAAATTCGTTTGATGACGGAAGGACCTCGGCTTCCTCACTGTGCCAAAAGATATTCCCTTGACCTTAAAGGATCTGTATTCCTTCCAATTATATATTGAACACAATGCTTGAGGGCTTTTTTGTTCTTTTTTCCTCCTGAATGTTAAATATAATAAATATTGAAAAAATACAGTTTAATACTATAATAATTCTCTTTTTTTAGACAAAGGCAAATTCTTCTCAACTATAAAAGTATACAAACATATTTTCAAAGGGGTGTGTGTGTCTGCGTGTGTGTGTGTGTGTGTGTGTGTGTGTGAACTGAAATGCTCTATACCTTATACGTCAATCATCCCATGTCCAAGGTTTTTCTTTTGAAAGGAATATAAAACCAATGAAAAAATAAGGCTCATAAAAAAATCCTTAAAGATTTTAATGTTAGGACTGGAATTTACATAGTGTATGGTAGGAAGAAAAAAATCTAATCTTTTTGCTCTTCTTCTCATAAACCTTCCAACAGCTTCCCACAGAACTTGGAATAAAACCTATTATCCTTTTCATTTCACTCACGGGCCTGGCTGTTTTGGCCTCTGCTAACCCAGCAAGTCATCTTCTGCTACTCTCACTCCAGCCTTCTCAAAAACGTTTAAGTCCTATTACCAATAAGTCCTATTGGTAAACACTGTTTCAGTTTCTTGACGTGGCCAAACTCCCCTGCAGAAACTCCTCAAATGCTGTTCTTTCTGCCTGGAAACATTGTTTACCTGGTTCGCCTTCTGATCCTTTCTCCCTCCTCTCTTCCCATCTCAGCTTATGATTTCAATGTATCTTCATTAAAGTAACAGCAGGTAGTAATTATGTATTTGTCATTATACCTTTTTAATATCACTCTCCACTATGCAATTATTAAGGTGTATTTTGTCTCTCTCTGCATATTCAGAAAGATTGCCTGATACAGAGTAGGCACTTAACATTTGTGGAGCGATTCGACAGCTAGATGTGCACATGAATTTATGAATGCTGTTTACAAGAAGTGTCACTGCATTCTTGGATGAAACTTGTGAACTGTGGTGGTATTTGCTATTATTTCATATGTTCTAGTGGATCTTTGAAAAGCATTATATATTGAAATTGGTTTATTTAGCATTACATGAATTCTTTGTTTTTTGAGTTTTTCATTTTTAATTTTCATGATTACATAGTAGATTTATGGGGTACACAGTATGTTTTAATACAGGCATGCAATGTGAAATAAGCACACCATGGAGAATGAGGTATCCATCCTCTCAAGCATTTATCTTGCATGTTACAATCCAATTACGCTCTTTTATTTATTTTTAAATGTACAAGTAAATTATTATTGACTATAAAAAAAGAATATGTGATTTTCAGGGATGTATAATATGTGATTTTCAGCATAAGAAATATGTACTGTTATTTAATTTTTACCCTTTCTATTTGTTAAGATAAAACTTTGAGGCTCAGAGAAGTTTAAAGTTTTCCCAGGATCCCACAGCTTCTTGTGGAGAATGAATCTGAGTAGATTGTGGTATGTCTGTGGCTATATTGGATCTGAGGTCCCTCTGGCCTATTCTGGGCTGGGCCTATATTCTCCTGTGAGCTCTATTGGGGATTATGTCTCTGTGCACATCTCTGCAGAGACTCTCTGACAACTCTGCAGAACCAACCTCCCTGTTCTCCACAATCCTGGGAAAGCTTAGGTGCTTGGGCAGTTACTGCTGAAGGATCACAGACGCTATATCCTGTGTATTTGTCCGTTCAGGCTGCTATGAAAAATGACCATTAACTGTGTGGCTTAAACAATAGACATTTATTTCTCACAGTTCTGGATCCTGGGAAATCTAAGATCAGCGTGCCAGAACGGTCACGTTATTGGTGAGAGCCTACTTCCTGGTTTGTAGATGGCCAGCTTCCTACTATGTCCTTACATGGCAGATAGAGTAAACTCCAGTCTCTTCCTCTCCTTATAAGGACACTAACCCCATCGTGGGGGTTGTACCCTCATGACCTCATCTAAACCTAATCCCCTCCCAAAGGCCCTGCCTTCAAATACCATCATGTTGGTAGTGAGAGCTTCAACATATACATTTGAGAAGGACACAAACATGCAATCCATAACATCCTGAGACAGGTTTTTATCTCCATGGATATCAACTGAACTCTCTTTAGTAGCATTTTCTCTGACCTTTACTGGATGTGTAATCCTGAGTTCTCAAATTAATTAGTCATTGGGAAATAGAAATTACTCAAAAATCACATTTGTCAGAACATTCTGGCTAAATTAAAATAGTAATATCTATTATAGAGAATGATTGATTTCAGGGAAAAGAAACAAAATCAACCAACTTAAACAACAACAACCATAAAAATGGAAGATTGTTGGAAAGATAAAATGATAGCCACAGAACTCATGGGCTGGAAGTGTTGCCGGGGCTCTCAAAGGATCCAAAGCAGAACCCACCGGCAAGGCAGCAGCTGCCATCTATGCTCCTTTGGTCCACATAGCTGCTCACCTCTGCCTGCTTCTGGGTAAAGGCTCCTTTCACTTTTCTCTTTGCTACCACCCTTTTCTGTTCCACTTGAACTCAGGTTAAGTATGGCCCCTCTAGCCCTAGCTTTAAAAATTCCCAGCAGAGTAAAAATGACCTTTGAGTATCAATTGCAAATTCTTGGAAGGCAGAATCTAACTCATGTTACTTGAGTCAGATGGTCACCCTTTATACTAATTTGATCAGTTGTCATTGTATAAGGGGTTATGGATATATAGGTGGGTATTCAGGGGCTCACTGTGAGGAGGTAGGGAGGAACCCAGGACTTAGAGAAGGGATATTGGCAGGCAATTTCCAAAGCCAAAAATCACTTACAGATACATGTCATATTTCCCTCCTGGCTCAAGTGGAAAATTGGAATAGGAAAAAATAAAAAAAAACAGGGTATAATGGTTCATGCCTCTTGTCTTAGCTATTCAGGAAGCCTCGGCAAGAGGATCATTTGAGCCCAGAAGTTAAAGTCCAACCTGGGCAACATAGTGAGAACTTTTCTCTAAAAATAAAAATAAATGACCAAATAAATAAATAAACAAATATACACATATCTTTTAATCATAAGTGTGTGTGTGAGAATATGTGTGTGTATGTGTGAATGTGTGTGTGTGTATTTGTATATGCACACTTGCATTGTAGGGTGCAGCCCTACACTGTCCTGTGAGCCCCTCTCTGCAGGTGTGGAGACAAGACACTGTGGAAATAAAAGACACAAGACACAGAGAAAGAGAAAACAGAGTTTGGGCCCAGGGGTCCACTGCTAACCAAAGTGTGGAGTCTGGCAGTGGCCCCGAGTGCCTGGACGCTCTGACTTTTATTGAGTACAAAGCAGGGGGCAGGGTAGGTAGGGAGAGGCATTGGTGGTCAGTGATAGGGTCAAATAAATCACATATCTTGGAGATAGGGGCCCAGGACTTTCAAGTAGCTGAGGTGAGGAGAAAACTTAAGGAACTTAAAACTTACGTGTCAGCACTTTTCGCATACTTGTCAAAAATATCAAGGACATTAAGATTTATGTTACTATTGCTAATTCTTATTTTCTAAGAAAAAAGAAACCAGGTGCAGAAGCAGAACATGAAAGTGGACATGGAACGTGACCACTGAAGCACAGCATCACATAGAGACAGTTAAGCCCCCAGATGTCTGTGGGCTTCCCTGACAACCGCCAGGTCTACTATAAGAGCTTGGAGGAGCGGAATTTTTTCCTAATTACCCCATAAAGGAGACACTTGGCCATTTTGGACGTCTCCTTCCCTAGCTGGCTTAACAGCAGGCGCTTTCACAGCACTGGCACTGCCACACAGCCGAGGCGCACTCCAGCAGCCCTTCTGCGGGCGTTACGGAGGGCTTAGGGCATCTTGCCTAAGATGATCACTTTGTTCACAATGTCACCTCAGTTCCATGCTTCATAACCTGATAATCATTAATAAAATTGAAGGTTATATTGAGTATATATATCTTTATGATTATATGTGAATAACTAAATGATTATATAAGATTATATATAGGAATAACTATGTGCTTACATTTCTAATTCTTTTCTAATTCAATATTCATATGGGAATGGGCTGAGGCTTCAGACCCTTGCCTCGGCACTTGTGGGGTTCCCCCCCACATTGCATAAACCTCTCTAGACCATCAGGGATTGTGCTTTTTAATAAAGTAGGTCATTTACCACCCCTCATATTTGCCCTTTGTTTATAACTTTCTTACCATCTCAGGGAGAAGAGTGCTTCAGGGCTGAGGCCAACAGGGAATATACCAGTTTCTTGAAATCTAGGTGACCCCAGATGACGGGAGTACACAATGTCCAAACTCAAGGTAAAATAGGGCGATGGATGAGGTCCAAAAGACAATATCTGCCTTGTTCACTGCACTGCTGTCTCTGTCTCCAGCGCCAGAATTGGGCCTGGCCCATAGTGGGCACTCAGTAATTGTTAATGAATAAATAGAACCTCAACTGTTTATTACAGCAAGGGAGGAGTCTAGGAATGTATAGCCAGAGCTAAGATCAGAACAACAGGGCAGAGAGACCAAAGAATGACAAAAGAAGGTGATCAAGGAAGCAGGCCTAGCTGTCACCCTGCGCTGTCTATTTGCTTTCTTTTTGCCATCTCTGAGGCTAAATGGAAGGAAGGAGTGAGGAAAGATTGTGTTTACAGAGATAAGAGCAGGGCAGATGTGATAATGACATCTTTAATCTTGTATCAAGGTTACTTTTATATTTCATTTCCTCTTTCATTTGTAAACTTCCTGAGAGTAAGAGCAGTGTCTGATTTATCTATCTATCCTCCCAGCCCCATGTAATAACATTCAGCAAATATTGGTTGAATGAATTAATGAATTCAAATTTTAGAAAACAAAAAATAGCTTTCAGTTGACTTAGATATATTATTTTCAGTGGAGAAAGTGGAACTTCATAAATGTTTTTTTCCTCAGGGCAAATGCTTGTGAAAGATATAAGAAAGTTGGGGTTGCTGAGCATGGCCCACGCCTGTAATCTCAGCACTTTATGAGGCTGAGGTGGGAGGATTGCTTCAGTCCAGGAGTTTGAGAAACCCGGGCAACATAGGCCAGGCGTGGTGGCTCATGTCTATAATCCCAGCACTTTGGGAGGCCGAGGCGGGTGGATCACGAGGTCAAGAGATAAAGACCATCCTGGTCAACAAGGTGAAACCCCATCTCTACTAAAAATACAAAAATTAGCTGGGCACGGTGGTGCGCACCTGTAGTCCTAGCTACTCGGGAGGCTGAGGCAGGAGAATTGCTTGAACCCAGAACGGGGAGGTTGCAGTGAGCTGAGATTGTGCCATTGCACTCCAGTCTGGGTAACAACAGTGAAACTCCGTCTCAAAAAAAAAAAAAAAAAAAATTAGCCAGGCAAGGTGGTGTGCACCTGTTGCCCCAGCTACTCAGGAGACTGAGGTGGGAGGCTTGCTTAAATCTGTGAGGTCAAGGCTGCCATAATCACGCCACTGAACTCCAGCCTGGGTAACATAGTGAGACCTTGCCTCAAGAAAAAATAAAAAAGAAAAAAGAATATTGGGTGATAATTGCTTAATTTTTATTCTCTTTGCCTTTTGAAAAAATCATTATTTCTACAAATAACTGTTTTTTGAAAATTGACTTATAACTGAATTTTAACACCTTATGTTGAATAACAGCATCTTTCAGCTTAATTTCCCCTTGTAATACTTACTGTATATTTTGTATACTATACATTTAATCAAACAATATGAATACCATCTAAATACTATACTTTTTTTTACTGTAGTCAATACATAAAATAAGCTGGGTCTAATATCTGAAGTGATTGAGTTTTTAATACCAACCTTGTGTCCTGTAACTGTGCTAAGTGCATTGGCTTTTATAGTTCCTGAATATTTTATGCATATAATCATGTAATCTGTGAATAAAGGCAAATTAACTGTCTGCCAGAAAAAGACAAACACTCTTTAAAGTAACATAGCAAATCCAGCACTCAACAACACGAATTTAATGTTCAGCATCCAATGAAAAGTTATTAGATATTCAAAGAAGCAGGGACATATAACCAGTAGAAAAATCAGTCAATAGAAACAGACCCAGAAATAATAGAAAATGATTGAATAAGCAGACAAGGACTTTAGAATAGTGATTATACAGCCTCAAGAGTTTTAAGGAAAACCTAAACACAATGAGGAGAAATATGGAAGACATAAAAAGAATTAAATGGAACTTCTAGGGATGAAAAATATAATATCTCAAAATTAAAAAAATTAATGGATAGATTAATACAGGTATTCTTCTGGCCTATGTCTCCTAGGACCTTAGAAGTCCACTTCCTTTCTTTTGAATTATCTTTATCTTCTCTGAACCAAATAGGCTCAGGCATGACTCTCTGCATCCTAGAATTCAGGAGGCAAAGATAGAGGAAGTTTGGGCTGCCATAAATCCCACCATTTATAATGTTCTGTGATGATCTCTCATTCTGAAACATTTGGGGCCTCTCTCCCCTCTACATTTGGGAGGGGAGGGGAGATTACTTAGGTGATTATTTGTATAACTTGATCTATTTGATCCTTTTTCTTGGTACTATTTATGCATAGCAGTTTCAAAGGTTATTAAGCTGCTATTTCATAGCCCTTAGTCATTTTTCCTCTAGAATTATATGGTAGATTCAATGACAGGAGCCTTGAGAACTCCTGGTCTCTAGTTGGGGGCTGCTCAAATACTCTTTCTTCACAGATTTTTATGTAAAATATAACCATTTGTCCTCTGCTCTTTGAACCAGTGCATTCAGGATGTTGATTTCAGAGAAAATTATTGAAAATGATCTTAGAATATCCCACTGTTATAGGCATATACAGAGGGGATGAAAACTAGACCATAAAATCTATTTCCCAATTTTCAAAAAAGTTCTTCCAGCATCTCCACAAAGAGCTTGTGTGATTAATAGGCTATAAATAAATATAACTTTGATGCATTATGCAGCATGTATTCTGACTGGAACCGAGACAAATGAGGAAAATAGATGCTCTATTCAAAATCATAGGAATATTTAATGTTAAAGTTCAGCTGAAGCATATGTGATTTTTTTCTAAGCCTAACCACATGCGAATGAAATACTTTTAGATGACCCTTATGTGCAGATGTTAAAGTTTTTATGTGCAGAAATAAAAGTATTTTTATCTTTCTCTTTTGTAAGCTACGTTAAAATTGCAAATTTCTAAGAACACCAAATAAAATTAGGAATCATCCTAAAAACATACTATTGGGGGTGTTCCCTTGAGTTACCTGCATCTGTCCCCTTTTTAAAAAATGATTATTTTAATTTAGTTTTAATAGGTAGTTATGATGGTTAATATTATGTGTCAACCTGACTGGGCTAAGAAACACTCAGATAGCTGGTAAAATATTATTTCTGGGTGTGTCTGTGAAGGTGTTTCTGGAAGAAATTAGCATTTGAATTGGTAAACTGAGTAAATATTGCTCTCATCAATGTGAGTGGGCATCAGCCAATTTGTTGAAGGCCTGAATAGAACTAAAAGATGGAGAAAGGATGAATTGGCCCCCTCTGCTCAAGCTAGGACTTCTCTTGCCCTTGGACATCAGTGCTCCTGGTGCTTGGACCTTTGGGACTCATACCACAGCTTAGACCATTGGCTCCCATGGTTCTCAGGTCTTGGGGTTTAGACTAGAACTACACCACAGGCTGTTCTGAGCCTCCAACTGAGACAGCAAGTCTTACTGTACTTACTATGTAAGTACATAGGAAATTCTTTATAATAAATCTCTTTCTATCTATCATCTCTCTCTATATATATCATATTGTTCTGCTTCTCTGGCTAATACTAACAACACATTTGCATGATTCAAAAATTATATATAGATGTATACATGTGTTTATGTTTTTGTGTGCATGCAAACATGTGTATGTGTGTGCAGTAAACTTTCAAACTCTGTTTCCCATCTGCTCATATCCATACCACCATGTGCACCACTATTATTAATTGCTTGTTTATCATTCAACATATATTTGTTGAGATTCAAGCTGATATCAATATATGTTCTCATTTTCCTACCTTTTTACCCAAATGGTTATGTACTATACAACTATTGTGTACCAGTGGCATGCTAAGGATATCCTACTGGTTCTGTTTCTCTGCGAAACCTTGTCTAGTATGGTATAAAAGAATAAGGTATTATTATTTTAATTTTGTTCTAGGTCTGTTTGCAAATGCAGTTTCTGGTATTTGGGTATTGATATGCATAAGTGAAACTGCCTATACATTTTGTCCCTTTGCTACCATTGTCAAGATTTAGTTTCAAAATCGTACTCAAATCATGAAAATAATTTGGAAATTTTATGTTTTTCTTATGCTCTGGAATAGTTGCAATACCATAAGGATTTTCTATTTTTTAAGGATACAGTAGAATGCCCCTGTGAAGCTATCTGGGACTGATACTGTTTGGGAGATGGTTTTTCTGATCTTTCAGGTAAGTTCATTTTCCTAGAGAGTAATCTATCTCATCTGAGTTTTAAAATTTATTTGCACAGAATTTAGCAAAGTAACCGATATTACTCTTATTTTTCTCTGTTTGGGAAGCTATATCCATTTATTATTTTTGTATTTGCACTTTTGCCATATGGACTCTCTTATCCTCCTTTACATTTCTTTACTTCTTCCTGAACAGCTTCCTCATTTATTACCTTTGAAGGATGCTAGTAGATTAATTCATTATTATGATAAGTGAAAATAAAGGGAAGAGCCAGGCATTTATCTTGGCTATTTTCTGTGAACTCAGGGTACCTCAGGGTAACCAAATTGTTGCCAAGCAAAATTTTTTCTTTATGGAAGTATTCCAGCTAATAAATAGAAAAAAAATGATAGACTCGGAATAACCCCTTCTTCAAGCCCTACTGGATTAATGAATCTCTGGGCACTGATAATCAATGACTGCCAACATTACAAAATCAGACACAGCAAATATTATGTGTCTTCTATAAGATATGCAAAACATGAAGTGGTCTTGGCAAAATGTGTCTGAATCTGATCAAGCCTATAGATCTAACTATCAATTTATAGGAAATACAGATGAAAGTAAAGGATAAACAAAAATATTTCTTCTTCCTTGTGAAAAATTGAAACTTGGTTTAGCTTTGTTTCCTTGAAACCTGGACATTGCCTATGGTAAAACTCACTCCTAATTGGTTAAAGTTCAGCTGTATTAGGAAGACTATGAATAAGCTGTAAATACTTTCTGGGAAGCCATAGCCATTGGCTTTCCTGAGTGTGATGACTCATGTAATAGACTTATTTCTTGCTGAAGCTTGGAAGCTGTGCAAATGGAATTGTGGGAGGAGATATTAGTCCTTTTTTGGGACATGGAGTTTCTGAGGTGTGGGGTGTTTCACACCTATCATGTGATCAAGTACAAGAGGCATTCTCTTGAATGAAGGGAAATGCCTTGAGCTAGCAGGCTGTAATTCCTGTCCTTGTATTTTTTTAAGTGATTTTCAATGCTAAATGTGGCCTTTTTGTGGTTGACTCAGTCTATTTGTCCAGTTGAGACTGAGGAGAGCCCTGGAATAGGAGCTGACAGCAGAAAACAGAGTAACATGGTAAAGAGCACCAAGGGATGCAACCAGCAAATCAACACTATGAAACCTTCTATAGGACAAATGACCCAGGTTTCCTCAACAGATAAACTGCAGAGAAAAGAAAGAGATAGAGGATGACCTATGAATTAAAAGAAACTTAAAATAAATATTAACCATTGCAATAGATGAGCCTTATTCGGATCTTAAGTCAAATGTACTATAAAAAATGATATGAGACAATGAAGAAAATTTGAGCACTGACTGGATATTTCATGATATTCTACAAATATTATCTGAGTTGTAATAATTTTGTTGTGGTTATTTCTTTAAAAATATTTTTTCAGAAAAATATACTAAAATATTTATGGATTAAATGATGATGATGTCTGGGATTTGCATCTAAAGAACTGAGTGGGAGTGAGGGGAATGTAATAATCATCCAGCTTCAACAATTATCCACACGTGATGGTTACATGGTAGCTCACCAAGCTCTTCCCTCTTCTTTCAGATATACTTGCAATTTCCCATAATGGAAAGTAAGATATCACTGTGACTATTACTAAACCTCATGAACAACATTATTCCAACAATGTGAGAATTGTTCAGTTAAAAAAGAACAAATTAATATAATTCACCACATTAATTATTCTAAGATGAAAAACCATAGAGTCCCTTTCACAGATGCTGAAAAAGCTTTTGACAAAATTCAACATCCATTTCTGACAAAACATTGAGCAAAATAGCAATCAAAGAATGCTTACCCCCCCCCACACACACACACATACAATTTTTATTTTTATTTTTTTAATGTGACTCCTAGATAATTTAATATTTCATGTGGCTCATATCATTATATCTATTAGATAGTGCTACTTCAGATCTATTTCATAGGAAAATAGAGGTGTATAGGAAATAGAAAATGGAGAAATAGATTAAGTGACTACATGAGGAAGCATTTAGCTAAATCCAAAAATCAGGATATCAACTGGACTGAAGCTTCAAAAAGTCAGTGTTATTAAAGAAAAGGTAAATTGTGAAAATTACTGTATATTAAAAGAGTCCCCAGAGACATGGAAATCAAATACAATATGGAAAGCTTACCTGGATGGTGAGTATGAGGAAAAAAACAGACATTTTGGGGACAATTCAGAAATATCAATATAGATTGAATAAGTTTCAGGTGACATTATGACGTTTTTATCACCTGAAATGTTCTTAGCTATAATAATGATAATGTGGTTTTACAAGATAATGTCCTTATTCTTAGGCTATGCCAGCTGAAATATTTAAAGTTCATGACTGCAACTTATTCTCAAAGAGTTCAGTGCAAAAGTGGCAAAATATTACCAGTTGTTGATGATATTTGGAAGTTTGTTATATAATTCTTTAAACTTTTGTGTATCTTTGACATGAAGTAAATGGTTAGGAATAAAAACACACAGAAATCAAGTTGAAGTCCCCAATAGTTTAAGATAAGATCATCTGAGAATCAAAAATGATGATGAATGCAATTGTTTGGAACACTCTTGAATATGTGAAAATTCATGAGTTCATAGGAATACTCCTAACAAACCAACATCTCATTGGTCACCATCAGATTTTGCTATTATTCTAACTTGTTATTTTGGAGAATGATAGATTAAAGAAAAAAGTAGATATTTCTTCCAATACAAATTGTATTTCAAGGTACCAGATACTGGATGTGGAAAATACTTCCTTTGGAAAAATTATCAATAAATGCAGAAGGAATGATAGGATTGAAAAAAACCAAATATGCAACGTCTAATGAAGTAAAGGATCTAAGCAGTGGCCCTCATCGCTGCTAAAACCATTATATTAAGGCTTAATGCGGAACTTTATAATAGATATCAGAACCTGATCAATTTTTATATCACTTAAAACATGGAGATATCATGCTGCTATGTATTAGCCAGACATAGCGCCACTTAGGAAGTTTTGTCGCTAAAAATACTTTACTTGAGTCTTATCAAGCTTCCAGATCTAACAGCCAGTGTGCAGGACAGACAAGGATAGAAGAACAAGTTAAACAACGTCAAGAGGAAGCAATCAGTGAAGTCTAGAATGTAGAATATCCTACAGAAAAGATTACTTGTTTTTTTCAGTAAGTATGTGTAGAAAAACAAAAAGAGTGATAGACTGAAAGAGAATGAAATGATCTAACAAGCAAATGTAATGTGTGACCTCATTTGGATGCTGATTCTAATGAACCTAACACCAACAGATATTTTTAAGACAATCAGAACAAGTTGCGATGTTGACTCCCAAAAGATATAAAATTTCCCCTGAAATCCAATTTCTTATGGAGAGACAAATTTATCCAGTATTTGGAGCTTCAAAGAAACTTTATTCACCCATTATGAGTTCATTCACCTGTAAGATTTGTTCTGAGTCCATGCTATGTACACAGCATGATGAAGAAAGAAAAAGTGTATGCTGTGGAGCCTGCCCTATAAGAACTCACAGTGCAGTTGGGAAGGTAGGATGTGTGTCTGTTATCTCAATGCAAGGCATTCTGTAAGTGCATTGTGTGAGGAACAATGGAATAGAAGCTCAGGGAAGGGGAAATTCTTTTGGTCGGAGGAATCAAGAAGATCTATAAAAAAGATGAGTGATGAGCTGAGCCTTAAATTTTGGTAGGCTTGTTGGGTAGAGATTGAGGAGGCTGTCTTTATTGCTATCACAAAATATTTCTCTTGTTTTTTCGTGTTGGTCACATGGTAATGAGCTCATAAATTTTGTCCCAATTCTCACCTCTTTTCTCCATGCCATTCTGTTTTTCAGTGGACACAAAGGTTAACACCCTTTCCTCCTTTATTCCCTGTTCTTCCTCAGGGAGTTATATTATTTTTTAGAATGCCTGGAAAAATAAGTTCCTGCTTTGATTTATTCTTTCCACAATTTTTCACTGAGCATTCGCTAAGCCTAGCTAAATAAATATACTATCTTCTCTTCCATCACACATCTGAGAGGCCACGTCTCAAGCTAACTCCATTCTGGAAAGATCAGACTAGTCAATTGTTGGGTTTTCAGAAAATTTTCTTTCTGACAAATAACAAGCCCAGGTTCTGTTGCTCCCATAGGGGAGAATGGCATCCATTTCCCGGGACTCCTGGGAAAACATTGCCTAATAGAATTGCATGAGTCTTCTAAGCTCAAGTCTTTTTCTGAAACCCTTTCCCTCTGTGCCCATAAAGTCTGCAGAGTAAATCCTTATTACACTGATCGCTATTATTCAAAACAGCTCACATTTCAGAGCAATTACTATTCTCCAGCCAACTAAATGCCCAATTAGTCTTTAATAAAAACAGCACCTAGTACAGTGCCCAGTGGAGAAAGGTATTTAACAAATCTTTTATTGCCCAATCTGTTCAACTCAGGTGACCTAAATAACATCTATACAATTTTTTCTCTAAAATAAATACTGCCCACAGGTTGACTATAAAGAAATGATTTTGAATAACTCTCTTGTTCTAAAGAATGCTAATCTGCCACTGAAAAAGCTTAAGCATCATTCCTTTTGTCCTTACATTATCCTCGTCAAGAACAGGACAACTGGTCATCATTATTCTTTTAAAATAGCCTCAGTCTAGGGCAAAAATCATATGAGTTTCCTTTCTTTGTCCCTAATCACCCTCTTCTCTTTGGAGTGGGTGAGGATGCAGACAGGCAGCGATAATGGTCCTCCCTGAGCATCAGCATAAGGAACCCACAAACGGTAAACTCCACCTGGGACACACATACATGACCCCAACACCATTGTAGTCATGGGTTCTTAAAATAAAATTATAACAGAGGGTTTTTCTTCAAAGCAAACTGTCAATATGGATAATCTTAAGTGGATTTACTGGTTCCTCAAAAAAAATTTCAACTACTTTGAGCTAAATTTTGACGACCAGTTCTTCCCACCAGAGAGCAGGCAGTAGCTAGTTACCAGGAGCATCCAAATGCAATGTCTGTGTCCTGACTATCTACCATTATGTGTTGATGTATTGTGTTCTCTTTATTTAGTTGTAGACTCAGAAGATTAGCTCTTCAATGTATTCAGTGTACAGTTCATACAATTCTTCAGTTAAAAGAGCTCTCAAACAAACAAACAACAAAAAAAGAGAGACAGATTTGCTATGCTTGCTACAAATTGATAAGGATTTTTTTTCCCTGCACAATCTAAATAACCTATACCGCTTTTCTCTCACTTTTACTGTTTGCCTTGAGCTTGAATAGTGCTGTCTGCTGCTCATGGCTCAGGTGCTCCCTGTGTGTGCATTTGCAGTGGAACGGTCTCTGAAATCTGTTGTTCATTTGAGCTATTTCTGTATCTGTGGAAGTGATGGCTATTAGTCTTTAAGAAGCAGCGGTTTTGGCAAGAGCATGGACTTCAAGTTCAAATCCTACATCTGTTGCTTACCAGACAAATGACTTTGAAAAATTTAATTAATGCCTATGGTCTTCAGTTTTCTAACATATGAAATAGGACTAATAATATTGTCAACTTTGTGGGATTTGTGATGATTGAGACAATGCATAATAATCCTAATGTATAGTCTGTGCTTAATGTTGTATTTCATTAACATTGAGATACAATTGATTATAAAACATAGCATTATGAGTTTCTAATATCTCGTAGGAGTAGGATTTTAACATCAGAAGGATATGTACCAAACTTTTCTCCCATGCATGGGAGGAAAGTGATTTGAAGTGGGCAAGGGCAAACATAGGGAAATGAAGGGTTCTGAGGGAAAAACCTCACCTGATTTTGTTTGGCCCAGCTATAAACCTTCAAACAAAAAAGGGATAAAAATTTATAATTCTTTTGAATCATGTTTTGGCTACTTGTGATTTCTGGCTCTATTTGATGACACTATTTTTACTGCCAGCGAAAAGAAAAAAAGAGCTTTCAAACATTATTCACAAAGGTCAAGGTGAAATAAGACACTCTGGGGCTGCTGCCCTGGCCTGAGATGCCTGTGTGCGTGGCTGCTTACCAGCTCTGCTTCAGATGTTGGCCCAAATCTCTGTGCTTTCTCCACACTGTAGGTACTGCTACTTGCTTATGAACAGAACTGGGGGCAGGGGGCATGTGAACAGCTTAGACTTGGGGGTGGGCCTAAGGGAAAGGACTCAGTTTTACTTTGCTTCAGGCCCTAGATCTGTCTCTAATATGGACAGAGAAATTCCCTGGCCATGAAGAGACAGAATGGGCTTGGAGGCAGATCATCGAGTACAGGATTTAAGCATTCAGGAGCCTGCTTCCTGACCTTTTTCTTTCTTTTTTTTTTTTAATTGCATTTTAGGTTTTGGGGTACATGTGCAGAACATGCAAGATAGTTGCATAGGTACACACATGGCAGTGTGTTTTGCTGCCTTCCTCCCCTTCACCCACATTTGGCATTTCTCCCCAGGCTATCCCTCTCCAGCTCCCCCCCACCACTGTCCCTCCCCTGTTCCCCCCAATAGACCCCAGTGTGTAGTACTCCCTTCACTGTGTCCATGTTTTCTCATTGTTCATCACCCACCTATGAGTGAGAATATGTGGTATTTTATTTTCTGTTCTTGTGCCTGACCTTTTTCAATGCCTTTCCATTTGCAACAACTCGTGTACCTACCTGGATAGAAAGAAGGGACAGAATGGGAAGAATCAAAAATAGTGAAATTAGGAACTTCAATAGCAAAAATGGACAGAAACAAAATATTTTACTCCAGAGGCATCTAGAACATGTGAGATAAATATGTTCTGTCCCTTAGTTGAAGACATGTTGACCCCGCTTTCTCCCGCATTCTCTTTTTCCATTCTCTAGCAATACTTCCCCTTATTCTAATTCCATTAAACATCCAAAGATGTTTCAGATGGCATAGGAGAAATTATAGGCATAACTTCTTTTCTACCCTTGGTAGAACAAATGACCTCAGGGGGCGGCCAAGAGAACCTTTGGGCTGAACATCCATTAAACTATTTATATCCATCAAATAAGCATCAGAATATTTCTACATCCATCAAGCCCTTGACTGAAGCAGCCTGTGGCTTCCCTTACTATAGGGACCTGAGTCAAGAAAAGGGGAGAGGGATGGGTATCAAGGCCAGTGACTGTTCAGTCTTGCCTCAGATGGCAGTTCTTGAAGCAGCATCTTCGTACCTCGTGAGGAAAGCCTGATATCCAGTTATTGGGCTGCCTTCAGGAGGGAAGGAAACAAGTAGGCACAGTGAAGGACATCCCGAACGCATGGACTTAGGCCTGGGCACAGGGTTTCAGAATTTAAAGGTCACCATGACATCAGAATAAGGTCCTTCCTTTATAAGGTCAAGCTCGATAAATGTATCCTGAAGCCAGGGGAATCCCAATGGGCATGAGATTCTTTGGGCAGAAATAAAATTATTTCTCTACTTTTTGCTCTAAGCTCTAAACACTTCCTCCAGCTTGCACACCAAACTGCTTGCTGCCTTGTGTGTCTGCTGACGCAGAAGAGCACTACTTCGCTGTAGCCTATCACCAGATGATAATTGGATTCTAATAATAGAACAAAATATGGAGAATTCCCACTGCTTGGCTGGGTTTTAACTGATGTGACAGCAGAGAGTCAGCCCCTCTGCTGTGTGCCCATGTGGGGAGTGAGCTGTGAAGATTCTGGCCAGTTTGGATCTCTTAGAAACACTGGGTCAGGGGAGGAGTTACACAGTTACTGGCTGGGGTGGCCCAGGGGGCTTCAGCTTTCTCCCTCTGGGTGAAATCTAGAAAATGGTCTGCTCCTTGTCACTGCATTTTCAGAAATCCCAAAGAAGTCTGGGCATCTGCATTTGAAGGCAGCTCTATTCCCTTGTCTGCCATCCTCAATGGGAGCTAGCCTTCTGGAACCAGAGCTTCCACCCCAGGGAGGAGCCAATTTCTTTCTTTCCCACCTTCAGACCACATCCAAGTAGTGACTCCCAGGAAGTCATCTGCCATAAAACATAAAATACCTTGGATAAAAGGGATTTTTCCACAGGGTCTTAATTTTACCTTCTAGAAGATGGAAATGATATAATTTAGGTAAGGGAAAAACAACTGCAGCACATCTCAATTTATCTATAGTTACTTAGAGGTCATTTTCTCAGGGAAGCTGCTCATCACAAATGAGTCATCAGAAACTTGGACTCCCCTGAAGAAACAGAGCCAGCTGACTAATATAACATCTGTTTTCAGGGATAATTTCTGAAAATATGCCCATGATCTGGCAATCCACTAGATCAGAGTCCACCTACTCAGGAATCAAGACTACAAAGCACCTAAGACAACCACTGGTTCCTTAATTAATCCAATAATACTAAGCCCCAATATTTGCTCACAGTGCTATAAGAGCCACAGATCAATCCATCAGTCAACCCATCAATCAATCAGTAAGGATATGGCAGCCCAGACCTAAAGGTATTTACAGCATGAATTGTAGACTGAGCCTCAGAAATCACCTAGCCCCAGCCTTTTAATTGAGGAAGACAGGAATCAGAGAAGCAAAGCAACTGGCTTAAAGTCATGAAACAAAATGATAAAAGAGCCAGAACTGGCATGCCACATACGACGCACATCCGTAGTCTTATTCCCAATGCAGAAAAGTTTATTTTTTTTATCTAAACTATTGTGTATGCTGAAATAAATGGGAAAAGGAAAGGGGGCATCAATAA
Organism: Callithrix jacchus; assembly: GCF_049354715.1. Taxonomy (NCBI): domain Eukaryota; kingdom Metazoa; phylum Chordata; class Mammalia; order Primates; family Cebidae; genus Callithrix; species Callithrix jacchus. The sequence continues at coordinate 58,979,870 of NC_133509.1, forward strand.
AGTAGGGGGAAGGTCAGAACTTAAATGTCTTGACCTTTGGCTTTGGGGTTAGTCTTGTGAAGGACTATAGACAGCCTAGTAGGCAGTTTGGAGAACCTGAATGCAGACACCCACAGAAAGGAGAGCAAATCCTGCACATATGTGGCTTTTACAGTCTCTGCATTATGCAGGTTCAGAGAGGTTGCCTTGGACTGAGCAATAAGGGAAGGGACTCCTAGGTGTAGAGACAGATGAATTAAACGTTGAAGGATTGCTACAGTTCAGGCAAGGAGCAAGAATAAGACCCCAGGCTACCCAGGCCCAAAAAGTGCAGTCCTAGACATATGTAGAAGTGCTGTGTGGGAATAATAGCGGGTATAAGGTGGCCAAATAGGAACAGCTCTGGTCTGCCGCTCCCAGTGAGATCAATGCAGAAGGCAAGTGATTTCTGCATTTCCAACTGAGGTACCTGGCTCATCTCATTTGTACTGGGTAGACAGTGATGCAGCCTACACAGGGGCATTGCCTCACCTGGGAAGGGAAAGGGGTCAGGGGACTCCCTCCCCTAGCCAAGGGAAGCTGCGAGGGACTGTGCGATGAGGAATGGTGCACTTTGGCTCTTATACTATGCTTTTCCCATGGTCTTCACAATTCACAGACCAGGAGATTCCCTCAAGTGCCTATGTCACCAGGGCCCTGGGTTTCAAACAAAACTGGGCAGTCATTTGGGTAGACATTGAGCTGTAGGAGTTTTTTTTTTATACCCCAGTGGTGCCTGGAACATCAGTGAGACAGAACCATTCACTCCCCTGGAAAGGGGGCTGAAGCTGGGGAACCAAGTGGTCTAGCTCAGTGGATCCCATCCCCATGGAGCCCAGCAAGCTAAGATCCACTGGCTTGAAATTCTCGCTGCCAGCATAACAGTCTGAAGTCAACCTGGGACACTCAAGCTTGGTGGTCGTGGTGGTGGTGGGGGTGGTGTCTGCCATTACTGAGGCTTGAGTAGGCAGTTTTCCCCTCAGAGAGTAAGTTAAGCTGCTGCGAAGTTTGATCTGGGCCCACTGCAGCTCAGCAAAGTCACTATAGCCAGACTGCCTCTCTAGATTCTTCCTCTCTGGGCAGGGCATCTCTGAAAGAAAGGCAGCAGTCCCAGTCAGGGGCTTACAGATAAAACTTTCATCTCCCTGGGACAGAGCATCTGGGGGAAGGGGAAGCTGTGGGGGCAGCTTCAGCAGACTTAAATGTTCCTGCCTGCTAGCTCTGAAGAGAGAAGCATATCTCCCAGCACAGTGCTTGAGCTCTGCTAAGGGATCAACTGCCTCCTCAAGTGGGTCCCTGACCTGCGTGCCTCCTGACTAGGAGACATCTCCCAGCAGGGGTCAACAGACACCTCATTCAGGAGAGTTCTGGCTGGCATCTGGAAGGTACCCCTCTGGGATAAAGCTTTCAGAGGAAGAAACAGGCATCAATCTTTGCTGTTCTGCAGCCTCTGCTGGTTATACCCAGGCAAACAGGGTCTGGAGTGGACCTCCAGCAAACTCCAGCAGACCTGCAGCAGAGGGGCCTGACTGTTAGAAGGAACTCTAACAAACAGGAAGGAATATCATCAGCATCAACAAAAAGGATGTCCACATGGGAGCGTAAATTAGTTCAACCACTGTGGAAGACAGTGTGGTGATTCCTCAAGGATCTAGAAGTAGAAATACCATTTCAGGACTCTGATCCAAGATGGCCGATTGCTAACATCTCAGGATTGCAGTTCTCAGTGAAAACGCAGAGAACTAGAGGACGCCAGACTTTCAGACAAATTCTGGTCGCTCACAGAGCAGAAGATCCCCAGTGGAGGAGTCACACGTGTCGCCAGCGTGACTCTTGTGCCCGGCGCAGCGGTTTTGCTGGCACCTCGGCGCGGCAGCTCTTGGAGCAGAGTAAACAGGGCTGGCTCCCCTTCTGACCAAGGTTTGGAGGACACACACGGGTCCCCAGCATGAATCCTGAGGCCGGTGCAGCGTCTGTGACGGCACCTCGGCGCGGCAGCTCTCAGCGCAGAGTAAATGAGACTGGTTCCCCTTCTGACCGAGGTTTGGAGCCCCAGGAAGGCAGAGTCGCCTATTATGGACACAAGGAGGAAGCCAGACAGGAGAATCCTGGGCAGAAAAGAACCATCAGTCTTAACGCCGCCGTTCTGGCCCTGGGAACTAACAACTTGGATGTCCACTCAAGAGACCTAATCTGAAACCTGGTAATTTCAAAGATGACAGGAGGATAAATTACAATGATGGGAAGAAACCAGCATAAAAGGCTGAGAATACTCAAAATCAGAACACCTCTGCCTCTAAAGATGATCACAGTTCCACATCAGCAATGGAACAAGGCTTGATGGAGAACGAGCGCATCCCAATAACAGAATCACGCTTCAGGGAATGGATAATAAGAAACGTCTGTGAGTTAAAAGAACATGTTGTAGCCCAACGTAAAGAAACTAAGAACTTTGAAAAAAGGTTTGATGAAATCCTATTGAGAATAGACAACTTAGAGAGGAATATAAGTGAATTAATGGAACTGAAGAAAACAATACCGGAACTCCAAGAAGTATGCACAGGTTTAAACACTCGAATTGTTCAAGCAGAAGAAAGGATATCAGAGGTCAAAGTCCAACTTAATGAAATAAAACAAGAAGACAAGATTAGAGAAAAAAGGATAAAAAGGAATGAGCAAAGTCTCCAAGAAATGTGGGACTATGTGAAAAGACCAAATTTAAAGCAACAAAGATACAGTGGTAAAAGGATCAATGCAACAAGAGCTAATGATCCTAACACCCAGATACATAGAGACTTAGATTCAATGAGACAGAAAATTAATAAGGATATCAAGGACTCGAACTCAGATCCGGAACAAGTAAACTTAATAAATATTTATAGAGCTCTCCACTTCAAATACACAAAACATACATTCTTGTCAATACCACATCACACCTACTTATAGGTTTAAATGAAACATTGATTGGCCATTATTAATACCCATTTTTTTCAGAATAAAGCAATATTTCCGTTCACCCTCCCTCTTTCTCTTCCTCTTTCTTCCTCTCCTTCACTCATTTTTTGTTTTCTTTCTTTCTCTCAAAAAAAAAAAAAAAGAAAAAAGAAATACCATTTCACCAAGTGATCCCATTACTGGGCATATACCCAAAGGATAATAAATCGATCTATTATAAAGACACAAGCACACATATGTTCATTGTGGCACTGTTTACAATAGCAAAGACATGGAACCAACCCAATTGCCCCTTGATGATAGACTAGATTAAAAAAATGTGTCACATATACACCATGGAATACTATGCAGCCATAAAAAAGGATGAGTTCATGTCCTTTGCAGGGACATGGATGAAGCTGGAAACCATCATTCTCAGCAAACTAACAGAGGAACAGAAAACTAAACATCACATGTTCTCACTCATAAGTAGGAGTTAAACAATGGGAACACATGGACACAGAGAGAGGAGCATCACACACTGGGGTCTGTCATGGGAGTAGGGGGCAAAGGGAGGGATAGCATTAGGAGAAATATTTAATGTAGATGACAGGTTGACGGGTACAGGAAACCACCATGGCACGTGTATATCTATGTAATAAACCTGCATGTTCTACACATGTATCCCAGAACTTAAAGTATAATAATAATAAAATAAAATAACAGAAGTGCTGTGTGGCTAGAGAGAGATCTAGATGCCTGCATGATTAGAAAAACTGTTAAAAATACTCAAAGCATCAGGGATTAAATATTGATGTCAAGAAGGAGAAAAGGAAGGACTAAAAAATGTTGCGTGTTCTAAGGTCAGTTTTAGCCTTGAATCTGGGTGTTTGTGTATATGTGAGCGTGTATAGGATCCATTTTTGCAGAAGGCCAATAAACTTTAAAGAGTGATAAGATAACAAAAAATCCTGTGTTGATTTTGGGGATTGAATATGAGCCAGAAGGAAATATCTGGTGAAGAGAAGAGTTCAGCACTCATGGAGCTAGATGTTCTCTGGGGCTAGGATTAGTGAATAAGTGACTTCGGAAATTGCATACACAGATGTTTCCTGCCTAGATGGTGACCTAATATGAGATGCTGGCTCATTCCTCTGAACCAACCCCAAAGATGTCACATAAACAAGTGGGATGCTTCTAATAACGTGGCATAAAAACCCCACAAAAGGTGAAAAGCTACTGGTGAGGCAGATGGTGATTGGGTCTCAGGGTATGCAATGATGGGGCAGGGATGGGGGCAGTGAGTGTGGAGAGGGGGTAGAGGATCTAGTGCCAAGATTGGAAACAGACTACAGAAAAGAGTTTTCTAGTTATATCTTGAGCATTCTCTCACATTGCTACAAGCAGAAAATTTCTTGCCTGGCAGAAAAACAGCCTTGCTGGCTCAGCAGCAGCTAGAAGCTTCAGGGTAACATCAGGGCAGTGCTGGAGCCCACCTGGGTGGAGAGCAGATAAAACTGGGGCAGGCAGAAGGCCTGATGCCTTCAGAACCCATACTCTTAATCTTTATGTTATGGAATGGGAAGGGCTGGAGAAAGAGGGATCCTCTTTCATATACCCACTATCAGCTAAGGCAGTTGATATTCTCAGGTCCCTCTTTCTCCAGCCCTCCCTACTCCATAGATTAAAAGCATGGGCTCTGAAGCCAGACTGGTTTTAATCATGTCCCCATCATTTACCTCTCTGTGACTTCAGGGAAGTAACTTACTTTCTCTCTATCTCTGTTTCTCATCTCTAAAGTGGACATAATATTACCCACCTTTTACATGGTTTAAAAGATGCAATAAATATAAAAGTACTTAAAACTGAAACTGATACATGCTAAGGGCTCAAGTGGTCTTAGCTACTATTCTGAAAACTAACTGGAGGATGTAGTTTGAGGGATAAAGTAACTTATTTGGGAGTTGGGGAGTATGTAGGAAATGATGCTCAGAGATTTCTTTTTCACCATGCCAGCTCCCTGGGGAGGCATAAGCAAGGACCTAAGCCTTGGACCCTGAGAAAAGACCCTTTCTTCCATATACCCACTATCAGCCAAGACAGTTGATATTCTCTGGGTAATATGAGTCTTAGAGGAAAAGGTGACAATGTATTTGTACCCTCAAAGAAAAGCAACAAAGAGAAACCACAAAGCAAAGACTCAGACTTAATAAATCAGACAGAATCAAATTTAAAATAAGTATAGGAAGTACTGTATATTAGGATAATAGGGTATAAGATCCTATACTAGGGTAAGGGAGAATTCTGGAGACAGGAAGCAGGAACAGTCAGAGAAAAACTGACTGAAGATGCTAGGAATGAAAAATATAATTGTTAACATAAGGAACTGAACAGACCACTTGAGAACAAAACAGAATGCACGTAGTCATGAAATGAACACATAAAATAAAAAACCAGGCCAAGAACCCTCCCACAGAGATTAAAACAGTTAAACTATCCAAGTAAAAGTGAAGAGAGATGAAGAAGAAAAATAGAAGTTAATATTTGTATGTTGGGGATCTCAGAGGGAGAGCGTAAAAGTAAGTGTAGGTGAGAAAATATTTGGAAAAGTCATCAAGATTTTTTTCAGAATTAAAGAATAATGTGTAGCCTTTGCAAAAGTGGCCCCCACAACGTTTCACCTCCCTAGACCCGTGCCCTTTGATAGTCTTCTCTCAAACTGTATTCTAGGCTTAGCCAAGTGACTTGTTTTAGAGAATGAGAAAAGAGTGAAATTGATGCAAGCGGAGATTTGAAAAGTGCGGCGCACTGGGACTTACCATCTTTTGTTGCTTTCTGAAGCTGAGCCGCACTGTGAGTGAGCCCAAGCTAGCCAAATGGATGATGAGAAACATATAGCCCACTAATCTTCATTCTTCTACTCTTTGCTGATTGCCAATTGACGCTAGACGCAGAGCCATTTAACTGACAAGCAGCTGACTGTGAAGAGCCACCAGCAGAACCCAGCCCAAATTGCTAACCCATAGAATCACAAGTTAAGAAAAAAGTTGCTTGTTAAGCCACCAAGTTCTGGCATGTTTATTATACTGCAACAGAAAGCTTAAATAGAATATGTTAATATCGCAGGCTGAAAGGTCTTGTAGAGTGCTAAACAGATAGATTTTTAAAATACACGCACATTTAGAAGAGGAACACAAAGGACAAAGAAAAAATTCTAAAACCTTTTGGGTAGAAAAAAAGCAGATCATCTTCAAAGGAAAAATAATCATATTGACATCAGAAGATTCAATAACCCGGAATATAGCACAACTGATGATTTTTCACGTATTAAAAAGAAACGGAACTTGGAATCTAGAATTTATTTTTTTATTTTTTGGTTAATGGCTGTTGGTTCAAACAAATCAAGATGTTTGGTTAGATATAAAAGTCTGGATTTGTTTGAACTAATCATTTAAAAGTGATGGTGAAATAAAGATATCCTTAGGTATACCAGGCACCAGAAGTTTTAACATATAAAATACTGCCTGAAAATTTATTAAAATAATTACTCCAACAAGAAGAAAAATTAAAACCAAGGGTTATAAATGTAGAATGAGAAAATAAGTTAGCAAATTCAAGTTATAGCTAAATAAATACTGAAAAAAGGAAGAAAGAATGTAGGGAAGAAAGGGAATGTTGGGTATATTCTTATATCCTCTAGGAAGGAATATATATTCATTTGAGAAAATTGAGGAAAGGGTGTCAATTAGTAATTAGTAATTAAGAGCAAAAATCCTGGGTGACAATAACTGGGGAAATGCTGAATGACATGGTAGTTAAGCAGTATAACGCTAGATGAACACTCTGGGCTTAAATCTCGCCTCAGTCATTCTGGCTGCATTGCCTTCAATAACTTATTTAACCTTCTGAGCCTCTGCCTCTCACTTGCTTAAAATGGGCTTCATGAAATGGAACCCATATCACAGGCTTATTTTGAGCATTAAAGGAGTCCAGTTGTAAATCTCTTGGATTCATACTGGCTTACAGTAGACTTTCAATAAATGTTTAATGTTATTATTAATATGGGGAGGAGCTAAAAAAAGGGTGGGAAATGAATAATTAAAATCAATGAACCACATTAATTTAGATAGAAATAAACACTTTAAAGATAATCATGCATATGCTAGGAATGGGAATGATGTAGTAGATGGTCAGGAAAGGCCTCCCTGCAGAAGCGACTTCTCAGCTGCCACGGTAATGATAAGAGGCTCATGATGAAAATTACCAAGGACAGAGCCCCACTCCTTTAAACCATTCCAGGAAGAGAGAAGGTCCTCAGTGAGGAATGGCTTGTGTTTTCCAGGAGGCACACTGCAGACACAGGGCTTGCAGGTGCCAACGTTCCTAAATACATGTATGATGTTGCAGCGAGTCTCCCATCTTCATGGAGCTATGGGAGCGTGAAATATGACCAGGGACCAATTGCTGGAGGCCTTCCGAAATAGCCTGTTCTGCAGAGGAACTTCAGGACTTTTGTATATCTTGGGGAGATGATACAGAGGAGAGAAAACTCAAACAATGACTAAAATTGAATTTCCCATCAATTCAGAGGGATGGAGATCTCAAAGTCAGCTTTGTTAAAAAATATGTGACATTTCTTGCAGATTGTAGTTTGTGTGGTAAGATTCACATTTACTATAAAAGTGGTTCTTTGGCTTGTTTCTTCTATATTCCTTCCTCTTCCTTCAAGCCAACCTTGTAATAGTCATATCTGAAGTTCCTGTAGGAAGGAATACATATTCATTTGATGAAATTGATGAAACGGTGTCAATTACCAAAGCCCCTGTAACTACAGCTGAGCTTTTTAATCACAGCAATGTCCACATGGGGCCCTGCTCAGTTAACATCATGAGGCTCGAGTCAGTATCTCTTTGGAGTGAAAAGCTGTTTCTGAATCCTAACTTTGTGGTCAGATAAGAGAATGTAGGTCTTAGTTCAGTAGGAAAGGTAACTGGCTGAGAATTTCAGACCCTCTTTCATAGCTTCTTGAAGAGACGACAATCACTGCCATCACCACCATTGCTCTGGCCCTACCTGTGACTCAGAACGAGTTCTGATATTTTAACAATGCCCATTGGCACTAAACACTTCCCTTCTGTGTTCCTAGTTTCACTAGTGACTTTAGATCTCTGATCACTCTGACTGTCATGGTGGTATTTTGGAGCCTCACTAGGATAGAATGGCTGTGGTTTTGGGGAGATGCTGATTCACTTTAGTTTCCCACTGGGCTCTCAAAATGTATTATCCTGGAAGAACATTATCCTACTGGCTAATTTCATAAAGATATTGTGGTTCTTAAGGCCTGTGACACTACAAATCTTACTGTGTGGCCTTGGGCAAGTTACTTAACCTCTCTAAGACTCAGTCTCTTTATCTGTAAAGTGGAGGAAGTAATAGGATTGATCCTGAAAGGTTATGATGAGAAGTAAGTGAGATAATACATGTAAAGCACTTAGTAAAGTGACTGGTTCATAATAGCTTATAGTAAGTGCTTAACATATTTTTGCCATACATGGCATTGGTGACAAGAGAGGGGTTTACATCAAATAGGATTCAGTCTGCAAAATAGAAGCCATGATATGCATCCTAGGAATTACAAGTTTTCCTGTAGAGAACTAGGGGCTTATGCAACTGCTGGAGGAGCTGGGGGAGCCAAGAATCAGAGAAACCATTCCTCAAATCTCAGCCTGAAGCTCTGGACTGGGTGCTCCTCATGAGCTCACCAGAAGTCACTAAAATTCCTGGCAGTTTCTGGGGTACCTCCATCAAAGATCTCAGTCTGAGTGATGTTGAGAGTGAAACACATCCAAAGCTCGCTGAGAGAGGCTATAACTGTCATTCTGTCTGTGTCTGGTTGCCCCTGTCATTCCTCAGCTCTCCACCCTGAGTGAGGCCTCAACTCTCCTGCCTGCATGTCCCAGGTGGGTGCCCCTCAGTGGTAGACTCCAACAAAGAACATTACGGTGGTGGTGGGGGGCCGGGGTTTACATCGTTCCCAGCTCCTTGTTTGCATCTTTTTCTCATACCAAAGCATTAACCAGTATTTAAGGAGCAAACTGAACTGGCTAGATTTCCTCATCTATGTTCACTCTGGATAGAGATGCTAAAGAGCAGGGCAAGAGTTCAGAGTCAAAAAGCATCCTGAGTAATTGAGTGAGTAATCAATCCTGGAATAACTGGGTTGTTCTGTAATCTGTATTTTTTTTTTTTCAGAAGGAAGTCTTCATATCACCTGGGGGTATACTTCTTATTAAAATAATGACTACATGAATTTATACAACATCTTTCAGTTTATAAAGAATTTCTGTGATCATTATCTTCATTTATCTACCTATGAGGTAGATATTACTCTAGGGTCACAAGTGTGAAAACCAAGGCTCTGAGATACTCCCAACCTAAATGTAGACCTCCTAAGCCAGCCCTATCATCGTCTTCGTTAGTGTAATAAATACTGAAGTAAATAAATCAAAAAGCAAGTATCTGGAGAGCCTATCCATGCCAAAAGTAAAATAATCCAAACACAACATTTATTTATTTATTCATTTATTGCATTTTAGGTTTTGGGGTACATGTGAAGAACATGCAAGATAGTTGCATAGGTACACACATGGCAGTGTAATTTGCTGCCTTCCGCCCCTTCACCTATATCTGGCATTTCTCCCCATGCTATCTCTCCCCAACTCCCCCCCGTCCCTCCCCTATTACCCCCAACAGACCCCAGTGTGTAGTGCTCCCCTCCCTGTTTCCATGTGTTCTCATTGTTCAACACCTGCCTATGAGTGAGAACATGCGGTATTTCATTTTCTGTTCTTGTGTCAGTTTGCTGAGAATGATGTTCTCCAGGTTCATCCATGTCCCTACAAAGGACACGAACTCATTGTTTTTGATGGCTGCATAATATTCCACAATGTATATGTGCCACATTTTCCCTGTCCAGTCTATCATCAATGGGCATTTGGGTTGGTTCCAGGTCTTTGCTATTGTAAACAGTGCTGCAATGAACATTCGTGTGCATGTGTCCTTATAGTAGAACGATTTATAATCCTTTGGATATATACCCAGTAATGGGATTGCTGGGTCAAATGGAATTTCTATTTCTAGGTCCTTGAGGAAGCGCCACGCTGTCTTCCACAATGGTTGAACTAATTTACACTCCCACCAGCAGTGTAAAAGTGTTCCTATTTCTTCACATCCTTTCCAGCATCTGTTATCTCCAGATTTTTTAATGATCACCGTTCTAACTGGCGTGAGATGGTATCTCAATGTAGTTTTGATTTGCATTTCTCTAATGACCAGTGATGATGAGCATTTTTTCATATGTTTGTTGACCTCATGTATGTCTTCTTTTGTAAAGTGCCTGTTCATATTCTTTGCCCACTTTTGAATGGGCTAAACACAACATTTAAAAGCTATGTTCTTGATGTTAAAAATGTTTCAACTATATAATACAAATCATAAGGGTCTTTTGACAAGTCATAATTAGATAAACAGAACATTAAATTCAGACAGGACCTTTACAACCTAACTTCCTTGGTCCAGAAAGCTAAACCACTTACTGTGACACATGGCTTGATAATAATAGATTTAGAATTGGAGTTTATGTTGCTGAACTCCAAGACCCACTGATGATTATTTGCATGTTGACATGGACTTGGTACATTAAAATGATAGTTTTAGTCTAGAGATTACCTCCAGTTTTTAGTACTGTTCTTTCCCCACTGCCTATATAAATTATGAACATCAGAAGCTTTTGTACTAGACAGTAAGTCTTTGATTAAACTTGGGAGGCCCAAGCACAAAGTTTTGACTGACAATAATGTAATCCAGGGCAAGAAGCAAGACTGAAATGGGTTCTGAGGAAAATAGTTCCGATATGCCTCAAGCATGCCGAAGACAGCTGCACCAATTAAAAGGCAATTAAATGTGTAATAAATGGAAATTCTACAAAATTGTTCCATAAAAAACTCCAAGTGGGAACTGCTGGGGTGTGCTTGCTGAGTGAGAAATGTGTGCCAAGATGAAGGTTACCCACTTTTTAGCTGATGTGCTGCTCTGCAATGCCAGCAAGACATCTTTAAAAGTGACAACTCGGAAACGGTTCTTTTCGGAGTTCCACTTCAGCATGTGAGAAGGATGCTATTTCTGCTGGCTCCATGCGTGGGAGAAAAAGGAATGCAAAGCACACGAATGGGGGTGGGCAAAAGATAGAGTGAAACAGGGAGAGTGACACTGCTTGGCAATCCTGCCGTGGCATGGAGCCTGTGAATCTGAGCATTCCATGACATGAGGGGCATCACAGAAGAGGCCGAATGTGGCAATGATGTTCTGAGCCAGTAAATGAGCCAATGAGCTGTATAGACCACAGCAGCCAATATGCTTTCTTTAGGATAAGGGTCACTTCATCTTTTCTGTCTGATTTCATGCCACTCCATGGTCAGGGAAAAAAGTTGCCAGGGTTGAATCCTGATATAACAAATATTTATCATCCTGTCCTTTATGACAGGCCTCTGGGGAACCAGATAACAGGGTGAATCACAATCATGGTCAATCAGGGAAACAGAATCACTATTTGTCATGAGATAAGGGGTTTCTTACAGGAATTAGACCTGGCTCAATTATGAGAGGAGCTGTGGAGGTGACAGTGCAGGAGGGAAGTGGGAGGATCAAAGTAGTCAAAATCCAGTGTGACTGAGAAGTCAAGCATATCCAGCCTCCAAGATGGGACTTTGCAGACGAGTGTCACAGGAGGCCTCTGTGGGTGGCTGTGCCTCTGCAAGACTGCCGGCAAGCATCTGAGGTAGGTCCCGGGGCTCTCCTTGGTCAGCAGGATGAATAGTCGGAAAGAAGGACTGGAAGCATAGAGGAGGAGGGTGAAGACAAGCTGGAGCCCACTGGCACCTTGGCATTTTTTTGGACACTGCATCTAACGTTGATGACCTTCAGCCAGGAACCACAGCTGCCTCACTTTTGCCGTCTATATTCCATACAGGTACTCTCTGGGCCAACTCTCAACCAGAAACATACAAGAACGGGCATCTTAGGAGGTGACTTAATGGAGTTGACACAGGACAAACTACCCCCAGGGTGAGTAGTGATGACTGGAATGATCTGGGTTGAAGCTGAGATTTCAGATTTGCATGCAAGGTACAGGAAGAAGAGAGGAGGTGGGGACCTAGAGGCAGCTCAAGAATTGAAGAGGCAGAGTATGGGAAACTTGTGTGGTCTAAACAAAGACATTTCAGGGAAAAGCCATGCTCATTTTAAGCACTCAGTGGACTTGGAGGTGGGCATGAGGCTCCTGAATGTTCAAAGAGCTCTCATTTATTAGAACACTCCTTAACCTGGTCTGCATAATCAAGACTAGTCTTGCTCAAAGCACCAGGCAGGAATCCATATACAGAGTTGGCTGGAGTCACCCAATTTCAAGTATTTCTCCATAACAGAAATGTTACCTACCTCATATTTTAGGATGATAGTAAAGGAGCTGCTTGGAAGGACTCAGTTACATTCTAGATGAATTTTGTATAGGCCTCCTGAGGTAGGTAGGTATATGTAAAGACAGATAAATATGCAGTCTACAAATAAAACTACAGTGTGCTCATCAACAATCAGTTTTTCCTAAATCAGGGGTTAATTACTAACTCAGGTTACGTTCTAGATAAATTTTGTACAGGCCTACTGAGATAGGCAGGTAGATATAAAGACTTATAGATTCATAAAATAAACATTCTATAAGTAAAACTACAGTGTTTTATCAACAACCACCATTTCCTAAATCAGGTATTAATTGCTAACTCAGGTTATGATAGTAACTTGAGTGTGGATTATTTACTTGTCCAGAAATGGATAAAGAAAGATTTCTATAGGGGTTTCCTGGATCTTGCAGGTAGTAAATAAGAATGCCGAACCGACATGAAGTTAGGCTTAAAGTTACAGTTTCTTACAGAAAACATTTTACAAAATTTCCAACTAGAATTCATGTCAAGATAGGCCAGCTTTCTTATTTCCCTTTGCTGTTGAGATGATTTTTTTTTTCTATTTTGCCTTTTTCTAGGCATAGGCCTTTGAGGGACCTGAATTTCTGTTGGGCCTTTCATTACTCCATTTTCGTGGCTCAAGGCCTTGACTCCTTCCTTCAGCACTGCTGTTCATTCACACCCAAACCACTTGGTTCCCGAAATGGGATCCTGTCTTGGCTTGCAGCTCCACTTGTAGCAGCCTGTTCATCTCTGATTCCTTGAAATACCCCTACTTTCTTCTGAATCCAACCATGCATTTAAAACTACTTGTTATATTTCTTGTGTTTTGTATCAGAGTTGTTCAGTGGTTTTAGAATTTCAGATTTATGAAAACTGAAGTTGCCAAGATGATCACTAAAATCCCTTCTGGACAACAATGTGCTACACATTGTAGCACTGTCAGACGAGAATTCTAAGTACTGCTTAGAATCCAAGAAAAACATCCCTGGCTAAGAAAGGCTTCCTTGTCTTATCTTCTAGGAGTCTGGGGGTGGAAGAGTATGTCCATCCCATTATCCTACTCTCATTATATTGTCGGAATTATTTTTTTTTTTTTTCAGTTTAAAACTCAGACCATTTACTTTTTTTTTTTTTTAAATTTTTTATTGGATTATAGGTTTTGGGGTACATGAGCAGAGCATGCAAGACAGTTGCGTAGGTACACACATGGCAGTGTGCTTTGCTTTTCTTCTCCCCTTCACCCACATTTGGCATTTCTCCCCAGGCTATCCCTCCCCACCTCCCCCTCCCACTGGCCCTCCCCTTTTCCCCCCAATAGACCCCATTGTTTAGTACTCCCCTTTCTGTGTCCATATGTTCTCATTTTTAATCACCCACCTATAAGTGAGAATATGCGGTGTTTCATTTTCTGTTCTTGTGTCAGTTTGCTGAGGATGATGTTCTCCAGATTCATCCATGTCCCTACAAACGACACGAACTCATCATTTCTGATTGCTGCATAATATTCCATGGTGTATATGTGCCACATTTTCCCAATCCAGTCTATCATCAATGGGCATTTGGGTTGATTCCAGGTCTTTGCTATTGTAAACAGTGCTGCAATGAACATTCGTGTACATGTGTCCTTATAGTAGAATGATTTATAGTCTTTTGGATATATACCCAGTAATGGGATTGCTGGGTCAAATGGAATTTCTATTTCTAAGGCCTTGAGGAATCGCCACACTGTCTTCCACAATGGTTGAACTAATTTACACTCCCACCAACAGTGTAAAAGTGTTCCTTTTTCTCCACATCCTCTCCAGCATCTGTTGTCTCCAGATTTTTTAATGATCGCCATTCTAACTGGCGTGAGATGGTATCTCAATGTGGTTTTGATTTGCATCTCTCTGATGACAAGTGACGATGAGCATTTTTTCATATGATTGTTGGCCTCATATATGTCTTCTTTCGTAAAGTATCTGTTCATATCCTTTGCCCACTTTTGAATGGGCTTGTTTGTTTTTTTCCTGTAAATCTGTTTGAGTTCTTTGTAAATTCTGGATATCAGCCCTTTGTCAGATGGGTAGACTGCGAAAATTTTTTCCCATTCTGTTGGTTGCCGATCCACTCTAGTGACTGTTTCTTTTGCCGTGCAGAAGCTGTGGAGTTTCATTAGGTCCCATTTGTCTATTTTGGCTTTTGTTGCCAATGCTTTTGGTGTTTTGTTCATGAAGTCCTTGCCTACTCCTATGTCCTGGATAGTTTTGCCTAGATTTCCTTCTAGGGCTTTTATGGTGCCAGGTCTTATGTTTAAGTCTTTAATCCATCTGGAGTTAATTTTAGTGTAAGGTGTCAGGAAGGGGTCCAGTTTCTGCTTTCTGCACATGGCTAGCCAGTTTTCCCAACACCATTTGTTAAACATGGAATCCTTTCCCCATTGCTTGTTTTTGTCAGGTTTATCAAAGATTGTATAGTTGTATGTATGTTGTGTTGCCTCCGATGCCTCTGTTCTGTTCTATGGGTCTATATCTCTGTTTTGGTACCAGTACCATGCTGTTTTGATTACTGTAGCCTTGTAGTATAGTTTGAAATCCGGTAGTGTGATGCCCCCCGCTGTGTTCTTTTTGCTTAGAATTGACTTGGCTATGCGGGCTCTCTTTTGGTTCTATATGAAGTTCATGGTGGTTTTTTCCAGTTCTGTGAAGAAAGTCAATGGTAGCTTGATGGGGATAGCATTGATTCTGTAAATTACTTTGGGCAGTATAGCCATTTTCATGATATTAATTCTTCCTAACCATGAACATGGAATGTTTCTCCATCTGTTTGTGTCCTTTCTGATTTCGTTGAGCAGTGGTTTGTAGTTCTCCTTGAAGAGGTCTCTTACGTTCCTTGTGAGTTGTATTCCAAGGTATTTTATTCTTTTTTAGCAATTGCGAATGGCAGTTCGCTCTTGATTTGGCTTTCTTTAAGTCTTTTATTGGTGTAGACGAATGCTTGTGATTTTTGCACATTGATTTTATATCCTGAGACTTTGCTGAAGTTGCTTATCAGTTTCAGGAGTTTTTGGGCTGAGGGAATGGGGTCTTCTAGGTATACTATCATGTCGTCTGCAAATAGAGACAATTTGGCTTCCACCTTTCCTATTTGAATACCCTTTATTTCTTTTTCTTGCCTGATTGCTCTGGCTAGAACTTCCAGTACTATATTGAATAGGAGTGGTGAAAGAGGGCATCCTTGTCTAGTGCTTGTTGGAATTCTTTGAAACAGTGAAAGAAATCTTTTCTTCTCAGACTTTTATATCCTTTATGTTCATGGATGGTGAGAAACCCTAATCATTACCAATCTCTTTAAAGGCAAGGGTGTCTTAGTGTTCAGTTATGATTTTGAAGTTCCAAATTAATGATCTGTTGAATAATGGAGATAAACTACTGGGAATTCCTAGATCCAGCAAACCATCTGCTCTTTTCTCTAGTGCACTGAAGATAACCTGAGCTCACAAGTCAATGTGCCTTTTTAAGATTAAGAACCAGTCAATAGCTGGAATAAAGGAAGAGAAGTGGAAAATAAGTGTTTTTTCTCTTCTAGTTGGAAACATTAAAAGAACAACTTTGATTTGTTCTTCTTTTTCAATTATTTGGGTACTTCTTCAATGAAAGTTATAAGGATTTCCTACCTGAGAGAAAGTATGAGAGTATAGATAAAATTTGTTCATTCAGCATATATTTATTGTGCAGCTTCTATGTTGGTATTAGAAAGGGAAGGCCTTCCAAAGCAGTGAGATCAGGCCCATGATGTGGGCTGCTGAGATTCACAGGTCACCTCAGCAGAAACTAGACAACCTGGCATCTTTTATTAAAGGAAACTGGCAGATAATGGGCTGCTCTGGACTGATATTTGCTAATTGGGGTAGATGTGGCTCACAGGTAAGACCAAGTGCCCCCAGTGAATGCACTCTTGCATATGGACAGCATCAGAGAGTTGGGACAGCTATGCAGAGGTGGGGAGGCAAGACTGATGGGCTCTCCCAGGACAGTAAAAAGACTGTTCAGCTGGAAACCTCAGGTCACATTCAAAAGCACAGGCAGTCACATAATGTGTGAAATAAAAGTAATAATTTTATTCATTCTATGACAGCATAAGGAAATTGAGTCTTCATAAGGATAGAAAATAGACAAATGAGGGATTCAAGATGGCGCAGTAAAAACAACTCAGGATCGCAGCTCTCAGTGAACGCTCAGAGGGTGAGTCAAAGCTGCATTTCCAGAAGGATCTTTGTTGCCCAAAGAACGGGGAAATTCCCAGGTGTAGGAAAGACACGAGATGCAAGCACAGCCATTTCAGCTGTTGCGGCTGCTTCAGCCGGCGCCGCAGCGCAGCAGCACTCCGCAACAATCTGCACAAAACACACTGGCCCAGGTGCCCTGCTAAACCGGCAATCTGAGATTTGGGAGGGCAGATTAGCATATCCATCTGATTAAACGGAACTTGGATAGTGAGCCAGACCAGGAGATTCCTGGGAAGTGGCGTTTGAGCCAGTGCAGTGGCTAGCTGCACGGGAAATCACACAGATCCCGGTGCTCTAACAGTGGGCGACTGAAACACCTGGGAGAGAGCAAACCATTCAACTTAAAAAAAAAAAGGCGTTCTGAGGCAGGGAGGCAGGCAAGCGGGCTTGGTGGGTTTCACCCCCACAGGGACAAAGAAAACGGCAATTTGAAATGCTCCACTTAACCCACATGCCATGTGTGTACCTACGCAACTGTCTTGCATGCTCTGCTCATGTACCCCAAAACCTATAATCCAATAAAAAATTAAAAAATTAACAAACAAACAAACAAACAAAAGAACCAGAAAAAAAAAAAAAAAGAAATGCTCCAGGTGGAGAGTTTCACTGCGGGCACAGCTGAACCCAGGACGGTGCAGCTCGGTGGGGGAGGGGCGTTCACCATTACCGAGGCAATCCACCCCTACGGAGGTACACTCCCATTGCTGACACAGCCTGCTGTTGCCGAGGCAACCCGCCATAACAGAGAGACTCCGATGCAGGGCGGAGCCAGTGGCAGCAGGGCGGAGCCTGTGGCAGAGCCCACAGCTGCAGGGCAGAGCCTGCAGCAACAGGGTGGACACCACATCAGCGGGGCGGAGGCTTGGCAGGCAAATAGTAAATAGACTGCCTCCTAGCTGGGCAGGATAGTGCAACGGACACTCATAAAGAAAGCCCCAACCCCCCGAGCCAGAGCATCTGAGGAAAAAATGGGGTTTTAAGAGTTCTGCTGCAGCAGACTTAAACACACCTGCCTAACAGCCCTGAATGAACAATGGAGCTCACAGCTCAGCACTTGAGCCCCTATAAAGTACAGACCGTCTCCTCAAGCAGCTCCCTGACCCCTGTATATCCAGAGTCACCTCAAAAAGGACTGACCAGACTGACATTAGGTGGGCGTCATTCTGGGACAAAGATAGCAGAATAAGAAACTGGTAGCATCCCTCACCGTTCTGCAGCTGCTACAGGTGTACCCCAGACAAGCAGGGCCTGGAGTGGACCTCAGCAGTTGTACAGCAGAGGGGCTAGACTGGTAGAAGGAAAACCAAGTAACAGAAATACCTCATAATCAACAATCTGGGCATCCACTCAGAGACCTAATCGAAAAGTCAGCAACTACTCAGACGACAGGTGGATAAATCCACATAGATGGGAAGAAACCAGCACAGAAAGGAGGAAAACACCTGAAACCAGAACAGCTCACCTCCTACAAAGGAACAAAACTCCTCACCAGCAAGGGAACAAAGCTGGACAAAGAATGACTGTGACGAAATGATGGAATCAAACTTCAGAAGGTGGGTAATGAGAAACTTCTGTGAGCTAAAATAACATGTTCTAAATCAATGCAAAGAAACTAAGAACCTTGAAAAAAGATTTGAAAAAAGATTCAAGAAAATGATAATAAGAATGGATAACTTAGAGAGAAATATGAATGAATTGAAAGAACTGAAAAACACAACACGAGAACGTCGCGAAGCATGCACAAGTTTCAACAGCCGAATAGATCAAGCAGAAGAAAGAATATCAGAAGTCGAAGATCAACTCAATGAAATAAAATGAGAAACCAAGATCAGAGAAAAAAACCCAAAAAGGAATGAACAAAATCTCCAAGAAATGTGGGACTATGTGAAGAGACCTAAACTACGTTTGACAGGTGTACCATAAAGGGACAAAGAGAACAAATTCAAGCTGGCAAATACTCTTCAGGATATTATCCAGGAAAATTTCCCCACCTAGCAAGCAGGCCAACAATCAAATCCAGGAAATACAGAGAACACCACAAAGATACTTCGCAAGAAGAGCAACCCCAAGGCACATAATCGTCAGATTCAACAAGGTTGAAATGAAGGAGAAAATACTAAGGGCAGCCAGAGAGAAAGGTCGGGTCACCCACAAAGGGAAGCCCATCAGGCTCACAGCAGATCTCTCGGCAGAAACTCTACAAGCAAGAAGAGAGTGGGGGCCAATATTCAACATCCTTAAAGAAAAGAACTTTCAACCCAGAATTTCATATCCAGCCAAACTGAGCTTCATAAGTGAAGGAAAAATAAAATCCTTTGCGAACAAGCAAGTACTCAGAGGTTTTGTCACCACCAGGCCTGCTTTACAAGAGCTCCTGAAAGAGGCACCACAAATAGAAAGGAACAACCAGTACCAGCCATTCCAAAAACACACTAAATGCTAAAGAGCATCAACATAATGAAGAATCTGCATCAACTAACGGGCAAAACAGCCAGCTAGCATCAAAATGGCAGTATCAAATTCACACATAACAATATTAACCCTAAATGTAAATGGGCTAAATGCACCAATCAAAAGACACAGACTGGCAAATTGGATAAAAATTCAAAACCCATCAGTTAGCTGTATCCAGGAAACTGATCTCACATGCAAGGATACACAAAGACTCTAAATAAAGGGATGGAGGAAGATTTACCAAGCAAATGGAGAGCAAAAAAAAGCAGGAGTTGCAATTCTCATCTCTGATAAAATAGACTTTAAAGCAACAAAGATCAAAAGAGACAAAAAGGCCATTACATAATGAAAAAAGGATCGATACAACAAGAAGAGCTAGCGATCCTAAACATGTATAAACCCAATACAGGAGCACCCAGATATATAAGGCAAGTTCTTAATGACTTACAAAGAGACTTAGACTCCCACACAATAATAGTGGGAGACTTTAACATTCCACTGTCAATATTAGACAGATCAACTAGACAGAAAATTAACAAGGATATCCAGGGTTTGAACTCAGACCTGGGACAAGCAAACATGATAGACATTCACAGAACCCTCCACCCCAAATCCACAGAATATACATTCTTCTTAGCACCACATCAAAGCTACTCTAAAATTGACCACATAATTGGAAGTAAATCACTCCTCAGCAAATGCAAAACAATGGAAATCATAACAAACAGCCTCTCAGACCATAGTGCAATCAAGTTAGAACTCAGAATTCAGAAACGAACCCAGAACCGCACAGCTTCATGGAAACTGAACAACTGGCTTTTGAGTGTTGACTGGATAAACAATGAAATGAAGGCAGAAATAAAGAAGTTCTTCGAAACCAACGAGAACAAAGACACAACATACCAGAATCTTTGGGACACATTTAAAGCAGTCTCTAGAGGAAAATATGTAGCAATAAGTGCCCATATGAGAAGAGTGGAGAAATGTAAAATTGACACCCTATCATCAATACTGAAAGAGCTAGAGGAGCAAGATCAAAAAAACTCAAAAGCTAGCAGAAGACAAGAAATAACTAAGATCAGAGCTGAACTGAAGGAGATAGAGACACGAAAAACCCTTCAAAAACTCAATAAATCCAAGAGCTGGTTTTTTGAAAAGATCAACAAAATAGACAGACCACTAGCCAGACTGATAAAAAAGAAAAGAGAGAACAACCAAATAGATGCAATAAAAAATGATAAAGGGGAAATCACCACAGACTCCACAGAAATTCAAACCATCATCAGAGAATATTACAAACAACTCTATGCACATAAACTAGTAAACCTGGAAGAAATAGATAAATTCCTGGACACCTGTGTCCTCCCAAGCCTAAACCAGGAGAAAGCCGAAACTATGAATAGACCAATAACAAGGTCTGAAGTCGAGGCAGCAATTAAGAGCCTACCACACAAAAAAGGTCCAGGTCCAGATGGGTTCACAGCCGAATTCTACCAGACACACAAAGAGGAGCCATTCCTTCTGAAACTATTCCAAATAATCCAAAAAGAGGGAATCCTTCCCAAATCATTTTATGAGACCAACATCATCCTGATACCAAAACCTGGCAGAGACCCAACAAGAAAAGAAAACTTCAGGCCAATATTCATGATGAATATAGATGCAAAAATCTTCAATAAAATACTGGCAAACCGATTGCAACAGCACATCAAAAAACTTATCCATCATGATCAAGTAGGATTCATCCCGGGAATGCAAGGCTGGTTCAACATATGCAAGTCTATAAACGTAATTCACCACATAAACAGAACCAAAACAAAAACCACATGATTATCTCAATTGATGCAGAGAAGGCATTCGACAAAATTCAACATCGCTTTATGCTAAAAAACTCTCAATAAACTCAGTATCGGTGGAACGTATCTCAAAGTAATAAAAGCTATTTACGACAAACCAACAGCCAATATCATACTGAATCGGCAAAAACTGGAAGCATTCCCTTTGAAATCTGGCACTAGACAAGGATGCCCTCTTTCACCACTCCTATTCAATATAGTACTGGAAGTTCTAGCCAGAGCAATCAGGCAAGAAAAAGAAATAAAGGGTATTCAAATAGGAAAGGTGGAAGCCAAATTGTCACTATTTGCAGACGACATGACAGTATACCTAGAAGACCCCATCGCCTCAGCCCAAAAACTCCTGAAACTGATAAGCAACTTCAGCAAAGTCTCAGGATATAAAATCAATGTGCAAAAATTACAAGCATTCGTATACACCAATAACAGGCTTAAAGAGAGTCAAATAAAGAATGAACTGCCATTCACAATTGCTACAAAAACAATAAAATACCTAGGAATACAACTCACAAGGAACGTAAGGGACCTCTTCAAGGAAAACCACAAAACACTGCTCAATGAAATAAGAGAGTACACAAACAGATGGAGAAGCATTCCATGTTCATGGTTAGGAAGAATTAATATCGTGAAAATAGCTATACTGCCCAAAGTAATTTACAGAATCAACACTATCCCCATCAAGCTACCATTGACTTTCTTCACAGAACTGGAAAAAACCACCATGAACTTCATATGGAACCAAAAGAGAGCCCGCATAGCCAAGTCAATTCTAAGCAAAAAGAACACAGCGGGGGGCATCACACTACCGGATTTCAAACTATACTACAAGGCTACAGTAATCAAAACAGCATGGTACTGGTACCAAAACAGAGATATAGACCCATAGAACAGAACAGAGGCATCGGAGGCAACACAACATATCTACAACCATACAATCTTTGATAAACCTGACAAAAACAAGCAATGGGGAAAGAATTCCCTGTTTAATAAATGGTGTTGGGAAAACTGGCTAGCCATGTGCAGAAAGCAGAAACTTGACCCCCTTCCTGACACCTTACACCAAAATTAACTCCAGATGGATTAAAGACTTAAACATAAGACCTGACACCATAAAAACCCTAGAAGAAAATCTAGGCAAAACCATTCAGGACATAGGAGTAGGCAAGGACTTCATGACCAAAACACCAAAAGCATTGGCAACAAAAGCCAAAATAGATAAATGGCACCTAATGAAACTCCACAGCTTCTGCACGGCAAAAGAAACAGTCACTAGAGTGAATAGGCAACCAACAGAATGGGAAAAAGTTTTTGCAGTTTACCCATCTGACAAAGGGCTGACATCCAGAATTTACAAAAAACTCAAACAGATTTACAGGAAAAAAACAAACAAGCCCATTTACAAATGGGCAAAGGATATGAACAGACACTATACAAAAGAAGACATACATGAGGCCAACAAACATATGAAAAAATGCTCATCATCACTGGTCATTAGAGAGATGCAAATCAAAACCACATTGAGATACCATCTCACGCCAGTTAGAATGGTGATCATTAAAAAATCTGGAGACAACAGATGCTGGAGAGGATGTGGAGAAATAGGAACACTTTTACACTGTTGGTGGGAGTGTAAACTAGTTCAGCCATTGTGGAAGACAGTGTGGCGATTCCTCAAGGCCTTAGAAATAGAAATTCCATTTGACCCAGCAATCCCATTACTGGGTATATATCCAAAAGACTATAAATCGTTCTACTATAAGGACACATGTACACGAATGTTCATTGCAGCACTGTTTACAATAGCAAAGACCTGGAACCAAGTCAAATGCTCATTGATGATAGACTGGATTGGGAAAATGTGGCACATATACACCATGGAATATTATGCAGCAATCAAAAATGATGAGTTTGTGTCGTTTGTAGGTACATGGATGAATCTGGAGAACATAATTCTCAGCAAACTGACACAAGAACAGAAAATGTAATACTGCATATCCTCACTCATAGGTGGGTGATGAAAAATGAGAACACATGGACACAGGGAAGGGAGTACCAAATACTGGGGTCTATTAGTGGGAAGAGGGGAGGGACAGTGGGGGCAGGGGGGAACTGGGGAGGGATAGCCTGGGGAGAAATGCCAAATGTGAGTGAAGGGGAGGAAGGCAGCAAAACACACTGCCATGTGTGTACTTATGCAAATGTCTTGCATGTTTTGCACATGCACCCCAAAACCTAAAATGCAATTAAAAAAAAAGAAAAGAGAGAAAAAAAGAAAATAGACAAACGACATAAATACAAAGAGGATAGAAAAGAAATACAAAGAAAGAGGAATCTTGCTCTTTCAAGTTATATCGCTCATTTTTCTCTACCATTTTACTTTCCAAGATGTTTGATTGGTGGGTTAGCATAGACTTCTCAGTTCTCCCACACTCTGACACTAGTTCATGTCTCCCTCCTATCCCAATGCCACCATCCATTATCCTTTTTAGCTCCATTGTCTTTGCTTCCATATGTGCTCAAACAATGGTAGGTATTGTCACAAAATTCTTGAGAGTACAGCCCTTTCATATTGAAGCTTTCTAGAACACTATGTTTCTTCTCCTAAGAAAGGAGTACTTGTGAGGGAAGACAATACCAGATTAAGCAAAGTGGCTAGGGTATGATCTTCATAAGGACAGAAACATATTATTTTGTTCATTGCTGTATTCCAAGGACTGTATTTTCTAGAGCCTGGAAGTAATAGCTGTTTGATAAATATTTGCTACATAAATAAATAAGTGAGTGAATGAGTGACGAAAGGAGGAGAGTTGAAAAAAAGTCTTTTGCAGAGAAATCTGTGGGAATCCCAGCCAGGAGAAATTTCTCCCCCAGGTTGGCCTTTTAGGGGTAGATACCATTCTTAGGATGTTTGGAAGGGTATGGATCTGCTGCTTGCTAAAGACCAG
Organism: Callithrix jacchus; assembly: GCF_049354715.1. Taxonomy (NCBI): domain Eukaryota; kingdom Metazoa; phylum Chordata; class Mammalia; order Primates; family Cebidae; genus Callithrix; species Callithrix jacchus. The sequence continues at coordinate 59,003,862 of NC_133509.1, forward strand.
TGAAGCTCTTCCAAGTCCCTGACACCTGAGAATAGCTGGACATAATCTCAGGCCCTAAAAACTATGAACATTAAAGAAGAAAAGGAATTAAAGCTGGCAAGAAGTTAAAAGCAGTGAATGGCTATCAATGCATCTTCCTGCAATGTCATCAGCATTATCAGCAGTCTTAGTGGCAGCAGTACCACAAGGCAAAATGTATGAAAAGTTTATATATTGGATTATTGTGCTGAATATTGTGGAAAGGAAAAGTGACTGGCACTACCAGTCTATCCGTCTTCTGGAAGCTGGAAGAGTGTGTCTGTCATTCCACTTGATATGGACTACAAACTCATCATCAATAACTGTGTCTGCACTTGCTAACCTCTTTACGAGGTATCGCCAGCCCTCTCCCTTTCCTAGATCTCAACTAAATTGTAAGTTAGATCTGGCTGAAATTAACAACAGGTAAATAAACATAATTTACATGTATAAAAACAATATAAATGTACAAAATATAAAAAGACAAACATATAAGTCATCTCTCCATATCAAGGGGGATTGGTTCCAGGACCCCTGTGGATATAAAATTCTGCAGATATTCAAGTTCCTGATATAAAATGGCATGACATTTGTATATAACCTACACACATCTCCCCTTTATGCTTTGAAATATCTCTAGATTACATATAATACATCATACAATGTAAATGCTGTATAAATAGTTGTTATGCTATATATTTTAAAATTTGTATTTTTTATTGCTGTAGTGTTTTTTTTTTCCAGAACATTTTTGATCCACATTTGGTTGAATCTGCATTACAGAATCTGGGAACATGGAGGGCCAACTGTATATAGTATTGTGTCAAGACAAACAAGTATTTTCTAGCTGCAGAGGTGGGAGCGAAGAGTGGTTTGGGGAAGGAGGGATGGAGAGGAAGAAGAGTCTCTAATAGAGTAGGAGTTAGAAAACCCAAAACTGAATAAAATTTGCCCAGTCATAAAATTCCCTTAAGCTGTGCTCTTTGAAATATCCCCATTAGCAGAGATAAAGAGCCTACAGCTGTTCAGCCAGTGTGAGCAATTCACTAGCAGAACATCTAAATGCCTTCATTATGGAAAGTGATACTTTTTCATTCAGAAGCAGTAATGAACTATTTCTCATTGATTCACTGGAAGATAATCTAGAGAGCCTCAATATTTTTCCCTTTACGATGTTATTGAATGTTAAATGTTAACATTTAAACATTAAAAGTTAAACATTAATGTTAAAAACTAAAGAGAAGCCCATTCACCTCTATCTACCTACCCTCTTCATGGCTAAGGTAGTTTTTGTGCTGACCTCCCATAAATTCTCGCTTCCATAAATTCTTCACTTTACTACAATCTGACTTTCTTTTTCTCATGAAACCATTTTCAGATATACTAAATTGTTTAAAAAATTATTATGACCCTAATACCAAATACAAAAAAACACATTTTGAACCTCTCTGCAGAATTTGACATTTCTCATTTAAATCCCTCCTCTCTTGGCTGTGTCAAATTACTTCTTTTGCTACCTCAGATAATTTCATGTGTCTCCTTTCAGAGGGTCTTCTTTTGCTGGCCCTTAAATGTTCCTCTTCCCAGGTGCCATACTTGGCCTTTTTTTTCTCATATTATTCATTGGCTTCAGGTGGTCTCATCCACTCTCGTTTTCTCAGTCACCTTCTCCATATTAGGTGCTTGCTCAAATTCATCATCATAAACCCAATTGCTATATTTAGTATTTTAAGCTCAAACTCATGATATTTTTTTAAAAAATGTGCTGTCATCTTCTTTTCTAAGCTGGTTCTCCTTACGGTATTTGCTCTCATTTTTTTTTTAGCCTCCATTCATCCATCCAGCCAAACTAGAACTGTTGTAGGCAACTTTGATACTTCCTTCTCACTGTCCATCTGATGGTCATTTCCCTGCTTTCCAAATATATAATCAGCACATACATGGTACATGGTAGAACCCTAACATTGATTCCTTGAAACTAACCCTGCTTCAGACAAGATAGAAAATAAAAATATTCTTTTTCAAGGAAGAGATTAGTACTACTCTTAAAGGACTGCAGAATGCAGGGTTAATGGACCCCATTTAATTCACCAGTATGGCTCTGACAAAAAAAAAGACAGTTCTTAGATGCATTAGTACTGCAAATTCAGTGAAGTGGGACCCTATTTCTGCTACCATGCTGGGTGAGATGTGGTACCTTTCCTATCTAAATAGCATATTAACACAGGTTTTGTGGCCCTTGATCTGGCAGTGTGCTCTTTTTTATCCCAGTCAGGAAAGAGAACGAGCAACTTCACATTCACATGGGATGGACAACAGTATACATTTATACGGACATCTTCATTTCCCCAACTCTCAATAAACCACATATACGCAATCTCTGTCTCTCAGAATGCGTTTCCCATGGAATTCCATCCATGACAAACACTGACCCACTGGCACGACACCCGCATGCATCATGGTTTTTTCAGTGCTTTCCTCTGTATAGAAAACAGATAGAGCTACCCCTTTGTGATAGATGCTGTGATCTATTGTCCAGATTCACCTCAGGAATGAAGGACTGATTTCACCTGCTGCTGGAAAATAGCTCTTAGCTGTCAGCCTTCTTTTGAAGAAAAAGGCAACCCCTAAGTCACACCTCTTTCCAGGGGCAGCCCTCATTCGGTGACTGATCAACAAGGTGGTATAATGGCCAGGCTTCCTCCTTTCTACTTGGAAAAACTCCGAAGGGGACACCTCAGTGCTAAGCTCTCATGGGATAGGTTGAGGCCTTTGGACTGTATTGCAGCTCAATTCCTCCTTCACTCCAATTCTGTGTCCTTTCCCTCCCAAGAGCATTTCTTAATAAATGTCTATGTGCTAATACCATTTTTAGAATCTGTTGCTTAATGAAACCTACCTGCAATGTCCTTTTTTTCTGAGATAATTCTTACTCATCCTTCAAGAACTCAGCTCAGAGGTCCCCACCTCTGGAACCTCTCCCAGCCACATCCCATACCCAATCTCCTCTTCCAGACTTGGTTAGTTTCCCTTTGATGGTGTTTCCATAACATTCTGTATATGCTTCCATCACCTCTGTCATAGGAGTTCTCACTGTCTTTTGATATTTATCTACATATGTGCTTTTCTCCTGCACTGCATGCTTTTTGTGTTGCCCAACTGATCATCCAAGGTACAGAAGAAAGAGCACCAAAGTATGCTTCAGAAATCTGAATTCTAGTCTGAGCTCATCTAGTAATTTTTTATATGTCCTTACTTCTTCATGTGTCAATTTGTATAACAGTAAAATGGAAATGGTAATCTCCATCTTTTTTTCTTTACTCAATGAGTTTAAAATCTATCATTATAGCTGTGGTTTGGGAAACCCCAGGCAGTACTCCCTCAAAGATGCTTTAATATACTCTCCACTTACCCATGTCCATCTATTCAGTCTTCCACAGGGTCAATGCAAGAACTAGCTGCCTGCAAGGAGACCAGTGCAGTCTTGGTTCTCAGGCCAGGAACATAATAATGTGAACATAGCCTTGGGAATTTCTGGGGCAGCCTCAATTTAATTTTTTAATCAAGATAATTATTTAACCATATTTAAATATAATTAACATTTATGCATTTATAGCACTTTGCGTATGAGCAGATTCCTAAGCCATGAAAACAAATCCTTTATTAGAGCATGTGACCCTATTCAGGTTTGGGAAATCATTATTCTATGTAAACACTAAATCAAAGTAGTAAATTGGAATTACGATTTATATAAATGCCTTTTATGAGTTTGATTAGCTAAATCAATTCCCCAGATTCTTGACCATACCTATGGAATTAAATTTAGTTGCCAAAATTTCAAAGCTGAGGCTCTGACTTCTTGGAGTGCTCAGCAGTGTAAAGCCACTTCCTAAGGCCCCAGCTTAAAATGGTAATGTGTAGGAACCATTTAGGCGCCCAGGGTGGGTAAGCTTTGTTTTGACTACTTTGTAGTTATTGCTGTAATCTTAATAATGACCCTGCAGGGTATCTTGTCTCTTTTATATCGATGAAGAAGCTGGAGATCACAGCCAGGGGTGTGCCAGAGCTTGCTTGTATAGGTTATGAGAGCCAATAGTACCAGTCTCTTCCCAACTTTGCATTCTGTGACATCACGTTGGTAACTTGAAATCAGCCATGGTAGGAGTATTTGCATCACAGAAATTGCCAAACAATATAAATGAGGGCTTTATTTATACATTTTGAGAGATTTTGGTTTAGCCATTTAACAGAACAACATGGCTTATAGCTAATAACTAGGCCAAGATTCAAACTAAGGTCTGTCAGTCTCCAAATTCTTGTCTGTCCTCTTGTGTTTGAAGCTAGAGGCTGAGTTTCAATTTAGTAAGACTCTGCAGCTCTCTGCCAGAGCCCCCACTCCCTGCCTCAGCTTTCCCAATAAATTCTGCTAACTCAAAATAGGAAGCAAAGTTCAGCCAAGGGGCATCCCCTTTATTCAGTTTCAACTCTTGCCAAAAGAAAAGTCAAAAGATGAAGCTGTTAGAGAAAAACCAAAAAAGACAAAGACAACTTGGCTTCTGTTTGTTCAATACCCGTGAATAAATGCAAAGAAGGAACTGAATAAACCATTAGTTCCCAAATGCTTTGAGGAGCCCCAGTGGAGCGCTCTTTTACTTGGCAGTGAGGAGAAGGAGCCCATGGAAGCCTTAATTGACACCATCTAATTACAGGAGATGGAGTTAATCTCTGGGCCAAGTGTCCATCTGCTTCTCATTTCCAATCAGTTAGCACACATTAAAAATGAACACAACATAAACCTCAGTGATGCATTACATTTCCAAGACAGGAGTAAGACAGGAAATGAACTTCAAGGAGAATAACAGCAGAATGGCCCAAATGCCCTACTAAAATCTGGCATGGACTAGAGTTAGATATTGAGAAAATGACCTTTAACAAATAATTTAGTTTTTAATGACCCTGAACTCCCCACTGGCTATGACGATATTATCAATTCTGAGACAATATTTAATAGCCTTATATATTCATTTTACACATATTTTACAGTGTTTTTCCTTCTATATTCATTTCATCTTTGGTTTATAATTGTTAATCCTTTGATGACAGGGATAATACCTATGAAGACTTTGTAATATGGAATGGCTGTATTTACCCAATGCCTTTACCCTCATTATATCTAGGAAGTAACTAACTTGTTTTTGATTTTACAGGCTCATAGGCAGAAGGTACTTGCCCTGTCTCAGATGATATTTTGGACTGTGGACTTTTGAGTTAATGCTGAAATGAGTTAAGACTTTGGGGGATTGTTGGCAAGGCTTGATTGATTTTGAAGTGTGAGGGCATGAAATTTGGGAGGAGTCAGGGGCAGAATAATTCAGTTTGGCTCTGTGTCCCCACCCAAATCTCATTTTGAATTGTACTCCAATAATTCCCACTTGTTGTAGGAGGGACCCGGTGATAAATAATTGAATCATGGGGGCAGTTTCTCCCATACTATTCTCGTGGCAGTGAGTCTCATGAGATCTGATGGTTTGATGAGGGAAAACCTGTTTCCCTTGGTTCTCGTTCTCTCTCCTGCCAGCACCATGTAAGAAGCAACTTTCATCTTCTGTCATGATTGTGAGGCCTCCTCTAGTCACGTGGAACTGTAAGCCCATTAAGCCTTTTTTTCTTCCCCGTCTCAAGTATGTCTTTATCAGCGACGTGAAAATGAACTAATACAACTATTATAAAAAAATTGAAAGATAAGTGTTGGCAAGAAAGTGGAGAAAAAAGAACATTTACACACTGCTGATGGGAATGTAAATTAGTGTAGCCATTATGGAAAACAGTATGGAGGTTCCTCAAAAAATTAAAATTAGAACTACCACATGACCCAGCAATCCCACTACTGGGTATATATGCAAAGGGAATTAAATTAGTATATCAAAGGTATATTTGCACTTTTATGTTTATTCTAGCATTATTCATAATAGCCAAACCTAAATGTCTATCAATAGATGACTGGATCAAGAAAATGTAATATATATACAAAATGAAATATTATTCAGTCATAGAAAGGATAAAATCCTGTTATTTGTGGCAACATGAATAAACCTGGAGGATATTATGTTAAGTGAAATAAGCCCAGCACAGAAAGACAAATCCCACATGATCTCACTCATATGTGGAGGCTAAAAAGTTGTTTTCATAGAAGTAGAGAGCAGAATCATGGTTACCAGAGGATGGGGAGGGCAGGGGGAAAAAGAGGGTTGTGACAGATTGGTCGATGGGTACAAAGCTACAGTTAGATAGGAGGAATACTAGAATTAGTAATAATACATTGTATATTTCAAAATTGTTAGAAGAGAGGTTTTTAAATGTCCTCATCACAAGGAAGCAGTAAATGTTTAAGGTGATGGATATGCTCATTACCCTGATTTATGCATGTATTGAAACAATATGTTGTACCATAAGTATGTGCAATGATTTTGTATCAATCATACATTTTTAAAAATGAAAAAAGAAGTGAAGGGATTGCACTAAAGCACCAGAAGCTCTAACCTTCTATGGTTCTAAGGAAAAGTGCAGGAGAGAGCCAGGAGGGTGGGAGTGGTCTTTCCCAGTGGATCTCAGAGACACACTTTCGGTGGTGGTGGCGGGAAACAGAACCACTGCTTCTGTCAAGAGACTTTAAGCCAATTAAAGCCAAGCTCTTTTTAAATTTTTTTGAATACTAAGGAGATTTTTAGGTGGTCTAGCTCTCTTGGAACGCAAACTACAAACTAATTTCCTTGGCTGCCTTTTTACCTCTTGTAAGTCAGTGAGAGGCTTTCTTTCTGATCTTTGGAGGATAAGGGAAAGTGAAACAGGAGGATTAGATCAATACAGCATCCTTTCTGCTCAAAAGGACTTAGAATTACAGGGCATTAAATATGGGAGCCCTCAGTGTCACACGGGCCAGGTTTCATATTTTGTAGGTAGAAGAACTAAGGGTCACTCACATCACTAGTTACAGGGAGCGTAGGGATTAGAATCCAGCTGCTTTTTGCAGGATACTAAACTTTTCTGTGTAGAAAGAAGAGTACATTCTTGGGTCTGTGAAAACGAAAATTTGAAAAACCACTTTTGTTTTTAGGGTAAACAACTTTGGGGGTATCTGCCTTGCTCAAGAATTCTTCTCCCCCTTTCCCGCAGAGCTGCAGTATGGCAGTGTGGTGAGAGGTGGGACAACCATCTTAGCTAACATGATTATCTCCCCTGGGGACTGGGAATCAGGACTAAGTAATTCTAGCTCAGCCTGGGCTTCTCTCTAACCTTAGAGTTATCTAGGGCTCTTGTCTATCAGCTGTGTGGGCTAACTGACCCAGAAGGATGTCTTCAGGGGAATAAGAGATGGGAGATGGAAAGGGGGCACTCTGTGGCTTCAGGGACTTCCCATAACTTGGGCCAATTTAGCTGTTCTACCCAGTTCTGGGCCTGACCCACTGACCAGGACAGCTCCTGCCATGTTGGGTCTGTCACCTTCCCATCTCTAGCGTCTATGACACACCTGCATGTTGATATGTAGTACCCTCCTATTCTCCAGCCCCTTAAGCTAGTTTCAATTGAATTGGTGCTGTTAGATGAAACTAACAATTTTAACTAATATGGTTCCTTCTAATCTTAGAAGAGTCATCTTCAGGAGTTGAATACATTTATTTCCATTTAGTTTAAGGGACACTCCATCACATTCTCTTCAACTATTTCAGAAGTCAACACATTAGAGCTATCCTTCTATCCCATCCAATCAGTTGCTAAATCAGGACAGTTTTTCTTCCATAGAGGCCCTCAAATCTATCATTCTTATCCATATCCAATGCTATTAAATTTAGGACCTTATTTCTTCATGTTGGTTATTTGCAATAATCTCCCAATTGGTTGGCTTGACTCTCATCTCTCATTTTTCATTTATTATCCCTTCAAATCTAATCCTGAAGCTTGCCTTGCTTATGACCGTGTCTAAGTGCTAGAGTGTCAGATTTTGAACCACAAGACAACAGAGTGCTAGGAAGGGGCTAAAATACAGTACTACTTTTCCATTACTGCACAACAAATTACCATAAATTTTGCATCTTAAAAAAACACCAGTTTATAGTCTCGCAGTTCTGTAGGTCAGAAGTCCAGCAGACTTGGCTGGGTTCTATGCTAAGGGTCTCTGAAGGCCAAAATCAAGGTGTTGGCCAGACTAGACTCTTAATTAGAGGTTTTGGAGAAGAATCTTCTAAGCTATTCAGGTTGTTGGCAGGATTCAGTGCCTTTAAGCTGTAGGACTGAAGTCTTTGCTTCCTTGCGGGCCATCAGCTGGGGGGTCTCTCTGTTCTGTGTCTGCCCACGTTTCTTCCCACCTGATCCTGTTCACCTTCAAAGCAGCATTTGTGCGTCAAGTCCTTCTCATGTTGTAATCTCCCTGACTTGCCCTCTACCACCAGCTGGAGAAAGCTCTCTGCTTTGAAAGGTCTCCTGTGATTGGAAGAGGCCCATGCTGACTGATTCATAGCCTGACATACATGTGCAGGATCCCTTTTGCCACATAATGACATAGCATCATCATGGGAATAGTATCTCATCATATTCTCAGATTCTGCCCACACTCAAGTTGGGGAGATTATATGAGGCTGAGGGTCACTGTGGTTGTCTTAGAATTCTGCCTGCCACGAGCAGGGCTATGTGTGGGGTTACTCACATAAGCACTGTGGGAGAAGTCAGAGGTATGAATTCAGGCATCTGTAGTGTGATGGACTCATGCGTGGCCTGTGACTTGAGTTCAAGGCAGCAGCAGGGCCACAGCTGGAGGCAACGAGGAGACTTCTGCTGTATGTTCATGGAGTGGGAAAGGCAGTGTGAGAAAGGAGCATAGTCAGCAGGGACCATGCCACAGGGGAAGGTGGTGGTGAGTTGTTTCTTACTGGACCAGCCTTAGGAACAAAGGGGAGATGTATCTAGAAAGAATATTTCCTTTCTTGGAGCAGCCATAGCTCCCAGTCACTTCCTCACCTCAAATATTCAGGAGCTTCCCCTTTCACTTCACTCTGGCATTTAAAGCCTTTCCTTTACAGGCTCACACTCACATTTCAGTCTTACTATGATTGTTAGTTTACAAATCCTTTTGATGCATCTTCTACTACAGCTTCAGTAGAACTGATATTTAGTGAAATTGGTACTATTGGGAAAAGATTGATGCCAGCCAATTTTCTCCCAGTTGGTGGATGTTCAGCGGTCTGGGATCTGTCTGCAGTCCTCTGGCTGGGAAGCTTGATTTTGTCAGCATGTCAAAGGCAGGCCTCTTCCTGGGGTCGTGCTCTAATGGACGCTAATAATATTTGCTGACTGCGTTTTCTTTGCTGAATGGTCTGTCTTTGTCTTCTCCACTTGCTGGTCTCTGTTAGCTATGAGTATTCCAGACTCCTAACTTAGGCTCAGAAAATACTCCTTCCTGAGCCCTCAGCAGTTCTGAACTTTCCAGCAGTTGAAGCAGAATCAGCTATATAATTTGTGGAATTCAGTGTAAAATGAGGGGCTCTTGTTTAAACATGTTTAATTATTTCAAGATGGTGACTGCAGAGTATGAAAGCAAGCATAGGGTCCTGGGTCACTGGACAGGTGAATGCTCATAAGGCCAGCCCTCCTTTGTAAGATCTCTTCATTTCTCCCCATTCTCACTCCTTTTCATATCCACATCATGAATTCTCAAAAATTGCTTTTGAATGACAACCAAGGATCTCAGGTGTACTGGAATGATATGGAGTTCTTAAAGGGTCTCTAAATCAATACACATAGCATTAAGAGGAAGCCTTTGGATTAATGTATGCTATAGAAATGATAACAGAAGTGTATGGCCTTTTAAGTAGAGAACAGCAGTGGAATATTGGAACAGTCATCCAGTCTGTGAAATAAATACCAATGGGCCAGAATCATGGAAGTGGAGAATAGTAGAGAAGATGAGGGATCCCTTTTTGGATGTGCAAGAAAGAAAGAGGACAAAGTAAATAAAAATCCTCCGCAAGCAAACATTAAGGCTTTTTGGATTTCGGAGACCTGCTTTTTCTAAGAGTGCCAAAGGTATTTCCGAAAGCACTTTACGGGAGGGGTTGGCACTTTGGGGCTGGGGTGGAAGAGCAGGACCAGGATGGGATAGGGGAATGATCTCTCAAAAAACAACAATCTAATGAGCTTCAATAATTAGCAAGGCTGCACTCTGCCTTCCCATTCTGGCCTGACAGGACAGTGAGAGTTATGAAATGGCTGCCAGCAGATGAATAGGGTTGGCTCCGCCATCTGTCTTCCAAATGATCCTGTAGGTACAGCTATTATTTCAGTCAGGCACTGGCAGGCGGGCAATTGTTCACAGGCTTTGTAAAGAATAGCTGCTGTCAAGGGTTTGGTAAGTGTTATGACTTTCCACAGACCCGTTTTCAGCTTGTCTGAGACATTAAAACATGGAGGGGACACAGGGCCTCTGACTGACCAGGAGTCCTCAGGGGTCTTTTCCCCTCACCTAGGCCACCCTATGCTTCTTCCCACACTTCCCTCCTCGCTTTCCCCCTCCCACCCCTCTCCTTCACACTGTACCCCGCCCCACTCCTCCTCAGGCCTCTCATTTCAGGCTTCCCTCCTCACCTGTTGTTCCTCCTTTCTCTTTTTTCTTCTTCCTCTCACAAAACTTCACAAATGTCTTAGGAGAAGAGTGAGGAGGAAGGAAAAGGAAAGGGAGTGTTAAAGTAGGGTGTGCAAAGCAAAGAGAAACTAGACTAAAATCACCTGCAGGCTCAACCAGAGGGCGACCCGGCAGTCACCAGTGGTATTATCCCAAGGAAGGAAAGATACAAAGAGGAATTAAAAAACAAAAAAAAGAAGAGATGCCCCCAAAAGACATTTATTGCATTAAATGTTGTATTAATATTGGTTTATGAGTTGGTCAGAAGATAAGGAAAAACAGCTGGAAAAGGGAGTCTTGTTTAAATCTCCCAAAGGTAGGTGTGAACTTGAGCATATTAAATAGCTTTCAATAAGTTGATGTGCTCATTTTGTCAGCATTTTAGTTCTCATCCCTTTATGGACCAATTTGAGTGACATAACTCGGCCCACACCTGGTTTGACGTGACAGATTCGAAGCGCCACACATTGTTCTCACCTTTACACTCCTAAGAAACCTACTAGAACAGATTCAGAGTTGAGTGATTTGCGCTCCACTCTTTAAACTCCCACCCAGGGCATGACATGTCTTTGAAAGGACAGCACTTTGAGAATCAAGTTCAGGGGTAGAATCAATGATCGCTCTTCATACCTGGTGAATGTGACAAGATATCTAGCACTGTGTTTTCTCTTCAACCCTACTTATATTCTTTTATATTCTTTCTCTTCAAGTCTTCCTCTTCTTTTCTGCTCCAGCTCTTTACCTACCACCACCATCCTGCTCATAAGCATTGCTTAGCTTATGAAACAAAATGAAACAAAACCAATCTAAAACAAACCAAACGCCTTTTCCCCAACTGCTTCAGTTGTAGGAAGTGTCATGTATTAAAACCACTGTATCTCATCAGATAATGTAATTTAAGTTTTCTCTCATCAACTTGCCAGTAAGAAAATCTAAGTGCTGTATGCTAATGCTATGGTTTAAATGTATCCCCCATTCCCATTAGGTCATCGAGGCAAGGGCCATGTACAGTAAGTGGTCCACCCCCATTAGGTCACTGAGGCATGGAGGTGGGCCGTGTGCAGGGAAGAGGGTGCAGTGTGCAATACCTCTTTCTGTGGGCAAACTACTTCTAAGATTTATAGGAGGATGCTTTAAGTCACACAGCAGTGACAGAGCTGTCAAGGTTACCACCACCTGCTGGCAGCTTCCAATGAGTTCTATAGGAAGATGCTTTTGAGCAGCACAGTGACAAGAGCTGATAAAGTTCACTCACGGTCACCAAGGTGCGATTGCTGGTCTGAGGGCAGCCTTCCACAAGAACTGGAGCAAGGTACTACAACTCCTTTATCAGGGTATCTTTATGATACTGAACGCTGCCGCCTGGGTCATGGGTTCTTGTCCTGGCATAATTGTTTTCCCTTAGTCATGCTCTGCACTGTATCTGCTCCAGACATTCCTCCGACTATAAGCTGCTTATTCCTGAAATCATGCTCTGTGCTGTGTCTACTCTAGGCATTCCTCTGATTATATACTAAGATATAGTTATATATATCTATATATGTATATGGAAATAACTGAGTGGTAAGATATTCTTTAGGCACTCATTCCATGAACTAACATGATTATATATAGAGGATCATATAAAGGGAAATAACTAAGTAGTAACACTATAAACTGAGATATTCTTCAGGCCTTAATTGTGCCAGGATTCTGCTTAGCTCTCCTTCCTCTGTACCTATATGTGGCATTACCCACAGGCTGGGGTTAGATCATGTAGGACTTTGCATGTTAGAATGTGGAACTCACATTTTATTTTGTAGATAATGAGAATGCCCTAAAGGTTTTTGAGCAAGAAAATGAGCAAGGATTCCCACACAGGCAGCCAGAGGGCCAGATGTTATCTACTAATGTGTTTTGTTTGGTTAAGATGAGATGTTTCACATAAAAAATGTCTATCTTGGCTTCTCTTTTAAAAAGTTGGAGGATTTGGTGGCACTGGCCTGCTTCCCTATTGCCACCAACCATGTCTGAAACAGAGTAGTAGCATGTCCTTTTAGGACACACACATGCAATTTCAGTTTGCTGCAGTCTACACCATTCCTTATTGCCTTCTACAAACCCATTTCATTTCATTTTTTACCCTGTTTGGACTCTGTTGGCATATAAATTTGTGGGCTCTGACATAAATGATCATTTTTCTGAAAAAAAAAAAAAAAAAAAAAAAAAAGATATTTTTCTGAAGTTGAACCTGATATACTTGCAGGCAGGTTTGTATAGGGGAGGTGGGAGAGTGTTACTGAAAACTCTAATCTCTGGTGCAGCCTTCATTTTAGTTACATTGTATTCCTGCCAGAGTACATAGTAGGAATATTCAGACTGGCATGAATAACCTTAATATCCCTCTTCCCTGGGAATATTACCACAACAGTACATGAAAAACACATTGCCCACAGTAGGCTATTGATAAAAGTTAACCAACTTGAGTGGTTCTGTTAAATACTGGTGATGATTAGAGTTTTTTCGGTCACCATGATGAAAAATACAGGTAGAAAAGGCTGTATCTAAGAAATAGAATTGACAGGCTTGCAACTACTTGATGGTTGATATTGATGAAAAGAATACCTCTTCTAATGAGTTTATGACAAAATTATAGCCCTGCACAATCTCATGAGATATATACTACCATTCCCACTTTACAGTTGAGGAAAGGGAGACATTCTACATCTAAGCTGAGGTAGAATGCTAAGAGAGGGAAAATAGTCCTGTGACAACAGAAAATGGATTCAGATTTGAACATCTTGAGCTTTGTGGAAATTTCCAGCAGGAAAGTCAGAAATTCAGTTCTGGAGTTCAGGAGAAAGGTCAAGGCTAGAGCTGTATTTTTGCATATAAGTTAAAAAAATCAGGTTGTGGAATAAATTCACTGGCTTGGAAACAGTGTATAGAAACAGAAGAGGGGGTAGGACAGAATTATTGGGAAAATGAGCCCTTAGGGATTGGGAAGAAGGCAAGTTAGAGAGCTAGAGTCTAGAAGTTTCTGGTGGTGCTGCGGATAACTGGCCACTGGATGTTTGATTGGAACATCCCGAAAGGGCAGTCACAGCAGTGTGATTGGAAAGGACACCAACTTACAAGGGAGAGGGAGTCAGGACCATTCTCTCATGGTGTATTTTGTGCAGAGTTGGCGAGAAGACGGTATGTTAAAGATTTCACAATGGAGGAGACAAGCATAGACCAAAGACACAAAGAAGTGGGAGAGGGGGGCTCTTGCTGAAGGAACAAGGTACTGGAAGCAGCAGGAGGAGATGGGGGATGAAGGGCTCTAGAAGAAGGGTCCTCCTCACTGGGGACAGCTATTACAGTTGGGCATGTAGAGATGCAAAATAACTTAGACAAAGGAGGAGGGGAAAGTGAAATTATTTTGACTGGCATAGTCTTGATCCTAGCAAAATAGAAAACTAAATCGTTTGTCAAAAATAAGGGATTTGCCAAAAGATGCTTAGGAGAATGGTAAAGGTCTGGCACAGGGGTTGTGACAAGTTGACTGAACATCTACTGAGATGATGTATCCAGGCAGGGTCCAGGCAGAACAAGGAAACCATGCCAATTTTGTAAACTGGAAGATTTTAGTGTAACGAATTGTTAATTAGTAAAAAGTAGTTTACCTTTAAGGATCCCAGAAGCAGCAAGTGCAGTGTTCAGAGGCCAGCTCCAGCATAACACAGCAGAGCAAATAAGGGCAGATGTGGAACTGGGAACAGTAAATTGATAACTGGCATTAATGAATGAAACACCCAATACAGGAAGTAACTTTGCAGCTTAGGAATCCATGGTTTCTTCTTTTTTCCCAGATTTAGAATCTGAGAGAAGAGGAAAGTAGTGAAGGGTCAGGGAAGACGTTCGGCTGCAGAAGTTGAGTGGGAGCCGTGGAAGAACCTGCCAACATCAAATACGAAACAGGACAGCAACAGCAAGCAGGGTTTGTTTATTTATTTACTCATTTTGGGGAATTAAGTGCCCTCCGATGGCTGCTTTCTGCCTTCCAGAGGCTGGAGAAACTTGCTGTCATGGAGCCACCCTCATGAGGGTGAGCTCGGTTGGTAGTAGCCTGCTGTGTCCATCGGTGGGAGAGGCTGGTGGTTGGAGACCTGAGTGTAGACCTTGGGGAGGGCTGACTCAGGAGGGTAGGCACAGGCAATCTGAAGCCTGAATGTGTTGATGGCTTTGAATTGTTTTGCCTTCTAAAATGTGGTCTCAATTTATCCTCCCATTCAATAGCATTTGATTGTCAAGTGCAATCAAGCTTCTGAATGCTACCTTTTAAAAATTTGCATTTCTTTATGAGTGAGGCTGAATATCATTTTATATGTTTAGTTACTTTTTGTTTGCTTGCTTTTCTCTGTAACTCCCATTTGTGCCCCTTCTGCATGGGGGCTTTAGCACAGGGCAGGTTTGTTCATTTAAAAATAATTTGTTAAGTGCCTGATAAATCTTAGCAGCCTGGTGAACAAAGTAGACATGGTTCCTGGCCTCTCAGAGCTTAATGTATCATGGGCAAGACAACAAGAAGGAAACAAATGTACAAACACACATTTCTTTAAGTTCTGTGGAAAGAAAGATCATGAGAAGGGAAAGCACTAGGTCTACTTTAGATGTGGTGGTCAGGGATGTCTTTCTGTGGAGACATTTAAGTGGAGACTTGACAGTCCAGAAGTGATCAGCTGTGTGAAGAGTCAGGAAAGGAAGTCTTCCTGACACAGACACAGCCTTGTGAAGGTTCTCAGGTGGGAAAGTCTCACATGTTTGGAGAATTGAAAGATGGCCAGGCCAGGTAAAGCCTAGTAAGGGGTGGTGTTTGTTTACAGTCCTGATTTAACTCAGGGGCATGGGAGGGGCATGGGCATGTCTCTCTAGGCCTAAGCAAACCTGAGTACTATAGTTTAGGCTTTTCTTCTAATTAAAATCGCACAATAAAAACAGGCCAGCTGGGTGCTGTGGCTCACGCATGTAATCTCAGCACTTCGGAAGGCCGAGTCAGGTGGATTACTTGAGGTCAGGAGTTCAAGACCACCCTGGCCATCATGGTGAAACTCCATCTCTACTAAAAATATGAAAATCAGCTGGGTGTGGTGGCAGGCACCTATAATCCTACTAGGGAGACTGAGGCAGAGAATCGCTTGAACCTGGAAAGCTGAGGTTGCAGTGGGCTGAGATTGCACCACTGTACTCCAGCCTGGGTAATAGAGTGAGACTCTGTCTCAGAACTAACTAACTAAATAAGTATAAAAATAAAAATTTAGGCCAAGGTCTCTTGTGGGTTTGCTTATGGAATTAAGGCCTGTGGGAAGCTCTAGAAACCGTCATCTGTTGACAGGCAAGACTACTGTTGGATGGGCTCGAATGGCTTCCGACGTACATTCAGCACTTTCCCCTCCTTGCTCCTTCCTGCCACCCATGCTTTGTAAGGATAATAATTCATTAGAGCTCCCCTCTACACATCACATGGAAACCTCAGCCTCCTTCTGCCTTCCTTCCCCTCATCCCACCTCAGCAGAGAGGAATTGAACAAAGGGAGAAGCAATACAGGGACCTGCAGGAAGCCTCCTGGGGGCGGCCTGTGGTTTGCACTCCTTCCCCCTGTGGTGTCCACATCCAGCAGAGCATCTGGGTGGTAGGAGCAAAAGGGCGGCCTTATGTAGGTAGGGTGGCTCAGCCACTGTGGAGGATCATGGGGAGCCAGAGGAGCGAAGCATGAAGTAGACAGCTTATGCCAGCTCAACATTAGGCTGAGGGGAGATAGTTATGCCTTCTTCCTGTCCTTTCTCCTGCTGTTTCCACAGGGAAAGTGAGGCCAGGCCAGGCGCCCCCACAAGGCAGCAGAGAGCTGGCTGCTGGGTCTTCCCTAGTCAGGATGACAGTGCTGCTCTCAGGGAGTGGTGTTGAGGTAAACCAAGTCTTTACCTGAAAGGATGGCCTTGGATCGTGTCGATTCATGCGTATCCTGCTTCCCTGGGATAACTAAGTCGCTCTTTCTTCCACTTTTACCAGTGTATTCCCAAGACTTTGGCCATTTCTGTGGCCCCCCTCTTTGTGATTCTCACGTTAGATGAGCAGATGTAAGGACCTGAGTGTGCCTGGGGCAGTCCCCATGCTGGGGGAGAGGATGGCTACTCTCCCTGGCTGCTTTCTGAAATGTTATTCTGTTTGTTTCCAACAAGTCTTCCCAGGTGGGTAGAGATCAGTTTTTCCACAACAGTGTGTAGGACTCTGCAGCGTTGTTCATGACTCTGGGGAGGACTGCATACAGGCTGACTGTCCGGCACCGCACTCTCCCTCAGCCCCTGGAGTGCTCTGAATCTCCGCCTCCCCAGGGTGGTCTCCAGTCCAGCTGTCTCCTTCCCTGAGCAGGTTGGAACTGCCTTCTACTATGGCCTTTGTTCTACTTCCCATCACGGCAAATGGAGTCCAAGTATCAGGAGATTTTCTTCCTTTGAGGGGGAGAGGGAAGTCATGTTACTGTCTAGTACTTCAGGCATGAGCTTGTAGGGGAAGGGGTAGTGGTAGATACGGGAATCCCCTAAATGTTGAGTGGGACCAGTGGAAGATCAAGGTTTTAGTGAGTAATGCACACCTCCTCAGCACTTTGCACTTCCCAGAGCTCTTTCACATTCCACAACTCACTTCACCTACCAGGCCTCTGAGGCATGCAGGGTGGGGACGATTTTCTTGTGCAAGAGAGAGATCCAGATACAGATAAACGATGTCATTTGCTTAAGAACACAAAGCTAGTAACAAAGCCAGGAGGAACTCTGCTAGAAAGGGCCCTAATTTACTTTTTCAAAAAGAAATTTGTAGACTGGCCACAATGGCTCATACCTGTAATCCCAGTGCTTTGGGATGGGAAGCAGGAGGATCACTTGAGGCTAGGAGTATAATGCACAGTGCAATATTTAGAGGAGTGGAGTTTGGATTTTGGTTGAGGCAGGTTTACCATTATAAGTAGCATGAACCCTCTTGCTTGGACTGTCCTTTACAAATGACCTAATAATGTTGGTCATTAATAGCACCTTGGCAACTCTGGGGGAACCTGGTATGCTGACAACATAGTATTTCTGAGGCCTTCCTTCCTTCAAGATGCTTCCAGAAAAGGTGTGTTATTACAAATGTTCACATTGGTGATATATTAGTTCCTTTTTCTCTTAGAGCTATTTTCACTCTAGGCCCAGGTTCAATTTGTGGAGTAAATGGTTTTCTTTAAATTATTCTCAACTTAAGTAATTTGGGAGTGGCTTATTTTTGAGAAAGGCCTTCCCAGCATCCCTGGAATCACACCAATATATCTGTAGAACCACCTTGAACATTGTTTTTCAAGAGGAGTATGAATTATTCTCCAAAGGACATGTCGAGTCATCTCCCAGACCATAAAACCATTCATTTCCATCCCCATAGTTGATGACAGATACGGAGGCAAATTTGTCTCACTTATCTCTCTTGAGAATGCAGCCTTTTTGGAATTTATTTCCAGAAAGGGCCCAACACTCAATGCCAGTAGTCCAGGAGTCTCTCTTTTATCCCAGAGCTGGTGTCTATGGAATGTCAAGGGATCTTCATTCCTGGGCCATAGAAATGAGTATACCTCAGTACAATAATATCTGCCCTGTGTTGCCTACGCTAACATGAATTTAAGGAAGGTTTGTCTATTCTACCATCCAGAGGAACAGCGTGGCATCCAGACCTGCAAAATTTACTGCTTTGTTCTGGGTCCATTATAGAGAAGTAGCCCACTGCCGAGCTGACATACATGGAGCAGGCACAGGGCTAAAGGTTTTACATTCATTATTTTATCAATCCTTGTAATGATCATGCCCATTTTGAAGTAAACAGGCACAGAGAGAGTCAGTCACTTGCCCAAGGCCTCACACGTGATAAAACTGGAGCTGGATTTCAAGGAGGGGCAGGTGAGCCTGGGTCCTCATCTTAACTACTATGCAACGCTGCCTCCAGGAAATCACCGCAAGGGGGCTCCCTGTCCTCGTCCACGCCTGTTAAAAGGAGATGTGTTTTATTTTTCCACCCAAGTAGGTGCCAAGTAGGGCACAATTCATACATTCTTATTTCCCACACTTTCCTTCTGTCTGAATACCAAGGCTTCTTCAGTATTGGAAAGTTTCAGACCAATGTAAATGTGTTTACCAGTATCAGTCACTGTATCTCCAGGTCTAAAACCACAAAACTCCCTCGGAAAAAAGCCACTGTACTATGAATAAAATGACATGTTTAATAGTAGAAACCATATTTTCCTTCCTGGGCAGTAAAAGAAAGGAATGGTTTTAAGGAAAGCTAACAGAAGGCTTGAGGCTTCGATCGCTAAGGATGCAGTGCTGCAATTAAGGGATTTTCTTCAGATGCTGTGGATCACCCAACCACATTTTAAATAGCAGAGTTAAGCTCAGAGAACTCATGGGCACATTTTTCTTCTTTCCATGTCATCTGACAAAGTGGCAAAGCAATTGTGATACAATGTCACAGGACAAAGGCACCATCTCTAATGTTGACAAGTGACACCTGGGACTTGCAGGACTAGAAATTTCTGTCCAGTTCTTGACACATCTAAGTCTGGATGTGTAATGAGGTTGGGAGTCATAGAAACAGGCATCCTTGTACTTGTTGAGGATGCAAAAGACAGGAAAATAATGTACAAAAATATCTTCACTTTATCTGAGAAAATCAGTAGCATTTAAAATGTCTCATTGGCAAAATGTGAGCGCAATAATAATACTCATTGCCAACCAATTCAGCATCACTTAGGTCTGTCCATAAGACCCTGTGGGCTGAAGGAGGCAAGGCTGCTTTGCCTCATTGAATTATAACTGTCAGTGGCCAGTGAGATGGACCACAGAAGCAGACACTGTAATGCTCAGGATCATGACTTATCAGCAGAAAGAAGAAAATGTGGCAGAAAACTTTAGGGGAGGGATAGAGGTGGGAAGTGAAAATATAACTCAGGAAATCCTGAGGTTCCAGATGAGGCTAACGGAGAAAATAAAATGGAGGTCAAGGCATGTTACGCTAAAGTAGAAAGTAGTAATAGAGCTTAAATGCACATTATATTTAATTTTCTCAAGTTTTTTTTTTTTTTTTTTTGAGACAAGGTCTTGCTCTGTCACCTAGGCTGGAGTGCAGTGGCACAATCATGGCTCACTGCAGCCTCAACTTCCCAGGTTCAAGTGATTCTCCCACCTCAGCCTCCTCAGTAGCTGGGACTACAGGTGTGCACGCTCGGCTAAATTTTGTATTTTGTGTAGAGATGGTGTTTCACCGTGTTGCCCAGGTTGGTCTCGAATTCCGGGGCTCAAGTGATCTGTTTACCCCAGCCTCTCAAAGTGCTGGGATTACAGGCATGAGGCCAGCCCTCCACAGCTTTACTTTGCTGGTTTAAAATCTAGTAAACATCTGAGGAAGCCAGGTGCCCCATCATCCCAGGCCTGCTGGAGTCCTTTTTTCCCCTTTTTTCTTTAGAAAACACACATGATCAAGGACATCAAAATGCAAATTTGGGAGTAAAATGTATACATTTCTAAAAGCTCCCCATTTGGTTGTGACAGGCAGCCAGGGTAGAGGAACTGCTCTAAGAAGCCACTGTAAACCAACACTTTATTTATGGATAATGCCTTAGGGAGAGCTAAAGCAGGATTTAGGAAGGGCCAGGAAACAAGGGGAAGGACATGGATAGGAGAAAGAAGACTGTTCAAAAGCTGGGGTGAAGGTACGAATGAAGAAAAATTTAGCATCAGGTTGATGTGGTTATACAAAATCATTTTAGATGTAAATTCTAGATTTTAAGAAAGCAAACCACAAGAAAATCCATCCTTTGCGCCGTCTCATTAAATGTTAATGGATTCACATTTAGAGAAATAAAGTGAGACTTGCTTTGTGGGTGGGATGTGTCCTTTTTCCATGTCTCTTATATCTGTGCTCATCTTCATGCTCTGATAATGCTCCACCTGTGGCACTGCCACAGTTTCACTGATGCTTGAAAGTACTGGCCCCTGCTTACCCATGCCCACATGGGCAGGAAGGTGGCATGAAATGACTCAGGGGACTATGCAGGGGCAGCGCACAGCTCTCTTCTCAATGCCTGCCACGCATGCTTATGTGAACATGCATACGTACGTCCGGCTACCACCCAAGCTAGCCTATGCCAGTGCAAAATGCACACAGAATGGTTAGCAACAGAAAACAACACTCAGACATTTGCATCTTGAAATTTATTTCTGGAATTTTCCACGGCTCCTCCTCTTCCATTCCCTCACATCTGCCCCTATCTTCTTGCTTAGGCAGATGATGATGATGATAAGTCAATTGTTTTTCCTAAGCATGTTCTCATTGACGCAGGGGAAAGGCACAACTGATTTTTTATATTAATCCTCCCATAAAATTTGAGAGTTGTTTGTGGCATAATTGCTAATACAAATTATATTAAAAAAGGATAATCTTTGCAAGGCAATCGGCTTATAATTTAGTTCACGAGAGCAGGTGCCTTTAAATGCATAATTAACTTAAGGCTGGGTCCTCATCTATCTACCCGAACCAAATCTTTACTCATTCTTCTCTGAAAAGTGAAGAGTGCAGGTCTTTCGTTTCCACCTGCACTCCTCCCAGGAAATATCTCCAATTCCTCTTGCTTTACCGACCTTCCATGCCAACCCAGAGACAGCTGTTCTGCTGCAGTAGTCACCCAAATCACTTCCTTGAAAACAAATGGGGCGATACAATACACTGCATTTGCTTTTCCATAAAAACAAATTGATACGATACAAGCAAACCTTCTTTCAAATTTAACAGGGCATGCAACTAGTCTGCTGAATGAGGGCACATGTTATAATATGAACTTGAATGGAGCATATCACTAATATCAGCAGAAAGGTAATTATTAGTCAGCTTGATTGCCTCACCTAGGAAAAGGAAAAAAAACTTGCTGTATAGATGCCCATTGTCTAAATTAAGGTTAGCTCTTTAGTCTTTATTACATTCCAAGCTTTTCCATTAGAACATATATAATGACACTTTATCAGCATGCTAATATTAGTTTTGAGGTTTCCCCTTAGGCACAGAAGATTTTCCCATTAGCATAAAAAATGTGGTGACATGTACTTATTTTGTAGTGGTTTATAGATTTCATAAATAACTGCAAGAAACAAACTTTGATCACAGAGTCAAAATATTTAATGACAAAATTAGGGTTTGCTGTAATAGTGAATCAATAGAGCAGGTGTTACTTATCTCTGAATTAAAAATTATATTTGACATCTTACAGAACTTCTGAAGAATTAATAATTGTATGACATACATCAGCAGTGTTACAATTTCTAAAATTAAGAGCGAAACCTATCTTTAATGCCCCTTATTTAGGGCATCCTGTAAATAATTTTAAATAGATGCACAACCTTTGCTAGCCACAAAAGTAGTATTAAAACAGATGTCACTGTAATTTAAGTCTAACACATAATCTGAACTTCTTCAGGGCTGGAAAAAAGGTAACTACTGATTGTGTTACATTTTACAAATACATTCTTTAATATGAAACATTAACCTGAATAACTGCATACTTTCTGTACACAGGTATCTAATAATACTAGTGAGAAATACTACAGCTATATTCCATGAAGTGGTAATACTGGAAAATTTCTTTCCTTTATGAGTTGTCCATACAATTTGGTAAGTCCTTCACAGAAATATAGTATCCCCAAATTCGTAGAGAAGTGCAGAAATGAAACAAATAAAAAGTCTTCAGGCAAGCTCAACCAAACGAACTGGTCCCAAATGATGAGAGTTAATCCAGCAATTTTGTCTAAGTTAGACTGTATTAATATTTTATACTGCAGCCCCTTCTACAAAAGGATAGCAAAGAACTTCACATGTGTTATCACTGGGCTCCTCTGCAAGAGGCTGGGAGGTGGAGGAGGGAAAGGGATGGCTGCCACAGCCCTCTCTGCTGTGGGGAGGCCTAGGTAGGACTTCAACACTGAGAGGTCAGAGGTATGAACATAGTCTGGAAACTAATCATTAGAGAAGGCTAATAAAGATTCAGATGGGCTTTCTTCTAATTCAGGCTATTTCCAGTGAGACTTAGGTCTAAAAGGATAAACAGAGAGTGAAGAAAGAGGTTAAGACATGGAATACTTATATTTATCAAGAGTAACTATCATAATTCTACTAGGGAGGAAGAATCTTAGGTTTGACAGTATGCTTATGACCTCATCCGCCGCTACTTTAGAAACAGCTTCCCAAACACTGTTGTTAGAGTTGGCAACCAATGCTGTTCTTGAATTTGGCCGATTGTCAGGGGGTTTTAGATTTATCCTTTCAATTATTTATACCAACACTCTATCTCTGAAACCAGAATCTAATTTGGAAAGACAAATACATCTGTCTGTGTGTGTGTGTGTGTGTGTGTGTGTGTGTGCGCGCGCGCGCGTGTATTCTGAAGTCTGCAAACAACATCTATTTGGAGTGATATTTGGAGCTTTTTGTAGAAACTAAAATAGCTTCCAATGGTACTCACCAAATGTCATGTTCCTCACTTCTTTAAACTTTTAAGACACAAAAAAGAAAGTATAAAATATTATAGTTAATTTATATAGTTTATTAAATTTTATAGAGAGTTTTCTTGAATTGGATCATCTAAAAGGATTCTGAAATTTGTCTCTGACAAATCTCATCTCCCTTTTAATGTGAACTGTCTAATATTTTTTCCCCTAATAGACACACTTTCTCCCTGGGAATGGCTTTTTGTTTTTTTAGGAGAACTTAAGCTATTTAAATCAGTTTTTTTGTTTTTTTAAATTGAGACAGAGTTTTGCTCTTGTTACCCAGGCTGGAGTGCAATGGCGTGATCTCGGCTCACCGCAACCTCCACCTCCTGGGTTCAGGCAATGCTCCTGCCTCAGCCTCCTGAGTAGCTGGGATTACAGGCACGTGCCACCATGCCCAGATAATTTTTTGTATTTTTAGTAGAGACAGGGTTTCACTATGTTGACCAGGATGGTCTGAATCTCTTGACCTCGTGATCCACCCGCCTCGGCCTCCCAAAGTGCTGGGATTACAGGCGTGAGCCACCGTGCCCGGCCCTTAAATCAGTATTAACAATCCAAAAGTCACCTTATGCTTCTATGTAAGAGGCTGCAATACACATAGACTCAATTGGCAAAATGAAAAGAATGGACTAGATAGGGGTCCTCAAGATTCAGGCAGCTTAAAAATCAATGGGCTGCAATGGTGGGCTTACAATGTGTCTGGGATGTGCAGCTTGTCTCCTTGTTTCATAAAGCTTTTTTATGTTCAGCATTTTAACCCTTTAGGAAACAAAACTTCTAGATTCTAAGTCCCTTATTATCTTGAGTAACAGAAAATCCAGAGGTGTGTGACCAGCTGTATTGAAACTGACTGCAATGTAAAGGCTTTGTGACAGTGGTGTTTTATATCAGACCAGGCAAGGCGCAACTGCCATGAAATGCAATTTGTCAAGAAACTCACATATTAAATTACACTAAATAAATAGCAAAAACAACATCAAAACCTCCAAAATCCAGATACCAAGAAACTAAAGGCCCTTTCCAAAGGACATTGTGAGGATGTCTCTAAAAAAGGCATGACTGTAAAAAGACAAGACAAATATTTTAAATGTAGTATATTTTCACATTATCACTGACACAGACCTTTATTTAGACAAACGAAGTTTTGATAAAGATATAATCACTTTTCCATACCAGTGACCATCACTGTGATAATGACAAGAGAAACATCTGTGAATACACAGGTTTTAGGTAGGCTTTTCTTTAGGTCTTCACTGTCAAATTTTTATCCTTCATATGACAATTCCAAATAAACATCTGGAAACAAGTAGTAAGAGTATTTAAACTGTACCTCAGGAAGGAGATTTCTATCTGTGATTTTTTTTTTTTTTTTGCTGGTGATGGTTCATGCACAAGATTACTATGCAAGGAGCAAAATCTAAGACTGCTGTTTTCCCCAATAAATCCAATTGTTTTCCACAATGTAGAATTTTAATCTTCAAATTAAGTGTAGCTAGGACAGTGAGTGAAACGAATCACTGCTTGACTTTTATTTTCACCTAGGAAAAATAACATCTGATGTCACCACATTAAAACGCCTTACTGCTTACTATCAGAGAAAAAAATACATGTTGCCAGTTTAGACCCAGCTCAGTTTATCATTTGGTCCAAATTTCATATTCAAACTACGAAAAATATTTTTTTAATAAAGAAAACATATTCAAAACACACATATACATACATACACACAGTGGGAGGAAGAAAACCCAAAATGAAACTGATGCTATGGTAGCATTTATTAGCAAGATCATTAGGGAAATGTATAAATGCAATACTCTTTCTTTCACATTAACATCCGAAAAGAAAAAAACAAAAACCACTCTAAGTGTCCACATATTGGGAAACAAGAAGCAAGCAGAGGTCTGAAATTCTTGTAAAAACTGCTGAACAAACTCTTCGGCTTCTCTTAAGAAGGGTCACCAGGATAGGCAGTTTCTCAACATTTGTGCTTCATGGCAAGCTAAGGAGAGAGAAAATGAGAAAAGTAAGACTTTAACAGCAGGTATTAGCAGGGGATTTCACTGTGGTGCTCCATCTCCAAGTCCACAATGAGGAGCAGCACCAAGATTCTACTCTCTGTGGCAGATCACCATTACTGATTACAGTAGCACCTTCAAATGTGCAACATTTTCTCAAATCGTTCATGGGACATTTCATTTGTTACTCTTCCTTGTGAGAGCTTTGCTGGTGTATGCATCCAGGCGGAGAGAGTGCTGTGAGCTGTTCTTTCATCGCACTGAAGGAACAAATGCCAAAACCAATGCACAGGCAGAATGAGTGAATTACCCTAGGAACAGCTGGGATTCCCAGCTATCCAGGAGAAGCAACACTCTTGATTGTAAGTACTCAACTGGCATTTCATGAAGTATCAAAAATCAACAGCTTTTAGAGAGACAATCTACAACCATCTACTTAATATGCAGTCTGGATATTCAACCAAGTTCAGAGCACTTCATGATTTAACTGTTATTGATGGGGGCTGAAACACACCAAATCCTGACTTTGATTTATGCCTTTCCCATTGGTGTTTGTAAAACATAGTCTATTGAAATGTTAGGTCTTTATAAAGGGGAACATCAAATACCACAGTATCATTCAATATTTTCCCAAGCTCAGCCAGCCCACCATAATGTACTTAAGGAAATTATATGCAGGTATAGAACATAAAATTTGTCTTTGCTTTTCTTAGCCAGATCTTTTCCATGGAGTCCATACAGTGATGGGAACCAGAAGGCAGAACAGAGGCTGAACTGTACTCTTCATGTATCCAGAGTCTGATATCAAGGATTAATTCCTGTGGTTGGGGCTGGGAACAACCGGGGTTAGGATTCTGTGGCTCAGAAATCCTTTGAGCAAAGAACAAGTGATTCTCTGCAGGGAATAAGTTTTCAGAAAGCCCTGTGATCTGCATTCTGACCAGGCTCTCTGCCTTTTAAGAATTAGTAAAGCTGATCCCACTGATTTCATCCAGTGGTGCTCTGCATTATTTTGGAAGGTGTCACGAATCCAATTCTCCAACAAAACCCTGGGCAACCCAAGTCTTTCTCTTCTTGATGTCTTCAGCAAATCAGTTATAACTCTGGGGATCTCAGCTAAGCCACCAAGGCAGGGTCAACAATCACAGGCAGTGCCCCCAGCCAGGTCTATCACAGGCACTGCCTGTGATTGTTGGATCAGTCCTCCTGTTGCTAAATTAATCTTTGCTTGGGAAACCTCAGCTGAAAGAGCTCCTGGTACCTCTGTCTGGTGATGCCAGTGAAGACCTCCACACATCTGCAGTTCTGATGCGGATGGTCAGTCAACTGTCAGACACTGGGTTTGGGAAGTTCCAGATGTGCCCAGGCTATCATGCTGAGTGATGTGAGTTCTTGCTAAGAAGGGCAGAAGTGGCTAAGGACTCCTGACCTCAAAGAGTTTATAGTCCAGGAAACATGGTCGGTGCAAATGGCAGAGCCAGGGCTCTAGCTCAGATCTGTCCCACTTCCTGGCCACACTCTGAACCTCACCCCTGTATGTCCTCTACTTCTGGCTCTGCTTCTAGTTTTTATACATTATTTAGCAATGTGGACCATCACATCAACACAGGGCGGTTAAGTGTTGTGCATAATAAATACTGACCATAAATATTTGATCAGTGCTGCTGTCCTGGTATTCAATAAGCTGTTAACTTTCAGCTAATGGGCTTGTGCCAATTTACCCACAGCCATTAATCTTCAGCAGTGATTGTGCTGCTGTTCAAACCAGACCCTGGTAACCAAGACAGTGCATCTGGAATGGAGCTAAGGGGAGCCTCTAGGCCCCAACCAGCTAAGATTTGCAGAAATACAGTTAAGACTGGACATTTTGCTATTTGAGTTATTGCCATGGTCCAAATGTTTCTGTTCCTCCAAAATTCTTATGTTGAAACCTAACCCCCAAGGTGATGGTATTAGAAGGTAGAACCTTTGAGAAGTAGTTAGGTCATGAGGGCAGAGCACTCATGAATGAGATTAATGTTTTTATAAAGTGGCTGAAGCAAGGCCCCTCACTGCTTCCACCATGTGAGGATATGATGAGAAGATGCCATCTATGAATCAAACAGTGGGCCCTCACCAGACACTGGATTTGCCAGTACCTTGATCTTTGACTTCCCAGCCTCCAGAATCATAAGAAATAAATTTCTGTTGTATATAAATCACCCAGTTTACAGTATTTTGTTATAGCGGCCGAATGGACTAAGAAAGTAGTAGCATTTTAGTTTTTGATTAAAAATTCCCTAGCAATTAGAAGCGCTAGAATATGGAAGGCAGGAAGGTACAGCAGAAAGAGCACTGCATGAAATGAGGTCAGGATACCTGCTGCTACAAATCTGCTGTACGACCTTCAGCTCTAAAGTCACAGCTGCTCTACACCTCAGCCTCCTCTTATGTCTATAAAAAAGTCTCTGACTCTAAATGCCAATGGGTAAATTTAGGTGTCAGAGTTGTTAAAATTTAAAATTTCCTTTTGATGTATTTTGTGTTCTTAATATCTCGTGGAAAGATTTCTCCTTCAATGCTATGCACATAGTCTACTTGTTGGGAATGACTTTCGGTGTCACAAAAAGAGTCAACATAGGGACAAAGGATCCCTCAGCAAGGCTAGTTTTACTTTCTGCAGAAAGGGTGTTGCTCAATGGTCGTCTGACCACAAGAGCACGCCAGACAAAGGAAACAGAATTATTTATAACCTGCTGTGTCTGCCTGATGCTGTGTCCAGTTTACATTGGCTGGAACTGGACCTCACATTCTATCCTTTGCCTGATTGACTAACAACTTAAAACTTTCCTAAATAGGTAAGTGGGAATAGAACAAAGAAAAGAGGAAGTTGCACAGAGATAGCTAAGGAAGCATTTCCAAATAAGGAATGGCATGCATTATGGGCTGTGGCTTGCCCAGGCCTGTCTGGGCATGTCTGGATAAGTCCAGGCAGCTAGAATAATGACTAGGGACTTTAGAGTAAGAAGCTGTTATTCTTTAAAGCCTAAGATGAAAACTTTGTAGGAGAACTTCTTTATTCCTTACACTATTCAACCTAAATGATAATAATAAAATCATGATTGATACCAGGGAGATAGAGATCTATGCTCCTGAGACCCAGACCTGCACTCATTAGGTAGCAAGGACAGAGGCAGCCATTGCCTCCCAGTGAGAGAAATGCCACACACCCTTTCTTCCCCCACACGCATAGGATAGTGCAAAACAGGGCAGGTCAATATTTTCTTCCACAAGAAATGTCATCTGAGGATGTCTGGGTGTGGGTAATGCTCTTGCCTACTGACTCACTGCCCACAGGGGGCCGTCAAAGCACTGCACATGCTGCAACATTCTGCTTTTTGGGCAAGGGCAACTGAGGAGACCTGCTTCTGCGGTTGTGGTGCATTTTCCTCAGGTTAACTTTGCATGAAGCTCAGAGCTCAGGAAAGAACCAGGCTCACCAGAGTGGAGGTGGGGGAGTCAGTCTGGGGAGAGTGGGGGAAGGATCGTTTTCTATCTTCACTGTAGACCACAAGCACCTACATATTTTGAAGTCATGGTTGTGCAAAAGTGATCCATGCACTCTTGCACTTGGGTCATTGCAGGAGTCCTGGAACAAGTTAGAAGGTCAAAGACCCTTTTCTACTGGAATCTAGAAAGGTGTACCAAACTCTCCAGCTGGGGTTGGGAGCCCTTATTCAACTGGGAGCTTAAGGAGCTGTCACCTGGCACAGCTGTTCTCTTCTCAGAACTCTGCCATGTGTACTGGCCCCCACTTGTAAGCACAGCTTACCTTTTCTGAGTCAACAGAACCATGCTTGTCTAGGGGTAGAATGCCTGGGTTCCATCTCTGGACTCTCCCCTCTCCAGCAGGCCTGGCTGTGGCTTGGCCAGTAAAATGACATTTTCATGGTCAGCCTATGCTAGTGGGTCCAAATCAAGAGCCCTAGTCCCTGGGAAAACAGCCACACCTTATCTAGAGAGGTCAATCTGCTTGTTAGGAATACTGCCAGTGCCGGTGATTCACAGGCACACATCCTAGTTTGAGACAACTGCAAGTCTGGCCATGACACTCTCATACACATTAACAGACACTAGTAGCTCCTCCTCCTCCCCTCAAGATTACCTAAGGGAGGAGAAACCAAAATAAACACAAGCTGTCCATGCCTCATCCCTCCTGAGTGAAAGCAGGTAACTGCTAAGCATAAATTTTTCCACTGGTCAAGCCAGCGGCCCTTTTGCCTTTGGTGGCTGCATTAGTTTCTATCCTGACAGGTCCTGTTTCAAGGGCTGATTTGCGTTTAGATAGTATCAACATTTAGCAGGAGGCCCTCCCATACCCCTTTCCCTTTGGGTGTAGGAGGTACAAAATCTTCTCCTCCATTCTTTCCTGTCCCTGTGTTGAGGATCCTCAGTCACCAGTATCAATTAACCAGTCCCTCTGTAGTGCTCATTGTTATAACAGAGCGAGCATAGAAAGTCAACACTAAGACAAAAGAATGCCAAATTGCAGGGTCTTTATTGCCGGCAGCCATGGAGGACTAATGTCTCTCCAACCCATGGGTGTCAAGACCTTTTATGCCCGTAAATCACCTCAGGGGTGAGGGTGAGGGGCGGGGGTGGGGGTGAGGGGCTTCAGACATTCCTAGGGTCAGTGGATTTTGGACATTCTGTAAATCACCTCCTGGGCAGAGATGAGGGTGAGGGGCTTTGGACATTCCAAGGGCCAGGGGACTTTGGATATTCCAGTTGTTACTAAGTGGTTCACAGAAGTCAAGATAATTTACACATTGTCTGGGTAGGGTGGAAATTACAGACCTTAGTTACTTATTACAAGTTGCAGGGGCCAAGATGGTATGGGTTTGGACTGCTTGCCTGTCACATTAGGGTTGCAGAGGGCAGTTTCAACAGAAAGCCAAGGGATGGTTGAGGTATGCAGTTTAGAGGGCGATTACCATGTCATACTCATTATGTGACTGAATAGGACAGGGTTGGTAGAAACAATTTTTAATAATTATAAATAATAATTTAGACTTATATGTGTTACATACTATACTAACAGCTTTGAACTCATTCAATTCTCTGAAAACTCTAGAAGGTAGATACTAGTCTCATAAAGAATAGTACTCTATTTTCCTGATGAGAAAACTGAGTCTTAGAGAAATTAAGCATTTGCCCAAGGTCACCAAGATGGTAAAAGACAGAGCTGGATTCAAACACAAGATGTTAACTACTATTCCATGTTGCTTTCCCAACTACCTAGAAAACTTGGCCACAGTATCGGGGAAACAGGGCCACCAGGGCCAAGAATTTAGGCCATCTGGTTAGGTTATCCAATCCAGTGTTTGTACAGCCCCCTCTGGGAGGGATGCCTACGTAGATGACATCCAGGTATTGTCTACTCCACCTTAGGAAGAGCAATTTCACAATCTTCCTTGGTAACCTGGTTCATGGTTTAATCATTAACCTAAACTCTTGTTTTAGCAGAATTTTATCAGTGTACTATTGATTGCTCTATTCTGTGTGGGAAAACATGAAAGATATTACCCTTCCCAGAGCTGAAGACTGTTAAAAAGTTATTCCCCTTAGTCCTCTCTACCCAACTCAACAATTTAAATGTTTCCCCAGATTTCCACTATCCGTCTCCCATGGCAATCACGGAAGTTGCTGTTGTTACAGAACCTGAGGCTGTAACTAGCATTTCCATGTCATCATTATCTCTGTGTCACAGAGGCTGCAGAAGGGAGGAAGGAACTAGGGAGACCTGAAATCCGAGTTCACTCCCTTTGCATCTGCACTAACAGCAGCAATCTGAGGCTCTGGTCTCCAGCAGGGCTGCCTGCATTTGCAGACAGATCTGGTCAATCTCCTTCAAGGAACTTCAAATGGGCCCACAGGCAACAGTGCAGTAAGACCCTGTCTGACAGAGAATGAATGAGGCCACAAGACAGCTGTGCAAAGGGGATGCAGGAAGAGAAGGCAGGAGTCACTGGCTCAGAGCTGGATCCCCAGCTGGACCTTAGCGTAAGCCTCCAGGAGAGGTCACCGCAGCTCAGCTGGTGATATTTTTCTCATTGCTTTTTAAGGTTATCCATCCCTGTTTCCTCAGCAGAAATGGGGTTTCTGTTAAAGCCAATTTTTTTTTCCTAAAGGTCACCTGAAAAGTGTATTGGAAGGGCCAGATCATAAGTCTGACATGCCAACACAAGTCATCAGCAGATGTTGTTTCTGGAAGCCTAAATTCAAACCATTAACCAGAAAAAAACTGCCCTTTGATCCGAAGCACAAGAACAGTAATAAATCATCTTTATCACCTGACCAACAGGGCCTCTCTTTCTTTTGGTTTGTGGCTGCCTTAGATAGCCGGCTGCCAATAAAAACTCCCCCTTTCCCTTCTGAAAGGCGCAGTTCTCAGTGAGTGTGAGAATGTGCAGAGTGCGTGCTCAGTCATGCAGGAAACGCTGTTCTCTGGATTCAGGGCAGCAAGGAGTATGGCAGGCAGCTCAGCTCTGGTCTAGTTAAGTTCAGAATCCCAGAATTGAGGCCCTGACGTAAGAACTGACCCCTCTCAGAGGGAAAACTAGCCTTGAGGTGCGTAGTGCCCTGGGACTAGGGCTTACTTTGTGTCTGGTGAAGAGATAAGGACACAGTGCTAGACTCAGGATGAGAAAGGGATAGGCTGGAAAAGTAAGCATGTGCAGCCTCACATCCTCCATGGGTTGGCTAAGTGGGGTGGGGATATTCAAAGACCTGATCTCTTCTCCTCCACTCCCCATTATGTGCCTCGAAACTTGAGCTCTAAACTTCTGGACAGGAACTAAAGATGGTCCCTAGTTTCTAAAGATCCAAGTCAAAAGGTCAGAGATAGGGACGAAGACATCAGAAAAGAGCCCAAAGAAACCAGGTACAAGAAGAAATTTTCCATGACTCAGGTGTTTAGTAAGTAGCAGATGGGAATTACATAAAGGGGAAATAAAAAGCTTAATTTTCTCTCTCTCATCACAGGAAAACACTGAAATAAAGTTTCTTGGAACTGTAGCTCTGCAACATCCCAGAGCTGAGAAGCCCGACCCTCTCTTGGCCCACCTTGTGCGCAGTTTCTGCAAACTGCTGGGCACTGTTCTTTAGGTCTTCTGTCTTCTCCTCTGCTCGGCCTAATCGCTCTCCACGCTCATTCAAGGCCTGACTTGCCTTCTGCACTGCGCTGGTCACGCTGTCAGCAGCTGAATGGAGGATGCTGTTCCCTGAAAGAAGGAGAGCAGGAGCATTAGAAGCTGGCTCAGCTGACCCACAGTGACCAGACTCCTGCAGGGTGAGTGCCCTGTGAGAGGAAGGCAGGTCACAATGCAGAAAGGCCACTTGTCTAGTGTCTAGGAAACGAGCTGACATTTCTTTTTTTTTCTTTTTTTTTTTAAAATTTTTTATTGCATTTTAGGTTATGGGGTACATGTGCAGAACATGCAAGACAGTTGCATAGGTACACACATGGCAGTGTGTTTTGCTTCCTTTCTCCCCTTCACCCACATTTAGCATTTATCCCCAGGCTATCCCTCCCCAGCTCCTCCCCCCGCTGGCCCTTCCCTTTTCCCCCCAAGAGACCCCAGTGTTTAGTACTCCCCTCTCTGTGTCCATGTGTTCTCATTTTTCATCACCCGCCTATGAGTGAGAATATGCGGTATTTCATTTTCTGTTCTTGTGTCAGTTTGCTGAGAATGACGTTCTCCAGATTCATCCATGTCCCTAAAAACAACATGAACTCATCATTTTTGATTGCTGCATAATATTCCATGGTGTATATGTGCCACATTTTCCCAATCCAGTCTATCATCAATGGGCATTTGGGTTGGTTCCAGGTCTTTGCTATTGTAAACAGTGCTGCAATGAACATTCGTGTACATGTGTCCTCATAGTAGAACGATTTATAGTCCTTTGGATATATACCCAGTAATGGGATTGCTGGGACAAATGGAATTTCTATTTCTAAGGCCTTGAGGAATCGCCACACTGTCTTCCACAATGGTTGAACTAATTTACACTCCCACCAACAGTGTAAAAGTGTTCCTTTTTCTCCACATCCTCTCCAGCATCTGTTATCTCCAGATTTTTTAATGATCGCCATTCTAACTGGCGTGAGATGGTATCTCAATGTGGTTTTGATTTGCATCTCTCTAATGACCAGTGATGATGAGCATTTTTTCATATGACTGTTGGCCTCATATGTGTCTTCTTTTGTAAAGTGTCTGTTCATATCCTTTGCCCATTTTTGAATGGGCTTGTTTGTTTTTTTCCTGTAAATCTGTTTGAGTTCTTTGTAAATTCTGGATATCAGCCCTTTGTCAGATGGGTAAACTGCAAACATTTTTTCCCATTCTGTTGGTTGCCGATTCACTCTAGTGACTGTTTCTTTTGCCATGCAGAAGCTGTGGAGTTTGATTAGGTCCCATTTGTCTATTTTGGCTTTTGTTGCCAATGCTTTTGGTGTTTTGGTCATGAAGTCCTTGCCTACTCCTATGTCCTGGATAGTTTTGCGTAGATTTTCTTCTAGAGTTTTTATGGTGCCAGGTCTTATGCTTAAGTCTCTAATCCATATGGAGTTAATTTTAGTGTAAGGTGTCAAGAAGGGGTCCAGTTTCTACTTTCTGCACATGGCTAGCCAGTTTTCCCAACACCATTTATTAAACAGGGAATTCTTTCCCCATTGCTTGTTTTTGTCAGGTTTATCAAAGATTGTATGGTTGTAGATATGTTGTGTTGCCTCCGATGCCTCTGTTCTGTTCCATTGGTCTATATCTCTGTTTTGGTACCAGTACCATGCTGTTTTGATTACTGTAGCCTTGTAGTATAGTTTGAAATCCGGTAGTGTGATGCCCCCCGCTGCGTTCTTTTTGCTTAGAATTGAGTTGGCTATGCGGGTTCTCTTTTGGTTCTATATGAAGTTCATGGTGGTTTTTTCCAGTTCTGTGAAGAAAGTCAATGGTAGCTTGATGGGGATAGCGTTGATTCTGTAAATTACTTTGGGCAGTATAGCCGTTTTCACGATATTGATTCTTCCTAACCATGAACATGGAATGTTTCTCCACGTGTTTGTGCCCTCTCTTATTTCGTTGAGCAGTGGTTTGTAGTTTTCCTTAAAGAGATCCCTTACGTTTTTTGTGAGTTGTATTGCTAGGTATTTTATTATTTTTGTAGCAATTGTGAATGGCAGTTCGTTCTTGATTTGGCTTTCTTTAAGTCTGTTATTGGTGTATAGGAATGCTTATGATTTTTGCACATTAATTTTATATCCTGAGACTTTGCTGAAGCTGCTTATCAGTTTCAGGAGATTTTGGGCTGAGGCAATGGGGTCTTCTAGGTATACTATCATGTCATCTGCAAATAGAGACAATTTGGCTTCCACCTTTCCTATCTGAATACCCTTTATTTCTTTTTCTTGCCTGATTGCTCTGGCTAGAACTTCTAGTACTATATTGAATAGGAGTGATGAAAGAGGGCATCCTTGTCTAGTGCCAGATTTCAAAGGGAATGCTTCCAGTTTTTGCCCATTTAGTATGATATTGGCTGTTGGTTTGTCATAAATAGCTTTTATTACTTTGAGATACGTTCCATCGATACCGAGTTTATTGAGGGTTTTTAGCATAAAGGGCTGTTGAATTTTGTCAAATGGCTTCTCTGCATCAATTGAGATAATCATGTGGTTTTTGTTTTTGGTTCTGTTTATGTGGTGAATTACGTTGATAGACTTGCGTATGTTGAACCAGCCTTGCATCCCCGGGATGAATCCTACTTGATCATGGTGGATATGTTTTTTGATTGGCTGTTGCAATTGGCTTGCCAATATTTTATTGAAGATTTTTGCATCTATGTTCATCATGGATATTGGCCTGAAGTTTTCTTTTCTTGTTGGGTCTCTGCCGGGTTTTGGTATCAGGATGATGTTGGTTTCATAAAATGATTTGGGAAGTATTCCCTCTTTTTGAATTATTTGGAATAGTTTTAGAAGGAATGGTATTAGCTTCTCTTTGTGTGTCTGGTAGAATTCGGCTGTGAACCCATCTGGACCTGGGCCTTTTTTGTGTGGTAGGCTCTTAATTGCTGCCTCGACTTCTGCCCTTGTTATTGGTCTATTCATAGTTTCAGCTTCCTCCTGGTTTAGGCTTGGGAGGACACAGGTGTCCAGGAATTTATCCATTTTTCCAGGTTTACTAGTTTATGTGCATAGAGTTGTTTGTAATATTCTCTGATGATGGTTTGAATTTCTGTGGAATCTGTGGTGATTTCCCCTTTGTCATTTTTTATTGCATCTATTTGGTTGTTCTCTCTTTTCTTTTTAATCAATCTGGCTAGTGGTTTGTCTATTTTGTTGATCTTTTCAAAAAACCAGCTCTTGGATTTATTGAGTTTTTGAAGGGTTTTTTGTGTCTCAATTTCCTTCAGTTCAGCTCTGATATTAGTTATTTCTTTTCTTCTGCTAGCTTTTGAGTTTTTTTGATCTTGCTCCTCTAGCTCTTTCTTTTTTGACGATAGGGTGTCAATTTTGGATCTCTCCATTTCCCTCATGTGGGCACTTATTGGTATATATTTTCCTCTAGAGACTGCTTTACATGTGTCCCAGAGATTCTGGCATGTTGTGTCTTCGTTCTCATTGGTTTCGAAGAACTTCTTTATTTCTGCCTTCATTTCATTGTTTATCCAGTCAACATTCAAGAGCCAGCTGTTCAGTTTCTATGAAGCTGTGCGGTTCTGAGTTGGTTTCTAAATTCTGAGTTCTAACTTGATTGCATTATGGTCTGAGAGGCTGTTTGTTATGATTTCAGTTGTTTTGCATTTGCTGAGCAGTGCTTTACTTCCAATTATGTGGTCAATTTTAGAGTAGGTGTGATGTGGTGCTGAGAAGAATGTATATTCTGTGGATTTGGGGTGGAGAGTTCTGTAATTGTCTATCAGACTTGCTTGCTCCAGGTCTGAGTTCAAGCCCTGGATATACTTGTTGATTTTCTGTCTGGTTTATCTGTCTAATATTGACAGTGGAGTGTTAAAGTCTCCCACTATTATTGTGTGGGAGTCGAAGTCTCTTTGTAAGTCATTAAGAACTTGCCTTATGTATCTGGGTGCTCCTGTATTGGGTCCATATATGTTTAGGATCGTTAGCTCTTCTTGTTGTATCGATCCTTTTACCATTATGTAATGGCCTTCTTTGTCTCTTTTGATCTTTGTTGCTTTAAAGTCTATTTTATCAGAGATGAGAATTGCAACTCCTGCTTTTTTTTTGCTCTCCATTTGCTTGGTAAATCTTCCTCCATCCCTTTATTTAGAGTCTTTGTGTATCCTTGCATGTGAGATGGGTTTCCTGGATACAGCACACTGATGGGTTTTGGTTTTTTTATCCAATTTGCCAGTCTGTGTCTTTTGATTGGTGCATTTAGCCTATTTACATTTAGGGTTAATATTGTTGTGTGAATTTGATACTGCCATTTTGATGCTAGCTGGCTGTTTTGCACGTTAGTTGATGTAGATTCTTCATTATGTTGATGGTCTTTAGCATTTAGTGTGATTTTGGAATGGCTGGTACTGGTTGTTCCTTTCTATGTGTAGTGCCTCTTTCAGGACCTCTTGTAAAGCAGGCGTGGTGGTGACAAAATCTCTGCGTACTTGCTTGTTCGCAAAGGATTTTATTTTTCCTTCACTTCTGAAGCTCAGTTTGGCTGGATATGAAATTCTGGGTTGAAAGTTCTTTTCTTTAAGGATGTTGAATATTGGCCCCCACTCTCTTCTTGCTTGTAGAGTTTCTGCCGAGAGATCTGCTGTGAGTCTGATGGGCTTCCCTTTGTGGGTGACCCGACCTTTCTCTCTGGCTGCCCTTAGTATTTTCTCCTTTATTTCAACCCTGGTGAATCTGACGATTATGTGCCTTGGGGTTGCTCTTCTTGTGGAATATCTTTCTGGTGTTCTCTGCATTTCCTCCATTTGAGTGTTGGCCTGCCTTGCTAGGTGGGGGAAATTTTCCTGGATAATATCCTGAAGAGTATTTTCCAGCTTGGATTCATTCTCTTCCTCACATTCTGGTACAGCTATGAAACGTAGGTTAGGTCTCTTCACATAGTCCCACATTTCTTGGAGACTTTGTTCATTCCCTTTTGCGTTTTTTTCTCTGATCTGGTTTCTCATTTTATTTCATTGAGTTGATCTTAGACTTCTGATATTCTTTCTTCTGCTTGGTCAATTCGGCTGTTGAAACTTGTGCATGCTTTGTGAAGTTCTCGTATTGTTTTTCAGCTCCTTACATTCATTCATATTCCTCTCTAAGTTATCCATTCTTGTTATCATTTCCTCGACTCTTTTTTCAAGGTTCTTAGTTTCTTTGCATTGATTTAGAACATGTTATTTTAGCTCACAGAAGTTTCTCATTACCCACCTTCTGAAGTCTGATTCCGTTATTTGATCACAGTCATTCTCCGTCCAGCTTTGTTCCCTTGCTGGTGAGGAGTTTTGTTCCTTTGTAGGAGGCGAGCTGTTCTGGTTTCGGGTGTTTTCCTCCTTTTTGCGCTGGTTTCTTCCCATCTTTGTGGATTTATCCACCTGTCGTCTGAGTAGTTGCTGACTTTTCGATTGGGTCTCTGAGTGGACGCCGAGATTGTTGATGAAGTATTTCTGTTACTTGGTTTTCCTTCTACCAGTCTAGCCCCTCCACTATATGACTGCTGAGGTCCACTCCAGGCCCTGCTTGTCTGGGGTGCACCTATAGTGATTGCAGAACAGCGAGGGATGCTACCAGTTTCTTTTTCTGCTATCTTTGTTCCAGAATGATGCCTGCCAAATGTCAGTCTTCTGGATATAGAGGGGTCAGGGAGCTGCTTGAGGAGACAGTCTGTACTTTATAGGAACTCAAGTGCTGAGCTGTGAGCTCTGTTGTTCATTCAGGGCTGTTAGGCTGCTGCGTTTAATTCTGCTGTAGCAGAACTCATTAAAGAACCCCTTTTTTTCTCAGATGCTCTGTCTCAGAGGGTTGGGGCTTTCTTTATGAGTGTCCGTTGCGCTGTCCTGCCCAGCTAGGAGGCAGTCTAGTCACTATTTGCCTGCCGAGGCTCCGCCCTGCTGGTGTGTTGTCCACCCTGTTGCTGCAGGCTCTGCCCTGCTGCTGCGGTCTCCGCCCTGCTGCCACAGGCTATGCCCTGCGGCAGAGTCTCTCTTTTGTGGCAGGTTGTCTTGGCAATGGCAGGCTGCGTCAGCAATGGGAGTATAACCTCAGTAGGGGTGGATTGCCTCGGTAATGGCGGACGCCCCTCCCCCACCGAGCTGCACTGTCCTGGGTTCAGCTGTGCCCGCAGTGAAACTCTCCACCTGGAGCATTTGGAATCGCCGTTTTGTTTGTCCCACTGCACTGGCCCAAACGCCGTTTCCCTGAAATCTCCTGGCCTGGCTCACTGTCCAAGTCCCGTTCAATCAGATGGATATGCCAATCTGCCCTCTCAAGTCTCAGATTGCCGGTTAAACAGGGCACCTGGACCAGTGCACTTTGTGCAGAGCGCTGTGGCGCGCCGCTGCCCTGTAGTGCCGGCTGCTGGCTGCACCAGCCAAAACCGCTGTGCTGGCATCCCGCGTCTCTTTTATACCTGGGAATTTCCCCGTTCTGTGGGCAAGAAAGATCTGTCTGGAAATGCAGCCCTGACTCACCCTCTGCGCGTTCACTGAGAGCTTCAATCCTGGGTTGTTCTCACCGCGCCATCTTGAGTCGGTCCCCTGACATTTCTTTTGATTGGGTTTGACTGACTGACTTACAGCAAGAACACCCACTGACTGCAGGACCTAGGAAAATCCTATATGCTTCTTTATAATCCCATAACTGACATGCCAATCATTTCCATTCTGCCAGTTTTCTATCTGATGAGGCTCAAAAGGATGGGGCCTGTCTGGATTTAGGACTTGGCTTGCAAAGGTAAATGAAAATGCTGACAAGTTCACAGAATTAGGGAAGTTCAATGAGACATATCTGGATCTTATGTTATTTCCTTTTGACCTGTGGTTTTGGTGAATAAGCCACAGAACTTTTCCAGATAGAATGTTCTATATTCCTTCCAACTCTTCCTCTCCATTTTACCCCTTCTTCCAGGAAGTAAAGAGCATTCCCAAATGTACAGCTTCATAAAAGCTATGATCCAGTCTCAAAGCTCAGAGTAGATGTGTCTGCTCCTAACCTTGAATTCTGTACCATGGCTTGGATGGTTGGGCCTCCTTGCCTCTGATCTCTAGTATGTGAAATATGGAGCCTCGGGACCATACTTAACCAGCAGGTACAAAACAGTGATAGAAACCAGCCCTAGAAGATGGTGATGCCTAGAGTGATGATGCCATGAAAGTTGAAAGCCATCGCATCTCAAAGGGTCATGCATTCCTGACATCCCATTTGCCAGGATTGGGCAGCAAAATTCAATAGTAAAATACTTGCCCGTGCAAAAATCACTGAGAAATAGCAACTTGCAAAATGACAACCAAAGGAAATTGATAGCTGTATTTTGTTAAGATTGAGTGTAAGATATTTAATGGCATTTTATATAATGGCTTTATGTCTTGAATAAGTTTATTACATCATTTAACTTTGTACCTGTGATGGATACATCTAGCCACAGACAGCTTTTGATAGAAATGCAAATTTCACTGGTCTCAGCTGCAAAGGCTTCTTAGTTTCTCTTCTGTGGGAACAATCTGTGGTTTGTGGAAAAGGATCTAAGGCAAAGAAAGTGCCTAGATTGGAGGAAGCACTTAGTAAATGTTTTTCCATTTTTCTTCTTTAGTGGTAGATTTCAAGGGATTCAATTATGCACTAAGGGGAGGAGAATGGGGTTAACTCTGTTACTCAGTTAAATCAAGCATATGAACCAAGATAAATCAGCACAGATAAAGAAGGAGCAGAGGAAATGCAGTTCTAGGCAAATCTGGTTGAATGCAAGGTTGGAATGAAAGGTCTGGGTCTTCAGAACAGATTTAGGAGAAGAAATCTTGGTCCCCCTTTGCTTTCATATCATACTCATAAGTATGATAATAGCCTACTCATGCTGCTTAACACTTGAGTAGCACTTTGCAATCATAAAGCACCTTCAAAATATCTCATTTGATTGTCACGATTCCACTGATACCACTGAGACTAGCAGAGGTTAAGTGGCTTGCACAAGACCGTATCACTAGGGAAGTGACATGGATAGCACTTGAGCCTGGTTTTCCAGTGACTTTTGCTTATTCTTTACCTTGTTCTTTGCAGATACGGTGTTGGTCCAGAGAAGCAATCACTGGGATAGAACTGTGGGCAGACTAGCATACAGATAGGTTTTGACAGGTTATTTCCCAAGGTAACGCCTGACTGTTTCTGTCCTCAAGGTACTCCCTCTTGGTAAATTAAGAGTTATTATCCATGCCACATTGAAAGTCAAGTGTTCTCAAAAAGGAAGAGGCCAACGAGGTGAAACAGGAAGATGGAGAAGGGTGCAGAGGAGTACAGAGAGGGCACAAGAAAATCTCTGTTTTTCTGCCTCCTTCCATATATTTATAGCTCAGCCACCAGAGAACTGGGAAAAGATAGGGCAGGAAATCTGCAACCTCACTGCTAGGAACAGCTGCATCAAATAGAAAGGATTTTAGAATTAACTGCTGTAAAATTAAGAGGGTATAAAACCAAGACTTGCCTTTTCCCACTGGAATTGACCTGCATGATCTTCACATCATGTTTCTGGAATGAACCCACTACACATAAGCCATTGCTTTGTTGCTCGAAATTAATCTTGCATGTGATGTCAAGTAACATCGCACTCAGTTTTATATGATACTGTTTAGCCAGGAGTCATTACAACTCATAGAGAACAAGACGCTGTCTTCACTGTTCGAAGATGACACTGCTGACTACTACCAATAGGAAATCCACTTTCAGTTATTTTCAGGCATGAGAATGAATTTGAACAAATTTCATTTCCTCAGTTGAAATACCCTTTTGCAGTTTCATTTCTACCCACATTTCAGGCCCTGTGAAGTACCATCACCTTTATTAAGCTTCAGGTCAATTCCAATCTCTCCCTCCCCTCAATTCCCTAAATAATATCTTTATCCTTCTTGGGGACTTAATTAAGTACAATCATGGGCAACTCTTCTCCTCCTTGACTTTTTAACCTGAGGTGTAATAACTTCCCAGCTGGATTACAAATTCTTGAAGTGCATCATTTTTCTCTATTCCCCATTAACTAAATCTTTAATATTTCTTCTCTCTTGACTTAGATCTTCTGCTGACTTGTCTTCTTCTATCTGGGATCCTATTGCTCAAACTATAATCCTAGGGTCCTTTTCCTCACTCTCTTCTCTTTTGTATTCTATAAACTCTCTCTGGAACAATCTCAACCAGCTCCTGACTTCCATGACCAAATCCTTATTTTTCACGAGGTCATGATGCTGAGCTCCAGATCCATATGTTTCCTTATGGAAAACTCCAACAGAATGATCCAAAGTCATCTTGAGTTCAGTAAGTAAAAACCTCATCTCATTATCTTTCCCTTCACACCTGCTTTTCCTTTGGGTTCTCAGCTTGGCAACAACCTCAATATCTGCCCAGCTCCTTAATCCAGCCAGAAATCTGGGAGTCTATTCTAGACACCTTCCTCATTTTTATCCCATACAACTAAAGGTCACCTCCTATACAGTTTCTACATTCTGCCTCTTTACCATCCTCTTGCCTCACATATACACACGATCTTTACATCTATGGTAACTATTAGAAATGAAATTGCTTGTTCAAAGGACACAAACATGTTTTAGGCTCTTGGTATATGTTCAAAATTGCTTCCCTGAAAGATGTATTCAACATTCAAAACTGTTCATGAAGTACATACTATGTACCAGGCACTATTATGTTGACACAATTGGCAGAATGACTCGAAGGGAGTGATTTGTCTGATCTGTAAAATGTGGGTTGTGCCATTTGCTTCACGTGACTGCTGTGGAGACGAAGATATACACGCAGTATCTGCAAGTTTGGGAGTTTGTCCCTCCACCCTCCTTCAGACTGTATCTTCTCTGTAGGTTACTTTGAAAAAAAATGGCACATATCCATTGCATCTTTCTCTCTTTTCTCTCCTATCTTAGGGCTAAGTGTTTTGAAGGTTGCAGAAGATACTCCTTACATATCTTTGTATATCCTGCTATGTGTAGTGTAGCATGTTTCTCAGAGAGGGTGTTGAACACATATTTATTAAATCAAGGCATGTTTTGTAAATAGGACGCCTAACTCAAAAGTTGGGACGCATCCTATTGTGCTGAGTGAAATCTGGAAATAAAGCAGACTCCTGAGGCAGATAGCATAGTAATTCTTTCTAAATAGACAGGAAGCATATTAATACCCAAATTTATTCAAGCAGTCTGAAAAGCTGTCAACCATGGCAAATAAAGTCAACTACCTTTGGAATTAGTCTCTGGAGAGTGGAGCAGAGACCAATCTTGCTCCATTGATCTTGCCTTCATATCAGTTCCACTTAATGTGTGCTTTAAAAAATATATATACGCTGGCATCTTTTATGTTAAGTGATTTAGAAGACTTCATTGAGAGAGCAACTGGAGAAAAAGCTATTGCATTGTTTTCAATCACTGAGAACACAATGAAAATAAATTTAAAGGTATAGAAAAATGAGAGAATAAAATATATTGAGAAGTGACAAAAGAAGAGAAAGGAGGAAACATTTTTAGAAGAACATAAAATACATCAATAGTTCAATTATCAACATTATTTCATATTTCACTTTATCACCCTACACATCAGGGTGCATCTTGGTAATTAAAATCCTTAATTCTATTGCTAGTAAAAGGCAATTTCAACAGTTACTTCTATAAAATACATATTGAGGTATTTGAAATGTAAAATATTCATCCTGTTTTCAAAATAAGGCAGCAGGAAAATAATCTAAAACATAAATAATCAGTAAATATATGCCCATCTATACTCAGTGCTGAGTCAATGTGCTCATCTAAGAACACTCTTAAAGCAGAGACTTTTTTTTTTTTTGAGACGAAGTTTCACTCTTTTCACCCAGGCTGGAGTGCAATGGCATGATCTCGGCTCACCGCAACCTCCGCCTCCTGAGTTCAGGCAATTCTCCTGCCTCAGCCTCCTGAGTAGCTGAAATTACAGGCATGCATCACCGTGCCCAGCTAAGTTTTTGTATTTTTAGTAGAGACGGGGTTTCACCATGTTGACCAGAATGGTCTTGATCTCTTGACCTCGTGATCCAGCCGCCTCGGCCTCCCAAAGTGCTGGGATTACAGGCTTGAGCCACTGCACCCAGCCAGACTTCTTAATAGTTTTGCTTGGACTACTTCTGTTCCACAATCAATTTCACCACTTAAGAATAACTATCCAATAAACCCCCACTTATCTAAACTAACTTAGAGGAAAACCAATTTGAATTTTGGGAAAATATATATATATTAAATAGATTTGGGTTCCAACAAAATAAACACAAGAATTGGAGATCTATGATATTAAATCTGTTCATAGGCTAGGAACATTAGTGACTCTCATACAGTATGCCAAAAGTATTCAATAACAATTTGTCCTCTGAGTAGATGAAGTAGGCCCTGCTCTATTTTAATCTACTGAGTTATTTTTCTTAACAAAACCACTTTCATGGGGAGTACCTAAGCTACTATTAAGTCTGGTTATAGTATAAGTGACATGCAAATTAATTTCACTGGATAGAAAATGGTAGGGTTCACCTAAGATGGTGTTTGTTTCCTTTCTCTCATTTCAATCTGTGAGAATTTTATTGCTCAGTGGCTCTATCACTAAACACATAAGAGCAAAAGAAAAGTTACATAGAGATCTGGCTCCCTGACAGCCTGGTCTCCTTTCGGTCCAAAATCCACTCAGTACCACTTAGACATTGTTCTGCTTCCTGTGATGAGTGGCTTTACTTCTGCCCCCGTCATTGGTAATTCAGTTGCAAGATAATCATGATGCTTCAAAGAAGGCTCTGCTTAGTACTGTGACTGTCACTAAATATTTTATAAATGAATAATAATTTAAATAATAATGATGATATTAGCTTTTACTTCAATGAACAGAGTGAATAAATTCAAAGGCCTGCCGGGTGATAGAAGCTGGTTCTTAATTCACAAAATCCATTAATTATGTGCGAGCTTAGGCAATACCAAGCTCTTTCTATATTACACTGACTAATCAATCCTAAATCACATCACTGTATTTCAATGTTGGACAACTTCTAATTTCCTCTTCTAAGATGAAGATTCTTCCAAAAAGTTAAATTTCATTCATACTTTTGTGGTAATGATTAACCAGAAAAATTCTTTTAAAA
This sequence comes from Callithrix jacchus, assembly GCF_049354715.1. Lineage (NCBI taxonomy): Eukaryota > Metazoa > Chordata > Mammalia > Primates > Cebidae > Callithrix > Callithrix jacchus. The sequence goes on from NC_133509.1 coordinate 59,048,503, forward strand.
TTCTGGTTACATTGAGCCTTTCCGAAAGAAAGAGCTGTTAACCCAAGCTGGGCAGGATACAGTATGAACATCAGCCAATCACAATCACAGAACAGCTACCATACTAGGTGGCGGGTGCTATGGTAAGATGTTACATTCCTCAAAGGAAGATATTCTTACCCTTATGTTACAGTCAAGGAAACAGATGCCCAGGTAGGTGAAGTAGCTTACCCAAGATTAGCCATGTACTGACTCCAAAGCTCTTACCATCTATGTCAGCATTTGCCAAAGTGGTTCTGTGAGTTACGGTGCTCCAAAGAAAACTCAATTCTATGGCAAAATGACTTCGTGAAATGAGATCTAGCTTTGCTCTTTATTGCAGAACTTTGGAAAAACTTTAATAAGTTAATGTAAACTGTGAATGAAAAGGAGGTAGGGATAAGAGCAGGGGAGGTATGCTATGCAGAACATCTTAGTAGGGTAATCAATTCTGCAGAATTTGTGCTCAGAAATGCTACAACAGACTACACTGACCCCTAAGTTAAAGGAGGAAGAACAAACTCAGGCTGTCCTCATCAGTTCAGCAATAGACAAGTGATATAATTAAATTAGAAAAGGCTTGCTTTATAGAGGCTATGGAATAGCTAGCATGCTCTATGGTGGTTTCAGAATTATCTTTTGTCTCAAGTTGGTGGCTGATTTCAAGGACCAAGAAACTTACTTGCTTCTTGCCTGGAGCTGGATGACAAAGAAAAATGGACTCTGCTCAGGAATACTTTGTAAGCCCATAAACACAAAAGCCTACTTGAAGAACACCTTGGAAGAACACGTAGAATGGACCATTCTATGCTTAGGTCTTCTTTTGACATTGTTAAGGTAATGCAGTGGAATACCAGCCTGTTCCCAAGCCACAAGCATGTCTGCCCCAGAGGCTAACAAAAGCTTCAGGAAAAAACCCAATGCCCCCTCCCTGTCCTATAGACAACTATGAGTTCATGCTCTCCTCTCAATTCATTGTTTCAATATTCTCATTGACAAGGTTCAAACATTTAGGATTTTATTCATGTCTCTTCAAACACTTAAATTCAGGATATGCAGAAAAACTCATGGGTATCTTTAGTATTAACTTAACCTTTGTTCTTATGAATAGTTACAGGGCATCAGGGGAATGAATTCAATAATACTTCTTTGGGGTCTGTTTTGTTCAGAGATTATCAGGCTCTCAGAAAAAGGAACATTGTTCTGAGGTTAAAAACCTAACGTAGCTCTAAATTTGGTAAAATGGATTTTTTTCCCTGTCTTGGGTTATATTTGCTGACAAACCAGCTATGATCTACAGGTCTCTGCTTTTATTATAGTTGGAAGCTAGGGACTTTTACTCTAAGAACTGTAATTTCAAGTCTTTATATATACAATTTGAAAACTCTCTGTTCAACATGTTGGGGCTCACTACTTACCAGCTGTATGACCTTGAACAGCTTACCCTTTTGTGTTTCAGTTCCCTCACATGTTCTAGGGATTAGTCTAGAATCTCTCTCACGAGGTTGCTGTGAGGAATAAATACGCTGATGTGCAAGTGGGGCATTTGGAATAGTGTTTGGCTCATAGACACTCAACTTTAGTCATTACTAATGAGATAAACTTGTTATCTGGCACCGGAGAGTCTTTCTGTTAAGCTCTCTACTTAGTTCATCTTTCTTTCCCTACTCTCATCACCATGAACATTCGTGAAGGAGTCTGCTTCTACTGTTACTCTCATACGCCACAATTTTTTGAACTTCTAGTGGACTATCCTACCCCATGTTAACAACACTGTTCTTTCAAACTCACCAATGACCTATCAAGTCCACTGCCTATTTTAAGTTTCCTCCACTTGGCCATGGGATCACAAATTGAAGGCCACATAACTACTTCTGAAGGCCGTTCTTTCTCTTCTTTCTCTTGGTTTTGGCTTCTAAAACACTATTTCTTGATCCACACCACCCCCTCCCTGCCCCAATCACTTTGATTCTTCCTTCATTCCTTTCCTGATTAGAGATACAAGATCAGAAAGGAGGCTTGAGCCTGACTTTGCCAAATACCAACTATGTGGCCTGAGATAAGTTAATTTCTATGAGCCTATGCTTTCCCATTGGTTTAATGTCAATAAAAAGTATTACTTATTTTTGGCAGGGTGTGGCAGCTCATGCCTGTAATCTCAGCAGTTTGGGAGGCTGAGGTGGGCAGATCACTTTAGCTCAGGAGTTTAAGACCAGCCTGGGCAACATGGAAAAACCCCATCTCTATAAGAAATACAAAAACTAGCTGGGCTTGGCAGTGCATGCCTGTAGTCCTTGTTACTCTGGAGGCTGAGGTAGGAAGATGGCTTCAGCCTGGGAGGTGGAGGTTGCTGTGAGCTGAGATGGAGCCACCACACTCCAGCCTGGACAATAGAGCCAGACCTTGTCACAAACAAACAACCAGTACTTATTTTTCATATGAACTAGTGTGAGAAGTAAATGAAATATATATTTAGCATAGGGCTAGTAGCGCAGTATGAGATCAATGTACTCTGTATCATTAATAATAACGGATTCATTCTGCTCACTTATTGCAGAACAAACATGTACCAGACACCGTCTATATCTGTCTGCTTCACAAATGAAAAAAAAACCTTAATATTAACCCAGTCTTTTCCTTCCTGCCCTTCTTCTGACCTGCTCCTCCTAAGTTCATTGTGTCAGTTAATGGCTCTTCTGTTTACCCAGTCTTCCACTCTCAGGTGACCTGACTCTTAACCTCTCCATCATATCCCACACCAAAATGCTCATGGAATCCAGGACATTCTCTCTCAGCAAGGGCTCTTCACTTAGCCCACCACATTATTTTTAGCCCCTATGGTACTTTAGGTTTTATTTCAGTCTTACTGGACAAAGACAGCAGACTGAATGGTGTTTTTGCCACCAGTCTCTAAGTCCTCTAGTACCTGATCCTCTTTCTATACTGCTAACCTGATCACACCACTTTCTCATTTCCATGCTATCCTGGCTCATCCACAATACAACATAATCAAGAAGGCCTTTCTTAATCTAGTTCCAGGCTATTTGCTTGCCACCTCTGCAGGACCCCCAACTTTTATCTACTGCCTCACCGTTTCTTGACAGATTATAGAAAATCCTTAAAGTTTTACCAGTTTCTTACTATGTAAACCATATAATAAATACATTTGAAAAAAAATCAATGTGAATAGAAAGCTTAACAAGGAACATTGCATCCAGTTCTGTTTCTAAGGGTGTTCCAACATCAGCAGTAGCTTTTTCTTATTTTTGTAGCATCAGTACTGAAATGCAAACCTTGCACTCAGATTTTCACGTCTAGCAATATTTTCTGCTAGAAGAAAGCAAAGTTCTTTGGGAAGTAGCAGATTCCAAGCCTTTGGGTGAGGAAAACTCAAACAGGCCTGAAATACCTTATTATTGCCAGATAGCAAGGATACCTCTAAAGATGATAGGGACAATGCTAAAATGAAAAAAAAAAAAAAAAAAACCAGTTTAAAGGAGATCATGGGCAAGATCACTGATGTGATATTTAGAACATCAATAGTAACAAAAGTTATCACAGTAAAGATAATTATAAATTGTATATGACTTTGTGGAACCATAATTTCTTAATGATAAACAAGGTAGTTAATATAAAATGTACAAAAATAAGTTGAAACACAAAACAAAATTGATTATAATTGGATGCTTGATTTTAATTAGTAAAAAGTATTAAAATATCTGCATATTTGTTGAAGTATTTATCTACATACAAATATATGTATTTGTCTTTATGTGTTTGAGTAGCAATGGGCAAATACAGAACACTACAAGTAAGCCAAAGAATTTCAGAAAGAGTAGAAAGTTACAGAAAGGACTGATGAGCATTAATGGTCAAATATATCCACTAGGTAGAAAGAATGACAATGATGCATTCCAAACTAGTAAATGCATTCTCCTCTTTAGAAATTAAATTAGTTCAACCATTGTAGAAGATAGTATAGTGATTCCTCAAGGATCTAGAAACAGAAATAAATACTATTTGACGCAGCAATCCCATTACTGAGTATATACCCAAAGGATTATAAGTGGTTCTATTATAAAGACACATGCACATGTATGTTTATTGTGGCACTGTTTACAATAGCAAAGACCTGGAACCAACCCACATGCCCATTGATGATAGACTGGATTAAAAAAATGTGGCACATATACACCATGGAATACTATGCAGTCATAAAAAATGATGAGTTCATAACCTTTGTAGGGACATGGATGAATCTGGAAACCATCATTCTCAGCAAACTGATCCAAGAACAGAAAATCAAACACTGCATGTTCTCACTTATAGATGAGTGTTGAACAATGAGAACACATGGGCACAGGGAGGGGAACATCACACATTGGGGTCTGTTCAGAGGTGGGGAGGTTGAGGGAGGGATAACATTGAAAGAAATGCCTGATGTAGGTAATGAGGGGATGGAGGCAGCAAACCAACATGGCATGGGTGTACCTATGCAACAATCCTGCAAAATCTGCACATGTACTCCAGAACTTAAAGTACAATTAAAAAAAAAATAAAGGAAATTTGGATATCTGTTCAGATCAGATTGCACCTCCCAGGGGAAGAAACTTCCAGACAACTTGACAAATTATAATAAGATATTAATAAGGCATCTGTATGTTCCCAATAATGCTAATATACCAGAGCAATGCACAAGAATGACATGGTAGAGGATTATGTAATGTTGACCAAGGAAAGTAAAGGATGCACCATTTTGGGAGAAAATCCATCAAGTTGAAGTCACTGGGTGTATTTGAAAAATACAGGCTAAAACAGTACTACCGAGATGAAACATGAAGTTCACATGAAGACCCAGTGAGATATTCGGGGACTCAAGTTTGAATCACCTTGGGAGAAGAAACCAGGCCCTGTGCCCCCACTAAAAATCAACTTAATGCCAACTCAATCCTCCAGACTCAGGAAATATGAAAATAAGCACTCCTATTAAATTTGAAAGATCTATGAAGAAGGAAATAATAAAGAGAGAAATTACCCCTATGGTGTTGCATAGTTCATTACAAGTTTAAATATAATATTCCTTTAAGTATTGCAATTGTTATTTTTACATATGGCTTGTCTGTTTAAAATATCTAAAGTAGTCAAAATAATCAGTCCTATTAAACTGTGATTGCAGCTTAAATTGTTTAAGGGGGGGAACGATCCAAGATGGCCTATCACTAACATCTCGGGATTTCAGCTCCCAGCGAAAGCTCAGACAACGAGAGGATGGCACACTTTCAGACAAATTCTGGTCGCTCATGGAGCAGAAGATTCCCAGTGGAGGAGCTCCACGGGTAGCCAGCGTGACTCTTGTGGCCAGTGCAGCAGTTTTGCCGGCACCTTGGTGTGGCAGCTCTCGGTGCAGAGTAAATGGGACTGGTTCCCCTTCTGACTGAGGTTTGGAGCTCCAGGAAGGCAGAGTCGCCTATTACGGACTCAAGAAGGAAGCAAGACTGGAGATTCCCGGGCAGAAAAGAACCATCAGTCTTAACGCTGCTGTTTTGGCCAGCGCAGTGGGTTGCTCGTATTTCGGCCCTGGGAATTAACAACTTGGACGTCCACTCAGAGACCTAATTTGAAAGTTGGTAATTACAAAGACAACAGGTGGATAAATTTACAATGATGGGAAGAAACCAGCATAAAAAGGCTGAGAATATTCAAAATCAGAACGCCTCTCCCTCTAAAGAGGATCACAGTTCCTCATCAACAAGGGAACAAGACTTGATCGAGAATGAGCGCATCCCATTAACAGAATCAGGCTTCGGAAGATGGATAATAAGAAACTTCTGTGAGTTAAAAGAACATGTTGCAGCCCAATGTAAGAAACTAAGAACTTTGAATAAAGGTTTGACGAAATCCTAATGAGAATAGACAACTTAGAGAGGAATATAAGTGAATTAATGGAACTGAAGAATACAATGCAGGAACTCCGAGAAGTATGCACAGGTTTAAACACTCGAATTGTTCAAGCAGAAGAAAGGATATCAGAGGTAGAAGTCCAACTTAATGAAATAAAATGAGAAGACAAGATTAGAGAAAAAAGGATAAAAAGGAATGAGCAAAGTCTCCAAGAAATGTGGGACTATGTGAAAAGACCAAATTTACGTTTGATAGGTGTACCTGAATGCGACGGAGAGAATGAATCCAAGCTGGAAAATATTATTCAGAATATTATTCAGGAAAATTTTCCTAAACTAGCAAAGCAGGACAATATTCAACCCCAGGTAATACAGAGAACACCACAAAGATATTCCTGAAGAAGAGCAACCCCAAGGCACATAATCGTTAGATTCACCAGGGTTGAAACGAAGGAGAAATTACTAAGGGCAGCCAGAGAGAAAGGTCAGGTTAATTACAAAGGGAAGCCTATCAGACTTACAGCAGATCTCTCATCAGAAACTCTACAAGCCAGAAGAGAGTGGGGGGCCAATATTCAACATCCTCAAAGACAGAACTTTCAGCCCAGAATTTCATATCCAGCCAAACTAAGCTTCACAACTGAAGGAAAAATAAAATCTTTTATGAACAAGCAAGTACTCAGAGATTTTATTACTACCAGGCCTGCTTTACAAGAGCTTCTGAAAGAAGCATTACACATAGAAAGAAACAACCAGTATGAGCCTTTCTAAAAATATACCAAAAAGTAAAGAGCATCAACATAAAGAAGAATTTACATCAACGAATGGATAAAAGAGCCAGTTAACATCAAATGGCAGTAACCCTAAATTTAAATCGACTTAATCCCCCAATCAAAAGATACAGCCAAAACCCAACAGCATGTTACATCCAGACCCATTTCACCCATTCACAAAGACTCAAAACAAAGGGATGGAGAAAAATTTACCAACCCAATGGAGAGCAAAAATAAATGAATAAATAAAAAGCAGGAGTTGCAATTCTCGTATCTGATAAAATAGATCTTAAAGCAACAAAGATATAGTGGTAAAAGGATCAATGCAACAAGAAGAGCTAATGATCCTAACACCCAGATACATAAGACCTATAAAGAGACTTAGACTCAACAAGACAGAAAATTAATAAGGATATCAAGGACTCGAACTCAGATCCGGAACAAGTAAACTTAATAAATATTTATAGAGCTCTCCACTTTAAATATACAAAATATACATTCTTGTCAATACCACATCACACCTACTCATAGGTTTAAATGAAATATTGATTGGCCATTATTAATACCCATTTTTTTTAGAATAAAGCAATATTTCCCTTCTCTCTCCCTCTTTTTCCTTCCTCTTTCTTCCTCTCCTTCACTCCTTTTTCTTTCCTTCTCTCAAAAAAAGAAAAAAAAGAAATCAATTTGTAGACCTCTAGATCCAGGTCGGCAATGTCTCTCTCATTGCTCTATTTCCTTCCTTCCCTTCTCTCCCTCCCTCCCTCCCTCCCTCCCTCCCTCCCTCCCTCCCTCCCTCCCTCCCTTCCTCCCTCCTTTCCTCCCTCCCTTCCTCCTTTCCTCCCTTCCTGCCTTCCTCCCTTCCTAAAAAATAAATAAAAAATAAATTGTTTAAGGGAACTTTATGTACTAAGTTTCATAAACAATGTTTATAAAAGTTTAAGAAAATTTGACTTTCCAAATTATGTTTAGTAGAAATATTTAATAAACTGAGCATGAAACAAAGTGCAAATAAAAGTGTTTCCTTTCCATGTATATATCCCATCAGTTTCCAAGGAATATAATCAGTATCTTTATACATACATCTCTTTTCTTGTCTCTGAGACTTTGTAGACACCTGGTTACTCAACCATTGATGTACTTTCCTTCCATAATCAACTGGTAATTCATACTCATCAGATGTCATTCTACCTTTTACATTTCCCTGCTGGTTTGTTTATTCATTGAACTATTTTTTTTTGGTCACCTATTATTTGCAGCAGGTACATCAGCAGGCTGGGAACACAGTTGTAGGCAAAGTAGACACACTCTCTACACACATTGCCCCCCATTCCACACCTGGCAAGGGGCTTATAGTCTAGAAATAGGAGGCAGGGTGTCTATGGTTAAAAAAAATATGTGTACGGGTGTGTATGTGTAAAAATATGTTATAATAAAAAAACTGAATTGCTGAAACAATAATTTTTCAGGTTGTTAACAAACACTGTGCTGTGATGGTATATTGAAGGGAAGAGGGAATGACTTAGAATCAGTTTGAAAGCTGTGTCTGAAGACGTAAGCTGTGTGTGAGGAGATAAGCTGGGGAAAAGTCCATGTGCAAAGGCTTGAAAGGGGAAAAACCCTTTAAGTGTTCTAGGAAGTGAAAGACCACTGGTGTGGCCATAGAAGGAGGAAAGTGGCTTGAGAAGAGACTAGAGAGCTAAGCAAGAAGCAGATTAGAGCGGGCTTATAGAACACGATAATGAGAGAACTTAAGTGCAAGTAGAAGCCACTGCTGTGTTTTAAAATAGGGGTAATCTAGACTGAGATCATTTTTGAAATTATTACTCTGCTGGTAGTTTAGAAAAAGAAACAGAACAGTTAAGAAGCTATTGCAATAATTCAGGAAGAGATAAAAGTGGCCTATACTAGGATGATGTCAGTGGAGATGAGATGCATAGAAAGATTTGAGTTATATATTTATGGACGGAATATGAGAGGTGAGGGAAAAGGAAGAATACTGAGTGAATCTCAGGCTTCTGGTTTGAGCAATTGGTTAGATAATAGTGGTGCAATTTACAAGATAAAAAAAGCTGTGAGAAAAACAAATTTTCTTGGAGGGTGAAAAGATATGAGAATCAAGTATTTGATTTTGGATAAGGTTATATATGCTTAAGTTTTCTAGGAGACATCCAAGTGGAGTCAATAAGGCAAATAGATATTACTGTAAGAAGCTCTGCAGAGAAGTCTGGGGATGGAGATAAAATTTCTAAGTCATTAGCATAAAGAGATAATGGGAATGGATTATCTGTAGGGAGCAACACAAAAGAGAGAAGGGAAGGGGTTTGCAAATCCTATCTTTAAGAATCTTAACATTTAGGGTAAGGTGAAGGTAAAGGGACCTGCTAAGGAAACTGAAAAAGCAAGGTGAATTTGGCACAATGGAAGTTAAGTCAGGACAACATATCAAAGAAGCAGCTATAAGAGTGTTAAGACAATTTAATGGAAAAAAAATTGTCATTTCAACAGTTCGTACTGGGACAACTAACTGCATATCCACACACAAAAGTTGAAGTTGGAGCCCTACATTACACCATATACAACTCAAACTAGATCAAAGACCTAAACAGATGAGCTAAACTGTAACCTCTTAGAAGAAAAGCATAGGCATAAGTCTTTATGACCTTACTTTAAGCAACAGTTTCATAGATATAACTCTTAAGGCAAAGATAACAAAAGAAAAAAATTGATAAACTTCACCAAAATTTAAAAAGAAGGTTGTGCTTCCTCATTTCCTTGGCATGTTGTTCATGTTTCTATGACTAATTTTAATATATTATATTGTAGTTATCAATTTAAGGGTGTTTTTAGCCAGTTAGACTTAATTTTAAAAATTTCCTTGACTGTATCTCATCCCCACTTGTACACTTGATGCCAAGCAGAGTACAGGACCATATATCACATGCATTATGTGGCTGGGGCATGAGGGTAACAAATTTTTAAAAATAAGAAATATAGCAGAAAATATAGAGAGTGCTTGCCAAGGAGAAATAGATTGCTAAGTCTAATTTATTAACACAGGATGGACAATTAAATGGCATTGGATTAAGACAATAATATGTTAAGTTGTTTGAACGTCTAGGAGTAGGGAATGAGGTGTGAGGCTTACTATCCTTTACAGCAAGGAAAAGTGAATTTATTGTATTCTTTGATTTAAGAAAATATGTATGCAACATTTAGGATGTGTCCAACCCAAATTGGTTCTTAGAGAAGTTTATCTCAATCAAATTCAAATTCGATCTCAAACCTATTGTCATGAAGTCATGAAGTTCTCTGGCAATGTAGTATGATTTCCTCATGTAAAATAAATACACACCCCCATTGTTTTAGATTGGAAAGCAACTTAGGGTCATCAAGTTCCTTGACAGAAAACTATTGTCAGAGGGGCAAATGAACGATTTGTCCAGGTCACACTCCAGGTTATAGGAGAGCTGGGCTAGAAGCCTCGTTTGCTAACTTAGAGCTCAGTGAGGTTTTCCACTTACTCTAGGTCTTCAAGCCTTTTTCTTCAATATTCTCTAAAATTCAGGGAAAAAAATACATGGAAGCTGATAGTCTGGCAACAGATTTCCTTAAAACAAACTGTACTCACTTTCGCTTTGAAAGTACTACCCTTATCTTTTGGAGAACTTCACCCCAGTGGGCATGTACACATGTACCAGTTTATGATTTCAATATATAATGCTATGTAGCTTTGGTTTCATTATCAGGAAATCTATACATTTCAAAGTTTGGGTCAATTATTGCTTTAGACATTGTCATCAAGGACAACAGAATTCAGCAGACAGCTGAACTACAGCTTCTCTTTTGACTGTCTTGTGATGGAATCTAGATGAGCTTGAGAATCACTTACTTTCTTGTTTTAATTTATTAAATGTAAAGTTGAGAATCTTCCCTCATAGACAGATTGGGAATCTGGTATGAATGAGCAGCTACGCTAATGCAAGTCCAATTTCTGTCCGGGCTGATAGTTTTAGGGGAATTTTTACCCTCTCTCTAATATCAATTTTGAAATTGATATGAAATCCCAGTGGGTATCATGACTATTCATTAGTCATTCTATGGTCTTAATGTATCTTGTTTGGTTACTAATGAATTCCGGTGACACATTTTACTTCCCAAGAAGAATGCTCTAAAAACTCCTGCCAACCGGTCATTAAAATCCGCTACAATTATCATCAATGGAATCAAATTACTATCAATTACATAGAGGAGTTAATCCACACTGAATAATTTTAAACACAAACATTTTCAATTCATATTAACAAGATACAAACCACAGGAAAGAATGACCAACTGTAGATCTGGTGTCTATTATCAAGGTTCCAAATGCAACCCATTCCCATTTGTACTATAATTGGAAACTATGATTTGCTAAGTATCTGCCATATGCCAGGAATGATGCTAAATACTTTATATCTATTATTCCATTACTCCTAATGGCTACTCTTTAAGATAGATACTGTTATTTTTCTCTTAAAATGACGAAACTCAGAAACTCACTTAAAATTACACTGTCAGTGATAAAAGTCTTGATTTGAATTCCAGTCTGGTTGACTCCAAACATCATTCTTTTTTATACCATGAGAGTTTCCACGGTTTCTTAGAGGTTCATCTTGTGAGGTGAAATCCGAAAGCACAGGGAGTGGATCTGCATTCACCCCAGCCTCATGACATTGTAGTTCCACCGAGGAGATGAGCATGGCACTTGCACACTCCTTTCCTCTGAGCTACAATTCCTCTTGTAGGAATCTGGTTCTGATTCCCTGAGGTGGAAGAGAGGTATTCTACCTATGTTCCCCTAGCACCCTTTGCATTTCTCTAATGGAGCATTTATTGTAACGCATCAAAATTGTTGGCTGACTTACTTGTACAGCTCATTAAACTAGGAGCTTCTTGATTGCAGGAGGAACCCCTTCTTTTTTTGTTATCTCCAGGAATAAGATCTATAAATTAGTAAGTGTATAACAGTGGTATGTTGAATGGCTAGTGAATTGATAAAGAATGGAAGATATATTTGGTTTTATAAGAAAGTGATGAGGTTACTATTTACACCTAAATCCTTATTTTGATTGGCATTCATCTTGGATTGTGCTATTGTAATCAGCACACAGAAAGGATCAACTTCTGGACATGGTGAATAAAATTGCAGTTGTGCAACATTTTTTTTTTTAAATTTGAGGGATTTAAAACAAATTCTGTCAAAGATATAACCATGGAAAAATTGTTTTCAATAAGAACACCGCTATTTCCAAAATTGTTATGGTCTAGTGTGAAAAAGATGACACACAAATGAGTAAAAACCAAAACAGATTTTAGTTCTTCCTGTATTTATTCCATTTAGAACATAAAGGAAGGCACGTTTTTCACACCTCCTCTGTTTAAATACCACTTTGAAAAATGATCCATGATTAAAAACTCATTTTTTTTTTTCTTTTTGAGACAGGATCTTGCTCTGTGGCCCAGGCTGGAGTGCGGTGGCATGATCATGGCTCACTACAGGCTTGACCTACTGGGCTCAAAGGATCCTTCGATCTCAGCCTCTTGAGTAGCTGGGACAACAGACGCACACCACCATAACTAGCTGTTTAAAAATTTTTTTGTAGAGATGAGGTCTTGCTATGTTGCTCAGGCTAGTCTCAAACTCCTGGGCTCAAGCAATCCTGCCATCTCAGACTCCCAAAGTACTGGGATTCTAGGTGTAAGCCACTGCACCCAGCCTGAAACTCAATTCGAGAGAATAAACTTTTAGTATATTGTCTCTAGTCAACTTACAGGTTCAAATGTTAACAGAATCACACCTAAAAGATAAGTATTTCTTACATCAGAGTCCACATCCGTTAGGAAAAAAAAGAAATATTTCTGCCAATTAAAAAATATATAGTGTTCCATTCATTGGGTTTTCAATTATAAATGGCATTATAAGCCATTTATAATCCTTGCTGTGCGAAAGCTCCTTAGCTATTGAGGAATGAATAATCCTCACACTTTTAAGGTATGTGACTCTTAGACACCACACAATTCAGAAGCTAATGTCTCCGGGAACTTACAAAGTGGAAAGACCACACAGTGCTGAAGAAACGATGATCTGGTTGGGGTGGGAATAATGAGAGGAATTAAGGTACTAGTGGTTCAACAATTGTAAATATTCTATGAAAATATGAGAATAGCCGGAACTGTAAGAGCCAAGATAGGAATGAGAAAGAAGAGTTTTTCATTTTATTTTATTTTTTCGAGGAACGGAGATTTATATATATATATTAATATATTATTATACTTTAGGTTCTGGGGTACATGTGCAGATCATGCAGGATTGTTGCATAGGTTCATAAATGGCAATGTGGTTTGCTGCCTCCATCCCACCATCACCTATATCTGGCATTTGTCCCCTGGTTGTACCTCCCCAACCTCCCTACTCCCAGATGTTCCTCCCATAGGCCCCTGCAACAGACTCCAGTGTGTGATGCTCCCCTCTGTGTTCATGTGTTCTCATTGTTCAACACCCACCTATGAGTGAGAACATGCAGTGTTTGATTTTCTGTTCTTGTGTCAGTTTGCTGAGAATGATGGTTTCCAGATTTATCTGTGTCCCTACAAAGGACATGAACTCATTGTTTTTATGGGTGCATAGTATTCCATGGTGTATATGTGCCACATTTTCCATGCCTAGTCTATCATCGATGGTCATTTGGGTTAGTTCCAGGTCTTTGCTATTGTAAACAGTGCTGCAATGAACATACATGTGCATGTGTCTTTATAATAGAATGATTTATAATCCTTTGGATATATACCCAGTAATGGGATTGCTGGGTCAAATGGAATTTCTATTTCTAGATGCTTGAGGAATCACCACACTGTCTTCCACAATGGTTGAACTAATTTACACTCCCACCAACAGTGTAAAAGTGTTCCTATTTCTTCACATCCTCTCCAGCATCTGTTGTCTCCAGATTTTTTAATGATTGCCATTCTAACTTGTGTGAAATGATATCTCAATGTGGTTTTGATTTGCATTTCTCTAATGACCAGTAATAATGAGCATTTTTTCATATGTTTGTTGGCCTCATATATGTCTTCTTTTGAAAAGTGTCTGTTCATGTCCTTCATCCACTTTTGAATGTTTTTTTTTTTTTTTTCTTGTAAATCTGTTTCAGTTCTTTGTAGATTCTGGATATTAGTCCTTTGTCAGATGGGTAGATTGCAAAAATTTTTTCCCATTCTGTTGGTTGCTGGTTCACTTTAATGATTGTTTCTTTTGCTGTGCAGAAGCTCTGGAGTTTAATTACATTCCATTTGTCTATTTTGGCTTTTGTTGCAAATGTTTTTGGTGTTTTAGTCATGTAGTCCTTGCCTATGCCTATGTCAAAAAATTTTTTAATTTTTCGAGACACTGAGGAAGACTCCTGGGGAGAAGGGCTTGGAAGAGATGATTTGTTTGCAGACTATGTATTATGGGTTTCTAAAGGTGGAAAGGCAGAGTCTGATGATAAAATCAGATTCAAGTTATCTGATTTGAGATTGAGAATTTCAAAAAGTGCTTCTCAAGAGTTTTCCTCTATGATACACATGAAGGGTTGGTAGAACTAGTGCTAGGTGTTCACAAAATTGTGTCTTTGTCCTCCTGAATACATAGAATGTATATATATTTAAGGCCTCCTTGCAGTTAGATTGGTGGGCTCTATGGCCACCAATGGCCAGTGGGCTCTAAGCAGAGGCAATGACTGCTACTACTGGGCTGCAGTAATAGAAGATCCTATGTAGCCCTCCAGCTTTATTCTTCCCTGTTTAATTTGAATCTGGAAGACATGTGTGAAGATGGTGAAATGACAAAGATGCAAACAAACTGGATCCCTGAATCGCCATGCAGAAGTTGCCCTAGAGAGGTACTAAACTCACAGATCTTGGAGTGAGAAATAACATTTTATTTGTTAAGTCACTGAGACCTGGAGCCATGTTTTTCATTGAAGTATAACTGAGTGTTGTTTTGACCAATAAAGGAGGTGATATTCTTAATTTCAACACAATCTGAGGAGAGTACACTGATTTAGAAGACACTTTTGAAAATGTTTTATTTAACTAAAACAAATCAAGTCAATGACATTGTTTTTGTATATAAGGGTGAGACAGGTGGAATTTCATACATGCATCCTAGAAGTATGTAATGGATAAAATTAGCCACTTAAAGATTTTTAGAATATTGATTTAAAAGAAAAAATAAACACAGATTCCTCTAACTTTTAAAAATGAAATGTTATTTTTTAAGAAGTTCTTTTCTCCTCACTTCGGTAGGAATAAAAAAGTAGGTGCTATTTAAAAATAGGTGCTATCAAATCTAATTTTGTGGTTTAAAATAAAAAAAAGTAGACCTTATAGATTAGTATACTAATATAAATATCCAGTTTTCTGCTTTGGACTTGTACCATAGCTACTCTTAGTAACAATACCCATAGTGCCATTTTCCCTCTCTCTTTTGCAGCATGGATGGAGACACCCATTTTCTACTTCCCTTCATATTAAAAATGTATTTATGGTTAAACAAAAAGAACAAGAAGGCAGTAAGGTAAATGTTGCAAATGAGTATGACTGCACCCTGTAGTCACCATGACCATTAGGGGGACCAGAAACAGCTGCAGGGAGAAGCAGGGCAGTAGCTCTGGCTTCACTCTTTTCAGAGCTGCTCAAGATAGCCAGTGGCAACACTAGTTAATGAGCAATAGTTTTCAGGATGTGTATGAAATGATATTCACACTTTGGTACTTTACTGATTTTTAATAAGACGATTGGCAATATGCCTTTAATACTAGTACTACTTGATTCAGTATAGAAAGAGACTTTGTAAGTGTAAAATATTTATTTTGCACTCAAGACCCAGTCAAACTACGAAAGATAAACAGAATTTGAAAACTTACAACTCAGAAGTGAAAATCAGACTGGGCACGATTGCTAACACCTATAATCCCAACACTTTGGGAGGCTGAGGCTCAGGACCACCTGAGGTTAGGAGCTCGAGACCAGCCTGGTCAACACGGTGAAACTGTGTCTCTACTAAAAATACAAAAAAATTAGCCAGGTGTGATGGCGGGTGCCTATAATCCCAGCTACTCGAGACGCTGAGTCAGGGAGAATTGCTTGAACCCAGGAGGTGGAGGTTGCAATGAGCGGAGATCCTGCCACTGCACTCCAGCCTGGGTGACAGAGAAAGACTCCCTCTCAAAAAAAAAAAAAAAAAAAAAGTGAAAATCAATAACCAGTCAAAAGGATAGCTATTGACAGACTAAACTGTCCTTATGTTAGTCCTTGTAATAGGAAGAAAGTAGGATAGCAGGATGGATAAAAATCAATAAAAGAAAAAGAAAAATGAATGGAAAAAGATATTTTTCTTAATTCTTTAAATCTTCAGAAAAAATCCTGCTTCAAGTAAAATTTTACATGAGTCTAATTAAGCACTTTTACGGCAGGATAGAGCTATAATTAAAGCCTTACCTTATATGGCATATTAACTTGCAGCTGCAAGCTAAATGTTTTAATGTATCATCAAATTGGCATTAGTTTGAAAAAATGTAGTAATCATTTCCTTTTGTGGAATAAAAGACATCAAGAACATGAATATTTTAATTCATATGTTAGCTGATACAGACATAATTATTAGAGGTTACAGAGATTATATATGGCATTGCAATTTTTTCTATTCCTTTTTTAGGTAATTGAATGCTTTGCTTATTTTGAATAAATGTAACTTGTCACAAATGATCTAAAACAAGGGGTGGAAACAGCAGGGAGGATGAAAGAAAATAGGACAAATTCCTAAGTTCTGTGGAACATAGGAAAATTTGTATTTTTAAAGATGAAAAGTGGTCTAAGAACTACATACTGAAGGTCAACCAGGCAGCTATTTTCATCAAAATATTTAAATTCTTACTCCTATTAAGAAGTTAGTAGTTATCTATCTTTCTCTATTTAAGTTTTGGAGTAGAAGCATATCCATTATTTGAAATCTGAAATTGCTACCTAACTATATTCTTAAGTTGCATAATTACAAGTTAAGTTCTCCCTGTGGACACATTTGTGCATTGTGCTTTAGTTAAAAGCAAGAAAGAAAAAGCCAGCAAAATGTTGCCTTGTTGTTTTGGGAGTGATGGGCAGGAAGAACTGTGTGAGCAGGTTGGAACTCTCAGGTCCCAGGACTTTGGGGCTGAGTAGACATAGGACACCTAACACCACCGTCAAGTTAGAGCTCTGCTACAGGAACTTGTGCTCATTTCAGCAAGGGCTAGGACAGAGTTAATCTCTTCAAGATGAAAAATTAAGAGTCCATAAATAAATAGGGCATATAATACTACTATTAATTAAAAGGGTCTAGGATACAGATCTAATATGACAAGCTGTATGAACATCTCTTAGACTTTCCCATCCTAAGAGATGTCTGCCAGAGCGAGTCCTCTCCAGGAAGGGTAAGTGTCAGACATGCCCTGGTAAGATGTGGATGGCTGGAAATAACAACTAGAAAGGAAGAACAATGGCTAACAATCTCCTGGAGTTTGGCCACCAAAAAGAATGTATTTTTTGTAGAGACGAGGTTTTGCCATGTTGCCCAGGCTAGTCTGGAACTCCCGGGCTCAAGTCATCCACTCAACTCGGCTTCCTGAAGTGCTGGGATTACTGGTGTGTGCCACTATGCCCAGCAAGCTTCACTGGTTTTTAAATAAGCATCAACATATCTGCTGTGGTCTGTAACTGTGGAATTGAAGGAAATGTGGACATTTAAAAAAATGGCCAGTAACTTAAGGGCCCTTTCATGTATTATTAAGCATCTAGAGGCTAATTCCTTTTAGAAATGTTCTGTGAGGAGAGTGAGCAAGATGGAGCATAAACAACTATATGCATGGACAACTCAACTGCTCTTCCTCATTTAATTCCTTCTACTTATCCATTTAAACATTTCTCACAGATTTCAATTGTGGTGCTTTCTACAGGCTGAGATTAAAAAGTCAACCAGGCTAAAGAAAATGAAACAATAAAAAAACCTAAACAATTAAAAAAGAAAGGTAAAAGAAAGCCCAGATCATATGAAGTCCAACAGGCCATAAAAATGAAGGCTGGAAACATTACAAAATCTCCCCTTTCAGCTGGGAGCCTGGCCAAGCAACTGCACAGGAGTTGAGTTCTGTGATTGTGAGTGAAAGTTGCATTGTTTGTCCTCGCCTGCCCTCCTTCTGTTCTGATCTCTAATTTTAGACATATCTGTGTTGACAGCATCCCTTAACAAAAAGATCAGCAGCAAGCTGTTCAAGTCCTAATCTGACATTTCCCATACTAAGAGAAAGGAATGGAATTCCCTACCATCTTCTTGTAGGTTAATAGCTTTTATATAATTACAAAAAACATCATGGAGACTGATGTTTCCATATCATTACTAATTTCTTTCTATTATTCTTGGTATAAAACTTTATTTACAAAAACAGGCTACATATGGCCCAATGCCTGTAGTTTGTGGATCTTTGCTCTGGGGTCGTAACTAGTAAGTTATCACAACTGGCTGGTACCAGGACATCACCAATTTATACCACACATGCTGTTCATCTACCTTAAATAAGGATTAGCCAGGAGCAAAAGAGAATTTGGTTCATGATCTATAGATATACTATCCCATATTATCCAAATCAAAATTTAGAATATACAACTGAGCAATAGGGCATTATACCCTATATCTTGAAAAAAATTCAGCCAAATTTTGATTCTATATTTGAAGAAAGACATCTCCTTATGTGTCTGTCCCTAAAAACCCAAGAAGTATGGTAATCTTGTATATTGTATGACTTGTCATTCTTGAAAGATAATATGTACTGTATTTACTCAGTGCCAGGCATTGTTCAAAATGCTCTGTGAAAACTCATTTAATCCTCAAAACAACTTTGTGAGATAGGTACTATTATTATCCCTTTTTTACCAATGAGAAAACTGAGGGTCAGAAAAATAATTTGGCTGAGATCATAATGGTAAGCAATGAAAGAGGTAGAATTTGAACTCAGAATTCTTGCTACTGAATCTGTGTTCTTAACCACTGCTTTCTAGAGAGGAAGAGGACAAGGAAGGTAAGTCAGTTCTCAGCCCTGAGAATTCCATCTGGCTGATCTTTGTTGATCAGTAAATACTTACTGACTTCTTACCATGTGATATGTATTATGCCTAGTGTTTTAGGCATGCCTAGTGTTTTAGGTCTATTATGTTATTTAATCCTTCCCACAGCTGTATATGGGGAGGAACTATTACTCTATTTTACAAAAACAAAAACCATGGCTTAGGAATGTTATAAATTGCTCAAGGATATACTAGTGGTAAGTGATGGAACCATCTCTGCTGGTCAGGATTATCACTGATTTGAAGATAAGGTTATCACTTTCTGAACAGCTACTGGCAGGAGATTCATGTTATTGAGGAGGGAAGACAATCATTTTCCAGACTAGCAGGCAATCTCCTTATGATGCAGGGCTGTGTATGTGACAGAGGCCACTTGAGCCTGTACTTTTCCTAAACGAGATGTGTACCACTACACATTGCTTGGAATTCAGATTCTTTCCTCCACCTTACTCCATCAACAGATTGATTCCTGACAATATGGCTTTGACTGTGTGATTCTTTGTTTAGCCTTCTTTCCTTGCTTGGTCTAGCATTGTGCCAATTTGCACCCATTACTCCCAGAGTTTTCCTGGCCTCTGCTCCCCTGTTCTAAAGAAGGGATTACTGACACACACTTTGGATCATTTCATTCTGAGGGCTTTAGGTTTTATCTGTGACTACAGGTCTGAGAGTTCTCTCCTGGGAATCTACCTTCACCTTTACTGGATTTGTCAACCCTTCCCCCCATACAGGAGTTTGTAATTAGAGACAGACACTCATTTCATCAGAGACAGAATTTGCACTCCTAAATTCTCTGGGCCAATTTTGGATAATTTTCAAGACAAGAGGGGAATATTCTTTTTTTATTCTACCATTTTAAAACTAGAAGTCTAACAAATGTAACTGCTTTTTTTTTTTTTCTGTCAAAGTCAAATGAATTCAGTAGCTATCCTTCTTGGAATGAACTTCGGCATGATTATCCATTGAACATACAGCATATATTTCTTATTTCTTTTGTTTCAAATTTAAGCTCCAGGTATTTTAAGAAAACATTACAAATAATTTTAAAATAATCACTAGACAATTAAGTTTGGCAATTTATTTTTACCGTATTTGCAATCATTACTGTTTCTTATGCCCCACTCCTATCCTTTGGGTTCACTGTGCTTCATGTTGAAGTACTTCACTTAGTATTTCTTTCAGCAAGGGTCTAGATTGAATAATCAATCTTTGCTTTTCTGAATATATTTTTGTATTTCTCTTACATCTATATTACAATCTAGCTGGGTATAGAATTCTAGATTGACAGATATTTCTGGAACTTTGAAGATATTAATATACTGACTTTTGGCATCTCTTGTTGCTGGGAACAAGCCATCAGTTTATTCTTCCACAGTAGGAAACCTGTATTTTTGTAGCTTTTCATATTTTCCCTTTGTCTCAAGTGTTCTATTTCATTATGTTTTTCTCTAGGTAAAGCTTTGTTTTATTTTCAACTGTGGCACTTGTGATATTCTTAATCTGAGTCTTCAATTCAGCAAAAGTTTTTAGCCATCATATTTTTGAATATTGGTTTTCTACCATTCTTAAACCTTCTTTAGAAATTACTATGATACGAATGGTAGAGCCTGTTGTTCTATCCTCTATGTACAACTCATCCTTTATATTCTTCATTGCCGTGCACTATGTTATGGGTGAATTTCTCATGATTATCTTATTTCATTAATTCTGTCTTTGACCCTGCCCAGTCTAGAGTTTATTCTATCAAATGAGTCTATTTCAGAGACTACATTTTTCATTTCCAGAATCCTTTTCTCTATTACTTTGTCTTTTCATTTGTTTTAGTTCCTTTGTTATAATATCTTATTGTTTTCTAATTTCTTCCTTTATCTTTTGAGTATCATAAATATACTTAAAGTCATTATCAGATATCATTGTTACTTTAATTTCATTTGGGGTGAATTCAATTCTCAATTGTTATTTTTGTTGGCTTTCTCATATAGAATTTTGGTATGCACAATATTCTTCAGTGGGAGATTTAAATTTCTTCCTGCTTTTCCTCATTGCCTAGACCCTTTCTTCCTGTGTAACAGTTTTATTATTTCCTGTGCTGGTCCCTGATACAACAGGATTTAAAGTAATGTTCTGAGGCTCTTGCTCTGGATGACATGTGGGATATGGCCAAGCCAGTCCCAGGCTAGTGCCCAGTTAGATCCAGGTCTTGGGTAGGAGACTATCCGTGTTTTATCTTGCCTCTCTGGAACACAGATTCTTTTTTTTTTTAGAGGGAGTTTCGCTCTTGTTACCCAGGCTGGAGTGCAATGGCACGACCTCAGCTCACTGCAACCTCTGCCTCCTGGGTTCAGTCAATTCTCCTGCCTCAGCCTCCTGAGTAGCTGGGATTACAGGCACGCGCCACCATGCCTAGCTAAGTTTTTTTGTATTTTTAGTAGAA
The DNA here is from genome assembly GCF_049354715.1 of Callithrix jacchus. NCBI lineage: Eukaryota > Metazoa > Chordata > Mammalia > Primates > Cebidae > Callithrix > Callithrix jacchus. The sequence continues at coordinate 59,069,805 of NC_133509.1, forward strand.
ACGGGTTTCACCATGTTGACCAGGATGGTCTTGATTCCTTGACCTCGTGATCCACCCACCTCAGCCTCCCAAAGTGCTGGGATTACAGGCTTGAGCCACCACGCCCAGCCAGAACACAGGTTCTTATAAGCCACTTCCCTAGGGAGCAGTTGGTCACAGTATATTTGTAAACTCCTTTCTTAAGCTAAGAAGACTTGGTACCAAGCAGCAAATCGGTCTCCTATATCCAAGCTTTGCATGGGGGCACTTCGAGTCCCTATAATAGCATGGAATTCAAACTTCTTCCTTCCAGACCTGGAATCTAGAAGACAACAGCTTTAATCCTACTAACTGCTTTGTGACTCTGTTATAATTCTAGATTATGGATATACTTATTGTTTTTCCTGAAAGGGGCTATTTCTTTTTAATTTCCTCTATTTTGCATGTGACAGAGCTGAAGGAGCCTCAAAATACAAATCTACAATGCCAAACTGCTCCAATATTCAATTTCCCAAACATTCATTTTTATCAAAACAACAATCCCAAAATTATACCTTGCCGAGCAAAGGTAATACTTATTTTTCTCTTTTTTTAAATCAGCAAACAAAAGGAAAAGATGATATGTCTTACTGACAGATTTTCTTATTTACTCACTAACCCAAATTAGATAGCCCCAATGATAAATTTTAGTTTAACAGAAAAAAAAGGGTTGAGAAGCAGCAGCAATTTATTATTATCTGCATTACAGCTTAAAACTCCTGCAGTTTTACCTAATCTTAACCAGAGAAAAATCCAGTTATTTATGCATGCATTTATTCAGCTTTGAATAGATAAAGCTGGGAAGTATAATAGGCCAAAAAGAGGGGAGTCATAATTTTGGAATTATGTGCTTAATGACCACTGAGGAAAGCTTTATCACATTTATCCAAATCTTTTAAAGAGGAAATTTATATATATTCTATTTCTGAAGTTTGCCTTACCTAGGACTCCATTTTAAATACCTAACCATGTTGCTGGCCTGTAAGTGTTAATATGCACAAGAGTTGAGGAATATAAATGTATCACACTTCATGTAACATATGTGTTACTGAATGTTTATGTATATATTGAATTTCAACAAATCAAATTGCATTTTACTTTTGAATTGTAATATACTTTTAAATATATTTCTAGAAGAAAAGAAAATAGACTGAAACATTGTAAGAAAATGCAGAATTAAGAAAGTGAACTTAATAGTCAAGCGCTTAAATGTAAGATAACTAAATAATGATAAAGTGTATTCCTTAATTTAAATGTTGTACTGCAATATATCACCCAATGTCAAGAACAATACTAATTGCTAATGAAATGAGAATATATTCTAATTTTGTTGGAGAAACACTTGGAACCTTTAGACAAAAACATGTGTTAATCATAGCTGCTTTGGCAAACCAAAAAACAAACAAAAAAAACTGTCATCAGAGTGAACAGGCAACTTACAGAATGGGAGAAAAATTTTGCAATCTATCCATCTGACAAAGGGCTAGTATCCAGAATCTACAGGGAACTTAAACAAATTTACAAGAAAAAAAAACCTATCAAAAAGTGGGCAAAGGATATGAACAGACACTTCTCAAAAGAAGACATTTATGTGGCCAACGAACATGAAAAAAGCTCCTCATCACTGATAATTAGAAAAATGCAAAGCAAAACCACAATGAGATACCATTGCATGCCAGTCAGAATGGTGATCACTAAAAAGTCTGGAAGCAACAGATGCTGGAGAGGATGTGCAGAAATAGGAACACTTTTACATTATTGATGGGAGTGTAAATTAGTTCAACCATTGTGGAAGACAGTGTGTCCATTCCTCAAGGACCTAGAACCAGAAATACCATTTGGCCCAGCAATCCCATTACTGCATATATACCCAAAGGATTATACATCATTCTGCTATAAAAACACATGCACATGTATGTTTATTGCAGCACTATTCACAATAGCAAAGACTTGGAGTCAGCCCAAATGCCCATCAGTGATAGACTGTATAAAAAAAATGTGGCACATACACCATGGAATACTATATAGGCATAAAGGAATCAGTTCATGTCATTCTCATTCTCAGGGACATGGATGAAGCTGGAAACCATTATTCTCAGCAAACTAACACAGGAACAGAAAATCGAACACTGCATGTTCTCACTCATAAGTGGGAGCTGAATAATGAGAACACATGGACACAGGGAGGGGAACATCACACACTGAGGCCTGTCGGGCAGTGAGGGGCAAGGGCAGGGATAGCATTAGGAGAACTACCTAATGTAGATGAAGGGTTGATTGGTACAGCAAACCACCATAGCACATGTATACCTTTGTTACAAACCTGTATGTTCTGCACATGTATCCCAAAACTTAAAGTATATATCTGCTTTGAAGAATTCTTCTATTTTCTCTCTTCAATGGGGAAGGGGGAAATAACAGATTCTAGAGTTAGACTTGGGTTCAAATCTTGATTGCCCTTTATTATGGATGTCATTTCAGCCTAGATAAACTCTCTGAGGCTTAGTTTCTGCATCTGTAAAACAGGAATAACAATAACTCTTTTTTATAGTTAAATGTAAACTAAAAATAATTTCCTGGTATGTGGTAGGAATTTAGTATGATGACTATCAGTGTTATTAGCATTCACTGGCTTTTTTTCCTGGAAGATAAGAAAAATATAAATACAAAAAATACAAATTCAGGGAACTAGATTCCTACTGTATCCAACCTAAGGGACACTCAAAGCCATGTTTCTCTATTTCCATTATCTCCTGTGTCCAGTGAGAAATCAGATTCTATACAAATTTCCCTTAACAGGAGGGAAGGCAGGACAACAGGAAGACAGGATTAAAAGAAGATATTAATTATAAGCCCCCACTGAGTGCTCACGATGTTCAATGGTACTCCCTATGCACCATGCTACATGTTTTATACATGAGCTTGTTTAATCCTTACAACAATCCTACAGGGTAAGCATTTGTATTTTGTTTAAAAAGAGGAAGTCAAGCTTGCAGTTTAAGAATTCATCCACAGACCAGTAACAGACCTGCTCTGTCCAGTAAGTGATAGACCAGAAATTCAAACCCAGATCCATGTATTCAAAACCTTTTTCTTTTTAATGACATCATACCACATCCTACCAGGAAGACAAGGTTTATAAACAACATGTAACATACTAAGAATATATATTTGGTCTCTGCTCTCAGTTCCTGGCACAGAGCTCCTAAAACCCTTGGAATTCCCTGCATGACAGGAATGAGAGGAGCATCTTTTGTTATTTGTAATAAGCCCCTTTCAAAAATACCTGAGTTTATGAAGTGACATTTGGAGACTAGAGGCTGACTGCCAAACCAGCCATAAGATTAGAGGGTTGTAACTTTTATCCCTACCCCCTCATCTTGACCTCCAGGGAGGGGAGAGAGGCTGGAGATAAAGTCAATCACAAATGGCTTAATTACTTAATCAGTCATACTTAGGTAATGAAACCCCAATAAAAGCCCCTAAATGATGGGGTCTACAGAGCTTTCAGCATGATGAACACACCCATGGGCGGGGGGGTAGTGTACTTCAACTCCATGGGGACAGAAACCCCTGTGCTCTGGACTCTTCTGGACCTTGCCCTATGTACCTTTTCATCTAGCTGTTCACTTACATCATTTATAATATCCTTTATAATACACCTGTACATGTAAGTAAGGGATTTCCCCGAGTTCTGTGAGTTGGTATAGCACATTATTAAACCTGAGGAGGAGGTCATGGGAACCTCCAATTTGTAGCCAAGTCAGACAAATGTATAGGTGACCTTAGGACCCACTACTTGTGACTGGCATCTAAAGTGGAGAGTAGTCTTGTGGGACTGAGCCCTTAACCAGCAGGGTCTGCACTAACTCTGGGGAGTTAGTGTCAGAACTGGATTACATTGTAGGGCACCCAGTTGATGCTCCAGAGAACTGGACAGTTCCTTGGTGTGGAAAACCCACATAGCACCAGAAGTGTTCTATGAGTAGAAACAGATCCTAACAATAGTAACTCATCATCACAATGAAGGGATTACATACCCTAAGTGATACAGAATATTGTTAAATTAACATGAAAACTGCATTTCAGGTGCTCATGTTACATCACCTTTAAATGTATGTTGAATTAAAGAGCTAAATCCAGCCAGTGAATGTGAACTTGTCTGTAATGATTATATATTAAACTTGACCTTGACGTCTTATATCAAAGCTCAAAAGGGAATTTTTAGTCTCTCAAGAGGAATACCACTAAATTATTTACAAGTGGGGCATTATGATGATTTTATGAGGAGACAGGGAAGGGACATATAAAGGAAAAGAATGATTTTTAACACAAATCAAGTGATTTCCAATATCTTCATCATCAAAAGCTTTAACTATCGAGTACCCTAAGAAATATGTACAAAAGAAATAAGGAAAACAAATTCATTAAGTAAAGAGAAAGAGCCAAGGTAGAAGCATACCAGCTGCTAACGTAAGGAACATTTTGATATTTACAGAACATGGCAAGCCCTTTCAGTCACTTAAGCACTGGGTCTTTGTAGAAAGTTTAGGTGCTTTTAAATTTAAATGTCTTAAATGAGAACAGATTAGCAGAAGCAATATAGTCTATAAGACATATATAAAATTATATCTTATAAAAAATTAAATCTAGGACAATATTACACAAGAGAGTATATTACAGCTTTTAGAATTAAGAAAATGGTGTGGTAGGCAGAATAATAGCTTCCCAAACTTGTCCACACTCTAGTCTCCAGAAGCTATGCATGATAAGAGGGACTTTGCAGATATGATTAAGTATCTCTTGAGGGAAAGATTATGCTAAATTACCTGGGTGGACACAAAGCTCCTTTTAAGAGGAAGGCAGGGGTGTCAGAGACAGAGATTCGAGGATGCTGGGGGCTTTGAACATTTAGGAGGGGACCATGAACCAAGGAACATAAACAGCTTCTAGAAGGTAGAAAGGCAAGGAAACAAATTCTTCCCTGGAGCCTCCAGAAGGACACAGTCCTACTTACTGATTTCAGGTTTCTAGGGTCCAGAACTGAAAGACAATATATCTGTGTGTTTTAAGCCACTAAAATTTGTGTGGTAATTTGATATAGCAACACTGAGAAACTAGTATAAATGGCCAAGGTCATAAACTTTACCACGGCTAGCAAAATTAAAATATGCATCAACCATCAACTCTGAGATGAACATTCACTTTTAAATGATGTAAAACTTAAAAAAATTATATTCGATCTTATTTGAGTTTAAAGGCAATAGCTTAAGTACACAAAGCATATATTGAGACCATAAAAACTTTCTTACAATCACAGAAAGTGTTTTTTTCCCTTTTTACCTGGTCTCCAAAAAAAATCGAACATATCTAGAAACAACCATCAGGATAAACCTGGGCTTTTATCACAGATGTGTGAATCCATTTTGACCTGTGAAAAACATTTTTTTTCCTTCTTTTCTTTCTGTAAGTCTAAACCTCTTATAATGCAAAATGGGAAGAAGATCAATAAAACCAACCAACTGTGAAAACAAGGTACATGGGATAGAGTAAAACACTGATAGAGAAAATAATATATAGTAATATAGAGGAATAGTCACAAGGAGATTAGATCTTTGTGCAATATTGTGTGTGAATCAGAAAATCTCTGACTTTTGCCCATCATATTCTGCCCTGTTTAATCCTCCTTGTTATAGGGTCCATAAAGCTGATTGTGACTTGAATGTTCTCAATTAGGTTCAATGAGGGAGGTATTGATACCACTTGAAAGTTTTTTTCTACTGGGCATAGTATTGTAGGTAATTATGATAATTACATTTAGATTTTCAAAAAGTATAAATAACCAGTTTCTGTCTAGGCATGTAAACTCAATAACAGTCTGAGTCTTTCTTACTACTGTCTTTTGGGGATAAACTATTAATCTAAATAAAAGAAAAACAGCAGTTTCTCCACTAATAGTATTCACTGAGTTTAAGAAGCATGGATACATACACAGACAGACACATACTTGCCACTTCACAATTTAACTGTTCAAAAGTTGGGCAAAGTAAGTAAATGTCTAAGCCAATGAAGACTCTTCCTCATTCTTTTTTTCCCTAAAACTTGTATTTTACCCCAATATAATGATATACTACTTTCTTGTTTTCCTGCCACTCATGCATTGCAGTGGAAATGTTTGTTTAGTGTGCTCTCACAATTAGAAAATATGAAACAGATATTATTCCCTTTCAGAGGTATGACCTACTGAATTGCTCAGAGAAGCTATAGCAGTGAGACAGCATTATCTATGAATGCCATACTCACCTAGAGCGAGAACAAAAACTAAACCAAACCAACTAAACAAACAAAAGCTGTCAGGCTACTTCACATGTTTGTTTACTTGACAATGAGAGGGGCTTCACAGGCAGGCAGCATGACTGATAAAGGTGAGCTTGTAGGCGATCCAGGGGTTTGTCAAGGGATCCTAAAGAGACCAGCCACTTCCATTACCAAGAAAACCACTAGACTTGTCAGAAAGGAAGTCAGATTTTTAAAGTGGCAGCTTCCTGGTAGACTTATTTAGAGTTCTTCGCAATGTAAGCTTTTCCCTCTTGAATGAGAACTTTTGTTTTGTGGGTGCCCCCAAGAGTCTATGGCAGGCTCCTTTTATTATTAACAATAAATGAACTCCTGAAAACCAAGCTAAAGACATTCTGACTCAAGACTGAACTATCTTTCCCATGCAAAACTTGTAACAAGGTATTTGATGTTCAGTTATAAAAGTGCTTTAGTGAAATTCTAATACTTCCAACTACCTATAATTTGCATTTTTACAGCATTATTCTATGTGGAATAGCCACAATAAGACACTGATCTTCTAGGTTTTTTGAATATCCCTTTAGCAGCCTGTCTCATATTTTTCTGTTTGTTTGTATCTTTCAATGACTAACCCATTATGTCTTTGAGATCTCGATCTCAAATTCTCCCAAAGCCCTTATAACTGTTTGGCCATAATAAGGTTTATTTGTCTACATACCATAAGCTTATTTTGTTTTCCATATTTGTTTTGGCTGGCTACAAACTGGGAGAGTGGATGCCCATAAAGGTTGCCAGATAAAAATAACAACCAGTAAAATTTGAATTCTAGCTAAATAATGGATCTTTTTTTAGTATAAGTATGTCACAAGTAACATGTCCTGAATTTTTATTTGCTAAATCTGGCTCTAGTTTCTTGCAATAAACCTAGTCCTGGGTAGGTCTATTGCAGGTAGAAGGGTAAGAAAGGAATATTTGCTTTTATAAATTTGAAGTTTTCAGTGTCAGATTTTTAAATCAGTGTCCAATTTTCAAAGAACTATCTATGCTAAATCTTATTATTCAGGCTTACTTTAATGATAAGAAACATAGTTAACATTTTTAGAAGTTTATCATATAATGTGAACAAAAAAGGCCACTTTATTCAGCCCTTCTCTAAAGGTTTTAGAAATCTCATATTCCTATATAGTTTTTCATGTACTATGCTCAAATTCCTAACCTCTATTCCAGGTATGGAATAGGACTACAGCCTTCAACCTTGAAGATTACATTCTCATCTGCTCTCTGAAAAGTGTGCATTCTCTATGGTTTCCCCAGAAGTGGGGGTGAGTTTGCTAAATTACTAACTGAACACTTTTAGAACCAGTTACTGTTTGAATTTACAGCTTCTCTTCACTAAAATTCCACATAATGTTTAGTTATTAATGTTTCTGAGGGACTGTGCTAAGGAAAAAAACTTCTCTTCCCGAGTCCATAAGGGGTGTGATTTCAAAGACAGGAGCTTCCCAGTGCCATGCCTCCAGCCATGCCCCCGTCCGGGAATCTAGAGTTCTTTGTTTGACTTTCCCCTGCAGGGTAGGTGGAAAATCCAGGTGAGCTTCTTTGTTTGAAAAGCCTGCCAAAAGCTCTGAGAGGAAGGGGCTCTGCTGTAGACCTAGCAGCCAATCTGGTATCAGAGTCAAAGATCAATCACTCCAGAGGACGTCTGAAAGAACTCCTCTCATTGAATGAGAACATGAATGGGGAGGGAATAACTCCTGGATTAAAAACCCAGATGTTCCTTACCTATGTGGATTCCTCCCTTGGATCCCCTCCCATGGCAGCATGGGAGTGTTTTCTCTTTCTCTCTCTTTCTCTCTCTCTCTCTTTCTCTCTGCCTAATAAATCGCTCTCTGCAAAACTCTTTGCGTCCATGTTTTTTTTTTTTTTTTTTTTTGAGGCGAAGTTTCGCTCTTTTTTTTGAGATGGAGTTTTGCTCTTGTTACCCAGGCTGGAGTGCAATGGCATGATCTCAGCTCATGGCAACCTCCACCTCTTGGGTTCAGGCAATTCTCCTGTCTCAGCCTCCTGAGTAGCTGGAATTACAAGCACGCGCCACCATGTCCAGCTAATTTTTTGTATTTTTAGTAGAGACGGGGTTTCACCATGTTGACCAGGATGGTCTTGATCTCTTGACCTTGTGATCCACCTGCCTCTGGGGCCTTTTCCCCATTCCTGGGGTAAGAGAGGCCAAGGACCTGGGCAGATCAGAGTGGAGAACTGGGAGCATCTTCAGGACACCCCAGCTTCCTCCCTCACTTAGATCTCTGGCGAGCCATCCAGGAGTATGTCGTCGAACTTCAGAGTGGTGAGTGGTATTGGACTCCTTTGGCTTGCTAATCTGTCCTTTTGCTTCGTTTAATTTTATTAAGGAGGAACACTGGGTGGCCGGGCTTGTGTGGGGCCATGCACAGCAATGGCTGGGCTGGGCAGTGAGCACAGTCACCTATGCGAGCCACACTCAGCCTTTCAATAGCATGGCTGCTATGACACAGGCATCAGGCTTTCTCCAAATCAGCTTCCCTTTCTTGCTGTTTTTTCTTTCTTTGGGCCAAGGTGAGGACCAGCAGGAGGAAGGGTGGTCCCAAACTCCCAGTTCAGTCTGGTGGAAATCAGCCCCCTCCTCCACCGCTTAAACCTCCAAGAAGAAGCCGCCTATGTGAGCCATGCCCAGCTTTTCAGACCCACAGCAGTGGCAGCGGCTGTGCTGGGCTGCAGGAATGGCTTGGCCAGGCAGGGGCACAACCACCTGTTCAAGCCATGCCCAGCCTTTCAGACCCCAACCTCCTGGGTCCAGATTTCCATAAGGCGAACTTCTTCCTGGCTCTTTCCTCTAATATATTTCCTACACATGAGGCTTTTGGGGTGGCAGTCAGGGACCTATGCCTGTGGTGCCCTCAGGCTTATGTCTGTGAGGACGTCCTGCTGTATAAGTGCACAGGGTCAGTTCCCTTAGTCTGCAGTGCTAGGTTATGTCCTAATGGAGCCAGAGTCTATCAGTAGGTCCTGGAAGCTATAGGACATAGTGTTTTTATTGTCACATTCAACTGAATGGTGTCAGAATTTAATGATATACAATTTGTCTTGCCTAGGATTGGCTCTCGATTCACCAGGACTTCTCCAGCTAGAATACCATAGTCAGACTTGGTCCAAGGCTCAAATAGTTAATTACAGGCCCCACAACCCTAGGGAATACTCCTATTATGGGAAGTGGGGTGGGGGAGGAGGCCTGGGTCCTGAGAGCATTGTTCCAGCCTTGGCCATGCCGCCATCCATTACCTTCTTTAAGACTGTTGTGCTTAGGGGCCCCTCTCAAGGAGTTTATCCTTCTAAGGCAGTTTTATGGTCAGGCCTATGTTAATTGAATTCTTGTTAGGGAATATTGGCACCCATCACTCAAGCTTCACTGGCCTAGTTCTTCAAGGATGTGATGGTACAGGGCCACTAATCCTGGCAGTCTTCATGTCCTTAAGGTTGCCATAAAGATATTTAGGCAGTGAGGGTATGCCCATGATGCCAGTAAGCATGATTAAACCTGGCACATGGGGGGCCCAGAAGATGATCACACATCTAGGGTGCAAGGAAACTACAAGGTGCTATAACTGGGGGATGCCCCAGGGCTAGCAGTTGCAAGGAATACCAGGGATGTGGGCATCTCTGTGTTCAATTTCAGATGGGTACTATTCCCAAGGCAAAACCACCCTTAAAGTGTATCCTGGATAACTGGGACCAGTTTGACTCATGATCTTTGAAGAAGTGGCTCATTTTTCTTTGCCAAACAGCCTGGCTGCAATACCCTCTGCCAGATGGAGAAACCTGGGCTCCTAAGGGAAGTGTAAGTTATAACATCCTTCTACAATTAGATGTGTTCTGCTAAGAGTAAAGGTAAATGGATTGAGGTCCACTATGTGCAAGTTTTCTTTTCTCTAAGGGATAATCCTCAGCTTTGTAAGGCCTGTAACCTATACCCTACTGGCCCCTCCTCAGGACTACCCCCATATTTGGGACTCCCAGTCGTCCCTCCCTCCACTGATGCTGACCAGGTCTTCTCAGCTCCTATGACCCAAGAGGAATCAGGGAAGGCCAAAGTGGCCCAGGCACCTAAGGCTACTGGGATGTCCCAGCTCTGCCCCGACAGGCAGTAGGAGGAGAATTTGTCCCAACCAAGGTACATACTCCCTTTTCACTTTCTGACTTAAAGCAAATCAAGGTGGACTTAGGAAAATTTTCAGGTACCCTGGTTAAGTACATAGATATTCTGAAGAGCCTGGGTCAGTCATTCAAATTAGACTGGAAAGATATCATGTTATTGCCTAGTCAGAGTCTAACCAGCAATAAGAGAAAGGCTGCTCTAGCAGCAGCTCAAGAGTTTGGAGACACCTGGTACCTTAGTCAAGCACATGACCAAATGATGCCAGAGGAAAAGGACAGATTTCCTACTGGTAGACAAGCAGTCCCTACCATGGACCCTCACTGGGATCCTGACTCAGAACAGGGGACTGGAGCCGTAGGCACCTATTAGCCTGCATACTTGAGGGATTAAGGTGAACTAGGAAAAAGCCCATAACTATACAATGTTATCCACAATAACTCAGGGAAAGGAAGAAAACCCAACAGCCTTCCTTGAGCAGTTATGGGAGGCCTTAAGAAAGTATACTTCCCTGTCACTAGACTCCATCAAGGGTCAGCTAATACTAAAAGACAAATTTATTATGCAATCAGCAACAGACATTAGGAGAAAGCTCCAGAAGATGGCCCTGGGGCCAGAACAGAGTCTAAAATCATTACTAAATCTACCAATCTCAGTGTTTTATAATAGAGACCAGGAGGAACAGGCTAAAAGAAACAGGAGACCAGAAAAAAGCCGCAGCCCTAGTCATGGCCTTCAGGCAAGTAGATCCAAGGGACTCGGAAGAGAGAAAGGCTTGGGTGAGCTGCCAGTCTGACCGAGCTTGCTACTACTGTGGTGGGAATTGACTCATGGATTCACAGCACTTGTCTGAAATCTTGGATACCTCCTGAAGAAAATCACAGGCCCTCCACTCCACAGCCTGAAGTTCTAGGAGGTGACCCTTTGTACACCTGCGAGCCAGTAGAGCATCTACATCTGCTCTCCTGATGAGATCCCCAGGAAAGGAACTACTCATAAGTCTAACTTACATCCTAGCATTAACGGGACTATCACGCTTGACTTTATTATTGGTGACCAGACTCTATGTGGTTGCCCCTATGGATTGGCCTAATAGCTCTCCTCCTCTCCTTTCTAGTACCCGCCCCCCATGACAATTTACACTGAGTTTCACGTGCAGAGTTTTCTCTTGCGAAGGCCACACCATACTAGAACCCCAATTATTTCTTTCATGGTGGGGGCAGAATAATAGGAGGATTTGGTACCAGCATTGGAAGAGTTACTATCTCTACCCAGTTTTATTATAAGCTATCTCAGGAGTTAAATGATAACATGGAAAAGGCTAATTCTCTCTGCAGAAGCAGCTTAACTCTTTAGCTGCTGTAGCTCTTCAAAATAGAAGAAGGTCCTAGATCTGCTAACAGCAGAGAAAGAAGAAACCTGTCTCTTTTTAGGAAAAGAATGTGCTACCTTGTAAACCAATCAGGTATTGTTAAAGAACTCAGGGACCAAATCAAACACAGGACTAAAGATCTTCAAGAAACAGGATCGTGGAGTTTGTTTAACTATTGGCTGTCCTGACTCTACCCTCTTCTAGATCCATTTATAACCTTTCTATTATTGCTAGCCTTCAAGCCTCTGATCTTTAACCTTCTAGTCAAATTCATTTCTTCTAGAATTAAGGCCATGAGACCACAAATGGTCCTGCAAATGGAACCCCGGAGGTCCTTGGCTCATGAGTTCTATCGCGGACCTCTGAATCAACCGGCACTCCTGGAAGACTCCCCTCTGGAAGAAACCTCAACTACAGGGCCCTTTCTATGCCTAATTCAGCAGGAAGTAGCTAAAGAGTGATTGACGCCCGTGTCCCAACAGCAGTTGGACTTCCCTGTTAAAAAGGGGGATTGAGGGATGGTGTTAAGGAAAAAAAACTTCTCTTCCCGAGTCCACAAGGGGTGTGGTTTCAAAGGCAGGAGCTTCCCAGTGCCATGCCTCCATCCACGCCTCCATCTGCGAATCTAGAGTTCTTTGTCTGACTTTCCCCAGCCGGCTAGGTGGAAAATCCAGGTGAGCTTCTTTGTTCAAAAAGCCCACCAAAAACTCTGGGAGGAGGGGGCTCTGTTGTGAACCTAGCAGCCAATCTGGTATCAGGGTCAAAGATCAATCACTCCAGAGGAAGTTTGAAATAACTCTTCTCATTGGACGAGAACATGAATGGGGAGGGAATAACTCCAGGGTTAAAACCAGATGTTCCTTACCTATATGGATTCCTCCCTTGGATCCCCTTCCACACCAGCATCAGAGCTGTCTCTCTCTTTCTCTCTCTGTCTGCCTAATACATTGCTCTCTGCAAAATTCTTTTGAGTCCACAATATTTATTTGAACGGTAAGCTCACTGTGCCTCTGGGGCCCTTTTCCCCATTCCTGGGATAGGAGAGGCCAAGGACCAGGGCACATTGGAGCAGGGAACTGGGAGCATCTTTAGGATGTCCTTGCTCCCTGCCCTGCTTACATTTCTATGTTACAGCAGAGCAACAGCTTTTAGATGACAGTGGATGGTCGAGTTTTTATTGCCTATGTGAAATAAGCACAATGAAGTAAGCTTTTCCTAAAGGTAAATGTTTCTAACTTAAGAACAGCTCCTTTAGTCTCAGAGATCAAATCCTTTTATCTTTTATTGTTAATATTAAACTTTCTTTTATAAAATTATGGTGATAGTAGATGTAAAGATTTTAGAAAACCTCCTTCCTTAGAAAATTGGTTGGTAAAACTTATGTCTCCAAAAATTTTAACTTTCATTTGTCTGTAAATTTAAATGGATGCACATAATGTACAATGCCTTTTATGACTGTTTCAGAACTACCACTTCATGTCTAACAATGCTAAGTTCTTTTACCTCTGACTCATGTATCTCCAGTTTTGGAAGTAGAGAGCTGGACTCAAGGAATTATTCTAGGCTGAGGACATGTTGGTGGAAAAAAGCATTTCCATTCTTTCATGAAGTTCAAAAAGCATGTTTTAGGTTTTTTCTTTCCTACTGGAAGAACTGAATTATGTGCCCTGATCTCTGGCACAGTCTTACTTGATATATTTTAAACATTGTTGTTTTGGTTAGCTCAGCAGTAACATGCGCACTCTATAAATGTCAAACATAAAATGCAACACATTCAGCATTCTATAAAGCATGGCAAACAACTCAGCATCCCTGATATTTGAAATAGCTATAGTATAGCTCAGCTCATTCGCACTTGGAACAAAGAAATTCTTTTCCCTTCAATTCTTATGGCGAACACAGATTATCAAAGCTCAAGAATATTTCCTTGCTTCTCTTAGAAGAAAAGCCTTTTGATAAATATGCTGGGAGAAATAACGAAATATCATGAATATGCATATTTCTAGTGTTAAAAAAATAGAATATTTAGGCATGTACTGGCATTTAAAAAAAATCCCATTTGATTTAACACTTTAAAATGTACTCTAATCCTCATGCCACCCCTTCAAGGTATATGTTGCTATCCATGACACAGAAGAGCATAGAGAGGCTGCATATAACTTAAGCAGTTCAGATGAAGTTACACAACTAATGAGCGATGCTGTCAAGGAGTGGAATAAATGAATCCAGTCTGTGCTCTTTTTTCCAGATCAAGTTGTATATTTATATGTTCTGGTTGATTCTGAAAATAGGAATGGCTCTAATCTACTCCAGATTATTTAACCATGGCATAGACAAAACATGTTCACAACCCTGTCCAGCCAAAAACGGTACCTTGGAAGTACCTTTACATAGTCTTGGTTTGGTACAAAATTTTGATGAAGAGATAAAATTCAAAAGCATTTTAATGCACAAAGCCACTCCTAACTCAGGATGACTAACCATAACCCACCAGCTGTTTCACAGCATGCATTTCAGTGTAGCTTACAGCCAATAAGCAATGAAAAAGATTTGCATCTGTGACCCAATTTTTCTTTAGTTTCTAGTCATTTATACCACACACAGAATTGGATGGAACTTAAGAAAACAGTCCTTACTTACTTCCAATTTTCTCACTTAAAATACAAGTATCTACCTCTCTGGGAACAAGATGAAGTTGAATGGCTGAATGAGGAAATATGAGAAAACACACACATATAAAACATAATGACTAGAAATGTCATCCTCATTTAAAAAATACATGAACGATTCATATCCAGAAACATCTCAGAGTTTCTGCTAGAATGTCATGCCACTAATAGTGCTCAGCCAATATCAGATGGTTACTTGGATGGGTCACATAGGACTGTAAAAACATTTATGTTTGATGCAGTGGGTACACTGATGGGATCCCAATAACGAAAGCACAAACATCTCCCAAACTGGGCTTTTCTGATTCTATGCTTTAAATATTTGTATTGTTTTTATTGATGTTTTTTTTTTGTTTCTAGTCTTAATTTCTTTCTCTCTCTGGAAGAAGTTTCATTTAAGGGAAGTCTTAAATGAAAATCATGCTGTCTAGGAAAAGATACATTGGCTTCAGTGAGGAGGACGGAGTGATGGAAGAGTGGCTAAATCTGTGTGTGTACATGATTAATATAATTATGTAACATAATTTATGGAGAAATTTCAAACATAATTTTTAACTCAATTCACACAAAGATCTTATTAAATTGGCGTCATCCCTTCTTCTGCATAGCTGAATTGATATACAGAAAAGAAGACCTGTGCTTATTAAGGGAACTTGGAAGTCATGGCCTTCATTTAATAGATGGGGTCTAAAAAGCAGGTCTTGACTGAAACACCAGCTCTATCTCTTAATAGCTGTGGGATCTTGGACTAGTTCCTCATGAATCATTTTCCTCATTTGTACTTGGTGGAGGAAGCTGAAGTTTATTATTTTCCCAAGGGCAACAAAAATAGTTACTGGAGGAACTATGCCATGGATTCCTCTTGATTTAGAGAACTATAAGAAACATTTCGCTGCACTCTCTCATAACAGTGAATCAGCTAAGAAGCCCGGCCTCCTCTGCTGCTCTGTGTTACATTCAGGCATCAAGAAGCAACCATATGGTGGTTTTAATGCAACTTATCTCTGTGAATTATAATCTCTAATATATGTGTGTGTATCTACCAAGGATATTGAAGTTTGAGCCCTAGGGGAAAAATTATACATGACTTTATTCTTGAGAAATAAGCAATTCATTCTAATGCACTCCTGGTTGGAGCATGTGTCAGAGTGTGAGGTTCACACTCCGAAGTCTTTATTCATTGACAGAGTTAAAACAGAAGGAAAAATAACATAAAAATCATGGCAAATGTTATAGATTCCTTTAAAGTACTATATTAATATACTGGGATTAAGAATTACCACAGCAATCACTTTTTTTTCCATGCCTGGGACACCCACAAGGTGAAATAGTTGCACACGTCACCTAGGTATGACTCTGTATTGTTTGGAAGAAAAGAACAAACAAAGTCACACTTTGATTGAATCCTGAGATTCTATCCTATCCTGGGGGAATCCAGAGTAAAGCCACTGGGTTTCCTTTAGCATACCAATCAGCAGGGGCAAGAGAGGACCAGCCTGGTATGAAGGTGACATTAGAGACATCTGTGTCCCTAGAATTCTAATAGTGCTCTGAAGTCTGGGCTTTATACTATCATCTGAAGGGCTGTGCATAGAAGCGTAATGCTTAAGAAATACCCTTTGATGATGATGAAAATATATGGGACTTCAAAATAGTCTGCTTTGTGAAAAAACAATCTGCCACATTGAAATTCTAAATATAGCTAACATTGAAATAAAATTGTCTGGATTAACTATTGCAATAAGAGAGAGCTCATTTCATTCTGTCCTTGTCTGTCTGAAAACTGCTAACCATCCTTTAACCTCCAGCTCAGCCATTCTCTTGCTATCATGGATGGCAATATTTCATATCTATTTACATCTGATATGTCCAGAAAGTAAGTTAAGTTGGTGAAGGTGCCTACTTTGTGGTTGAATCTCTACATCTAGCTTAGCCCATTTACAAAGTGCTGAGTAAATGCTTGTGCAATCAACGAGGACGTGTGCACAACTGGCCCTCATATAATAGGGTGGGGCCCACTGAAGGATGATATACAACAGGTGAAATAGTTAAGAGGGAACTGAATGAGTTAGCTAGGGTGTTCGGGCTCAGAGTTCAAGAAAAAGGTTAGGATATGCTTCAGTTTATGCTTGTCTCGAAGAATAAATCATTTTTTCTTGCAAATAATTTATACCTTTTAATGAAAAAGAAAATGGATTTGAAAACGTACTTTGTGGTTCTAACACAGAAATTGCCAGTATCACCAAGGATTTTTGTAGTTCACAATATTAGGCATGTGAATACTAGGCCAGCAGTAATCATTATAAATTGGTCAACACAAATGAAATAGCAATGTGGGAGCCATGTGGAATTTGCTCACATTTAAAGAATACTGATGTAAGTAAAGTAACAGTCTTCCTTGGGACCTTGACCTAATATGGCACACCTATTATCTAAACTGACAATCTGTTTGGGGCAGACCACGTCTCTGTCTCTTTGAACTGAATTAGCTGAAAGCAAGTCCCTCCTCTGGACTCTAATAATTCATGTTATTAACTCCTTAGAGGCCCTTTGAAGTACAAATTTGAAAACAAATGTGTTATCACATGTATAACAGTATAACATGTTATAACAGTATAACATCATTTCTGTTTACAATAAACACAGAGAAAATAAAAGCTACCATCTCAGAAGAAGTAAATACAAACCACATGAACCTGAGACTTTACTTTCAGGCAACCCTGTCACTCATGAGGCCATGTCACATTTCAGCAGCCAGAACTGGCTCCACACCTTTGCCTTCAACCTCTGTAGGCTGTTGTGTAGTCCCTGGCATTGATAAAGTCATTCAAAATTGCTGGGCCTCAGTTTTCCCAATGACAGGGTTGGACCAGATACAGTTGTGAAAATAAATGCAATTTAAAAGCTGTTGGAGCCCCCCAAACACTTCAAGCCTTGAGAGAGATGTGGCTGCGATCTGAGTCATATAGCATATTTCGCAATTCTACTTCTTAGACTACAGCTTAACTCTCTTCCTCATTGTTCTTGTTCTGTAAATGACTAGGAGACAAGGGACCAGACCTCTACCTTCCAATCACAAATCTTTGTTAGAGGTTAACTACCTCTTTATTGTCCTATACCTAACTCAGACTAAATGGTCCTCTGAATAGGGACCCAATGACTGTTCATCTGCAGTAACTGCAATGGGATTTTAAATGTACCTTTCCCAAAAAAGAAGGACCATCTCAACTAATCAGGTCATTGTGACTATGTATTAAGCCTTACATAGAAAGATATTGAGATTCTGCTAAAATTCCCTAGGCTTTGTCTACATAAGCAATCTCAGACTTCTGTGCTTTGTAACATTGACTTCTATTGTTAGGAATCTGTGCTTCTTGGGTGGGCTTGTCCTCAATCTTTGTATTTAAACTCTCTTTAATCTAGATTTGAACCTTTTCATTATTTTACGTTGACACAGAGTAACTGAGAGGCCCTGTAGGTGGCTAGGACTGTACTGTCTTCTCAGTGCTTTCATCTATTTAATCTATTGCAGTTGGGGTGGACAAATCCAAAAAACAAAAAGCAAAATTATTTTAAAAAGGTGCTTAATGACTCGATTGTTCTTAAGATAAAAAATAGCTTAAAAATTATCTTAAATATTTTCCTGGGACAAAACTAGGAAAAAAGTTAAAACTATCCATATAGGTGGGTTTTCTCCCACCTCCCTTTTTAAATACCCAGGAATGTGCTGGCTAAAATATTCCCAGCAATTCCTGCACAACTCTAGAGGGCACCATTCATAACAAAGACAAGGTCAATGGTGTTTCCTGAAGCATGCCACTCAGTGGCCTTAAGGAGCCAATGAGTGGGCCTGCACTGGCATCGTATCTCTACTGCTTACTAGCTATATGATCCTTGGCAAGCTATCGGGTCTCTCTGATTCTGTTTCCTTCTGTATAAAACGAAGTTAATAAAGTATTTTCCAAAGTCTGCTATAAAAATTAAATTAGATAACATATGTACAGGATCTAATGTAGGGCAGAATACTAATGCCAATATTAGTTCTTCAAAATTATAAGCTATCCTATTTCATGGTATAAGAAACAATTGTATCTAGGACTTGTAGCCCATACTGTAGGGAGAGACCAAAAGATATTGTGAAATTGACAATAGATTTCATATACTAAAGATGTGGAAGCTACCCAAAAGTTAAAGAGGTTAGAATGTAGTGGCCCCAGGTGCACCTAATTTTGAAGGCTCAGAATTGTGATAACCGGTAGCAAAGAAGACTAATCAGCATACTAATTTATTAGAGTGTGTTGGCACAACTGTTATCAAGGATAAGCAACTGTTTAAGACATGCTGCATTCATCAAGGATATATGTGCTGCCAACAAATTACTACATGCTTAATTCAAACCTTTTTGTGCCTTTCTTAGTAATCCAGGACTTGTAAAAATTTAATTGCACTAAATCTTTAATTTGATTATTTAGTTAAGAAGTCATTAACCTATACAATAAAACTATAATTTAGGAATTAAAGACTTTCAAAATGATGGAACTGAAAGAGATTTTATATGGCATCTAGTCTAACCCCTACATACAACACCTGAGAAAACTGAGGACTGGAGCAGCTGAGAGACACACGTACAATCACAAAAGGCAAAGGCAATTCTGACACTGGTTTCATTAACTTATTCTAATTTTTTCTTACTACAGGAAACCAGTCTTTGGCTTTATCCAATACACATACCAACAATTAAACATTGGACATATGAGTTCCCATCTCAATTCTGCAAAATTTGGGGTTCACAAGGCAATGAAAGACAGCTGAAGGACTGGGTCAATGACAGACAGAAGCAGTGTGGTGTGGTGAGGCTGTGTGGGAAGGCCTGAGGATATTCAGGAAGGCAAAGGAAGAACAAATTAGAGATTTGTCGGTCGGAGATTTGAGTAGTGGCAATTAGGGTCTACTAAGGGACCAAATTTAGAATTATTCTCTCTATCCAGGACGTAGCACAGTGACTAGCATGTAGTAGGTTCTTATTCCTTATTTATTGTATGATTGGATACTGAACTGTAATCAAATGAATGAATGAAAAAGCCTGTTCCTAGAGAACAAATGAGAGCTTTAGGGGCAACAGAGCAGAGTGACTGCCTAGTGCAGTCTGTCAAAGGAGGAAGAGGAGGAGTCAGCAAAGCTATCCCTAACCTTAGCATGAAGGAGGTAGCTCGTTTCCCTTGCAATGTCAGTGAGTGTGTGGCCCTTTTGCTTCCATCCACATTTCCATTCTGAGGAAGTGCAAACTGGGTCTGTTTGGACACTCTAGCCAGGATGGAACATGAAGAAGTAGAATGCTTGAGGGGAGTCTTTCTCCAAGAGCAACAGAAATTTCAAATCCATTATGTCACATTACTTATAGAGAGACTGTGCTTACATGCTAGCCATGTAAGCTACTGACCATACAGACAAGGATGAGAAAAATGCTTCATAGCAGGAACTGAAGATTAAAAAAACAAACGTGATTCTAGGCTAGCAGAGCAAACTCCACCAAATGAAGAATAAGGGAGACCTGGGATTTCCTGGCCAACTTTCTATTCACTGAAAATGTGGCCATCTGTGGTCCTAAGCCTGGTGTGTTTCAACTTTCTGCCAAGTATCTTAAGGCTGGACTTTCAAAATAGGAATCATTTTAACAGCACTGGTGCAACAGACATGATACAGAGTCATATCTCATACATTTTCCGAATAGGCCAGTGTTTGAAATTCCCTTTTCTTTAAACATCTAATATTTTTCACTTTTGTACCATAGGATGTGGCCAACTGAAAAAATATACACCATTTATTAACTCTTGTATTTTCCTGGGATTAAATAGAGAAACTGAAATAAAAGAATTTGCATAGATACCTAAGACAGACCTTTCAAGGTTCTTATGATATAGGCAACTTCCTACTTAAAAAGAATGCCAAAACCTCAGTGGATAACACCAAAGAATTGGATAGTAAGTTTTCCATACAACTTGTAGTGACTAATCTCAAAATGACATTATGTGTGTCAGTTGCTAGGACAGAGATGGATTCTGCTACATGTTCATCTAAAACACACACAGTCCAAGGAGAAGATGTGATATATGTAATGTGATCTTCATTTAACATTTGATTAAGGCAAAGCTGGTGTATTTTTTAAAAAAGTCTTTCAAAACCAAGAGAACAGGTCAGTGAAAAGACCAATGATAAAAACACTCTTCCCCAACTCACAGAGTTGTCAAGGCTTTTACAATTTTAGCACAGTTTCAATTCTCCAAAAAGAAATGCCACCTTAAAAAAAAATGTGCTAAACACCCTCTAAACGTTTCTCATTATGTTGCCACTGCTGGTACTTACCGCTTTACACTGCACTCTTACGGCTTACTGCACTCTTCCTAGCTCAGCTCTATATGCCATTCAAGGAATAAACATGAGCTGCTATTTTAAAGAAAGGGAAAGCATCTGTTGGAATTTTTATATTAATATTTGTAAAACATCTTGAGAAAACAATAGGAAAAGGCAACCCAGAAAATAGTGTTCTGCAATGAAAAGGTAGTGGAGAAACCAATCTAAAAGGTTTTTCTAATAAAGAAACAGCTTTGTTCTTATGGTACAAATAATCTTAGCTAAGTGAAGAACTAGAAGGCTGATTCTAAAAAAAGACCAGCTTTTGGACAAGAGTGAAAACATATCTTTGTGTCTAGATTTACCATACAATAAACTCCCTGGAATGGTTCTCACGTTGTCTAGCTCTGAGCATTTTGATTCTTCTTTTGTTTTTGTCTTTATGCTGTTGAACACCTAACTTCTTAAGTAAAAGTGAGCCTAAAGAAGCAGGATGACTAAAGTCACACAAATGTCCACTCACCTCCCATAATTTTGGATTGGCAGTTAATAAACTCCGGCTTCCTGTCTGTGAGGTACCTTTGGCAGGTATGGTGAAGGATCTGGAAGAAGGTGCATTTTTCTGATGCTGTGCTGGCTACCCACTGGTCAAAAGCATTTTCAAACAACAAATCAAACTCTGCAGAATCCTGGAAAAGACAATGAAACAACTACTGATCTCAATCTATAGAAACTGCTGTTTCTAGCTTACTTCTGTCAAAAGATTTCTAAGGCTAAAACAAAGACTTTGATCACAAACATAAGGCTCATCTTTATCCAAGTGTATGGAGTATCCATATTTCTCTGTTTGTGAAGCAAACCCCAACTCTTACAGTATTGATAAATGTTCCTAGGAAACTAGTATCACACAAATTGAGAAAGCCTAATCAAACACCGAAAAATGTCCGAGTTCAGACCATGTATTGTCTTCTCAATTTCCTGGAAAAGGGATTCCTTTAGGTTCTCAGCAATGACCTATATCAATCTGGCCCTAAAACTTTGTTAGGAAAAGATTCTGTCTTGCTATTTTAGTCTATAGTAACAATTTATATTTTATTATTCTTTATTAACGTTTTGTGAGGTGTGCATGTGAGCAATGGGAATGTACTTTACATAGATAACTCTGCCATAAAATGTTTCTCCTATTAAATGCAACAGAGTCATAATACATACTTAAAAATAGCATTCATTTACTTGATTTTTGGTATATACACCTTGTCATTGATGGCATTAGGAGGTAAATGAGGTTTTGGTAAACCTTTTTTTTCATATTAATAAGCATGAGTATGATTATCTGCACTCTGATCTTTGTACTTTGCTGATCAATGTTATTGGAGGTCACATTTCTTCAATATGCATTCTCTTAGGTTCCTCTATTAAACATGATGAAAAGATTTATAATTTTCCATAAGAAGGGAGTATGCATCAGAAAGTTTTAATCACATAATTGAAATAGAGAAATCATCTTTTTAAGAATGATTCAAATCACCACTACCAAGGTCAATCAGAGTCATCTTGTGAAAAGAATGCCTTTGCTCAGCATTGGACAATTCACTCACCCCGTTAGGATCAATACCATTAACCTGGCGAAGCTGCTCGAGCATCCACTGTGATCTCCGAACAAATGATGTGGAGCCTTCAAACTGTTTGACCTTTGTAATGGACGCCTGTGTGGGTTTCTTGTTTGTCACTGCCAAGAAAAGATCACTCAGATTAGTGCATCTGAAAGTCAGAGGTTTGTTTCGACATCCAGTGCTGTTTCTACATGACACTTACTGTGCATATGCACAATAACAGAGAAACAGGCGGAGGGGGAAAGTAGGGAATATGAATGAATATGTGCACCTTTGGTTAGGGGTGAACATACAGGAAACAGATATTATAATCTCCACTCTCAAGCAGTTTACAATATAATTATAATTGTAAGGGCTGTTTCATTTATATCTTTATCCATTCAGACCGAAAATGACTTAAGTGAATAACACCAAGTACCTTTAATGGAGGCTACAAGTGCACAATTACAGCTTGCAGGAAAAGAAGCATATAGTGCTGACAAGCATCAGGTAGGGTTCATTAGGAAAGGCTGAATTTTAAAGGAAATGAAGGTAATTGGCTCCCCTAGAGAACTGCAAGGTATATTTCTAGTTTTATAGCCTAGTATAAATATCTTAGGTTTCAGTGAAGAGGAGTTAACAAAAACCCCAAACTATTTGGCTCTCTAATATTGTCCAGTTTGTATCTAGTTTGCATCTAATTATGATTGAATCTGGTGTTCTGGGCACACCTCCACACTTGCAGGAAAAGGACAATTTCTCCTCTCAGCCTCAGCGAATTCTTCCCCCAAGCCTTTCTGTGCTAAAGATGGACAGCATCACCTCTCAGACTGATGTGAAGCATCAGGCACAGGAGAGGCACTCTGATTTTTCTATATCTGCCTACTTTGTGACTTGGAGACTCAAGGGTAGGAAGTAATTAATGGTCTTTAAAGGACTTTCCTAAAAGCTTCTCCTGAGCCCTGGTTGTAGGAACTGGTAAATTAAATAGAAAGGAACTGGGGAAAGTAGAAATCACTATTGCCCATAATGAATATGATCCTAATTACTGACTTGCTGAAGACAATGCACCTGTGGCATATTCTTTCTTTCTTTCAAATCACCCCATAGATTCCACACTTTCAAATAACTATGCAGATGCTCAACAGATGGCAAAAAGAATTCTTTTTTTCTTATACTTTAAGTTCTGGGGTACATGTGCAGATCTTGCAGGATTGTTGCATAGGTACACGCCATGGTGGTTTGCTGCCTCCATCCCCCTGTCACCTATATCCGTCATTTCTTCCAATGTTATCCCTCCCCAACCTCCCCACCCATTGCTATCCCTTCCCTAGCCCTCTACCTCCCAACAGACCCCAGTGTGTGATGCTCCCCTCCCTGTGTCCATGTGTTCTCATTGTTCAACACCCACCTATGAGTGAGAACATGTGGTGCTTGGTTTTCTGTTCTGTGTCAGTTTACTGAGAATGATGGTCTCCAGATTCATCCATGTCCTTACAAAGGACATGAACTCATCATTTTTTATGGCTGCATAGTATTCCATGGTGTATATGTGCCACATTTTTTTTATCCAGTCTATCACTGATGGGCATTTGGGTTGGTTCCAGGTCTTTGCTATTGTAAACAGTGCTACAATGAACATATGTGTGCATGTGTCTTTATAATAGAATGATTTATAATCCTTTGGGAATAGACCCAGTAATGGGATTGCTGGGTCAAATGGAATTTCTATTTCTAGATCCTTGAGGAATCGCCACATTGTTTTCCGCAATGATTGAAATAATTTACACTCCCATCATATGGAATCTAATTAAACTTAAGAGCTTCTGCACAGCAAAATAAACAGTCATTAGAGTGAACTGGCAACCAACAGAATGGGAAAAAGCTGTTGCAAGCTATCCATCTGACAAAGGGCTAATATCCAGAATCGACAAATAACTAAAGCAGATTTACAAGAAAAAAACAAACAAACAACCCCATCCAAAAGTGGGTGAAGGATATGAACAGACACTTTTCAAAAGAAGACATTTGTGTGGCCAACAAACATGAAAAAATGCTCATCATCACTGGTCATTAGTGAAATGCAAATCAAAACCACACTGAGATACCATCTCATGCCAGTTAGAATGGTGATCATTAAAACATATGGAGAGAACAGATGCTGGAGAGGATGTGGAGAAATGGGAACACTTATACACTGTTGGCAAAAAGAATTCTTAAGGGATAAAGGACAGAAAGTACCTGCTCCAATCATGGTTGGTGAGTAGAAAGACTCTACAATTCATGCATTTCATAGCTGATTGCAGTTTCATTGTCTGGGGTCATTAATGCAGGAGAGCAGAGACCCAGAGAAAGGAATGAAAGGTGGCCCCTGCCTTTAGGTCTGGTGAGAACCCTACTTTCCCAGCACTGAAAACCACCTTTGTGCCCTTAGTACTATCTACTCTCTCTGCCTCCAACCAGAATTTAGCAAATATTTGTTTTTAACTTCAAATAATGTTTTGGTTTTCTATTACCCATTATTTCAGTTATATTTGCTAAAAGCTTCTGAATATTTCATACAAATTACATTTACTCTTACGATTAACAGGTCATCATCCTCTTAACACTCATAATCAGATGAAACTTTATAGTCTTTTATTCACAAGTATGAACAACTATTCCCTCTAACTGAATTCATGCAGTATTAACAGTCTGTCCAGTACTTTATCTATTGAATTTGATTCATTTATTTCTTGTGCCTCCTATGACACAAATGAGAGAACTAATAGATTTCTCTGATGACTGTGACCTGCTGGTATGATGTTTTAATGTTAAAGAAAACAATACACCTGGAATATAGGCAGGTCTTCAAATGTGCTTAAAACATTAAAGAAGGCTTTTCAATAACAGGAAAACATGGGTTCCTGTATTAGACACACCCCCCTAAACACACAAAGAGAATTTCCTCCTGTGTTTATGTAAATCATACAACATTTAAGCCTGGGAAACATGAAGGCTTTCTTTCCAACTTTAAAGTTGTTATGAGCTCCTATTTTCACTTCCAGTCTATTTGTTTCCAAGTAATTTACAGCATTTTAAAGCTCAAACACAAAGCAAGATCACTGTATGTTGCTGGCATGTTTTAAGATTCACATCTTAGGAAGGTATGTTCCATTGGAAGTTTGTCATTGAAATGAGGCACACAGGAACCCCAACTATTATGACAAATGTTCCCATGGAATTCCTCAAGTACGATCACACTGCAGAGCAGTCATTTTTAATGGAGGCAGTTGCAACTTTATCCATTTCTGCCTTTCTCCCCTATTAGTTTATTCCTTGCCCAGTTCTTGGAGTCTGGCTAGTTTTCCCCGGCACTGAGCCCAGTTTGGTTTAATTTTTGTTTATTGCTATTATCTCCAGCATCCTAGTTTCTATTTTGAATCAGGTGCCTTAAAATTATATTATTATATACACATTGTATAGAGTTAAATGAAGACTTTCCCCTTTCAAAATCAAAACACACACATGCATCATTGCTAGACTTTTTGAGTACATACTTGAAGGAAATATGTTTTAACTATTTCATTGTTTTGGTGTTTTTGGGGTCAATAGCGATAAAAAATAAGCCAGTCACACAAAATCCAGATGTCTAGTGAAAAATTGTGATTTACCTTTTCCTTCCAAAGGGAAGCTAATTGGCAGAACAGCCTGAAAAATGCAACCAAATTACCTGGATCAGTAAGTAATATAGAGCTGCACACCAGAGACTCTCAAAGTCATTATTTTGAATAACTTTAAAGGCCAGATAACCATGGAATTTCTATTTTTTTTTTTTTTTGAGACGGAGTTTCACTGTTGTTACCCAAACTGGAGTGCAATGGCACGATCTTGGCTCACTGCAACCTCCGCCTTCTGAGTTCAAGCAATTCTCCTGCCTCAGCCTCCTGAGTAGCTGGGACTACAGGCGCGCATCACCATGCCCAGCTAATTTTTGTATTTTTAGTAGAGACGGAGTTTCACCTCGTTGACCAGGATGGTCTCGATGTCTTGACCTCGTGATCCACCCGCCTTGGCCTCCCAAAGAGCTGGGATTATAGGTGTGAGCCACTGCTCCCAGCCGGGAATTTCTATTATGTCTTCAACATTCACAAGGAAGAGACCAACATAGGAGCATATAACAGTGTAGGGTGGGCATGACTCCCAGGTAATACTGCAGACCACTCAGAAGCAGCCAATTCACCCGATTATTGCATTTGTATCTGAGGCAGGCAGAAGCATGGGGGCAACCAGATTCAGGCCACTTTGCTATTAGCTCTGAAAAAACAACATAGTTTTCATGGCTTCATGCCTCCTCTTTGGCTTTCATGTAGACTTGCTACTACATCTCAGCTTTGGTTAGGAAGCAGTGATACAAACTGTTATGTCCAGAATTTCCAGAATATCATTGCCATCACTACCCAAGTGGAGTAACATCTCTGTCTCATGAACTAATGGTCTAAAGAGCTCTTTTTTTAAAATGGCCCCTCCATGAGACATTTTATAAAAGCAAAATTCGATGACTTGCTATAATCAAAGGGTGGAGACCACTGACCTTGCCTGTGCCCAGTCAGAAAATTCTATTTAATTAAAAACCAATAAGCCAGCAAATAACAAAGACATGTCATATCAAACTTGGTCTTGCAACAAGTTGGGAAGGTAGAACTGATAGAAGAGGGAACAAAGACCAATGAGGAAAGACAGAAAGACAAGTCATTTGCATGTTATATAAAATGGGAGAAGAGCTTATATACTGCCACGTTTCAGAGGCAGATCCTCTGTTTCAAAGTTCAGTGATTGAAAGACCACTTTTTCCAAAAAGCCACATTCTTACACCTATACTCTCAACATTCACAGCATAATCCCTCAACTATTCTAAAAATAAAAATCAGTGTAGCCTGAGACAAACTATTCAAAATAAATAGCCTTAAAATACCATTTTAAAGGAAATAATAAAGAAAATAATTACCACCTCAATATCCTCAACTATCTCATATTTGAGATAGCTGAATAACATCTTTTTATACATTTACTATAAACATTGAACTTTATCTTATAACTTTATGTGGCCATTTCTCAAAAAAAAAAGAAAAGGGGTGAAAGAAAGAAAAAAAAAATTGTACCCCCAATATCTATAGTTTGATGTTCAGGGTGGCTAAAAAGCAGAATTTACCACACCTAAATACCTAGGATGCCTTAAACTTTCATCACGCACAGCCTTATTACGACCTTACAGTTAAGTGAAGGTCTGTGTTTTGTGGTGCACCTCAGCTCTCTGCTTTGCTGGAGTCTAACCACCAGACATTTTGATTTCAACAAGAGTGCTGATGAAAAATAAACAATCTGGAGGAAAAAAAAGTATTCACATAGAATCTTATCAGGGCTGCTGTGTGACTGTGCTAGAGGTGACTAACAAAGAAAAAAGAAAAAAAAGCAAGCTTCTGAAATGAGGGTTCAGGAAGTAAAGGCAACACTGAGTGTGGCTTCTTGGTGCTGCTGTGGTAACAGAACAGGCTATGTGGTCAAGGTGAGAAATAATTATCTGGAGCTAGTTTCCTTACCGCTCTTCCAAAGCTTTAATGTATGATAATTCTAGGTGGATTTCACAATAAAAATGAGAAACAAATACCAGGTCTGAGGCTGCTGCATCAGCAATTGTATCAGGTAAGATGGCTGAATGTTTATAAAGCATAAAAGCAAACATATCTGTTACCTTAAATGCTTTCAGAACAGGGAAGCATCCTCTCTGCTATAGTTAGTGGGAAATGGAGCATGGTGCTCTCCACACACGATTGATCTTCTGCTTCTCACACTATTTCTCAGTGTGTTATAATTTGGGGACACAGTAAATGTTTAGACTCCACAGGCTGTGTAACCTGGAGTTGCAAACCAGATTGACTTATGAAATGGTCAAGTTTATCTCTGGGGCCCTCCCCTTCTCTTTCTTCTGTTTCTTCTTTCCCATCTTAGAAACTGGTTCTCTGGATAGATTCCCAATAGAACCAAAGGGGGTCTGACATGGGGATTCTTAAATCCATATGATTTTTGTTCTGTTTTGTTTTCGAAACAGGTCTTGCTCTGTCACCTATGCTGGAGTGCAGTGGTGCAATCATGACTCACTGCAGCCTCAATCTCCTGAGCAAAAGCAGTCCTCCTTCATCAGCCTCTCAAATAGCTGAGACTACAATAGGTGTGTGCCACTATACCCAGCTAATTATTAAAATTTTTTGTAGAGATGGGGTCTATGTTATCTAGGCTGGTCTCAAATTCCTGGGCTTCAGCGATCTTTCTACCTTGTCCTCCCAAACTGTTAAGATTACTGGTGTAATATTAACAAAGTGTTAAGATTACAAGGTGTGAGCCACCACGCCAGACTTAAATCTGTATGTTTTAAGGAAGGTCTGTTTCTTTCTTTCTTTTTTTTTAAAAGCACAGCAACAACAAAAATATTGGTATTTCAGTCATGCACACCCAAGCACTGGGGAAAAATGTAGGATATCCTTAAACAGTCCTGCTCCATTAACCCTAAAGGTGAAAGGAAACAAGAAAATCAGTGCATAGTGATTTGGGAAGCAGATTTCTTCAGTCTGTTGAAAGATAATCACAAAGAAAGAAGTTTTCCAGACAAAAGTTTCCTTATTTTGACTCACTAGTTCCTTAGTAGCTAGTACTAGTTCCTAGGTATCCAACTATATATCACATTCTCATCTCCAAAAGTGGAAGAAGAAGTGATAAAGGAAAGTCTAGGAAATTTCTCCAAACGGGATACCAAAAAGGAACCACTTTATGAAAATGTCTTCCTTTGTACAGAAATTTGGGTAAGTCTTTTGGTAGAAGGAGAAAAATAAAAAAAATCTTGCTAAAAAATTCTGTAGGGGCTGCTTTAATATGAAGGCACAGCATCATGTCCAGCAGGGTTAACAACTATGCAATAATAGAGCAAGTGCCTGGCCTACACCAACTTTGCAGGAGGTACTAGCTGGTTTTAATACTTCCACATGCCAACAAGGAAGTGGCCTTACTTTTGGAATGTGCAACTTTAATGCCACAGGCCCACTTGAGATCTAGTTAGTACTTAAAAAAATCTAGTCCCATTTAATTTTAAACCTTCTTTATTCTGTTGATAATTTTATTAAACGTAAAAAT
Organism: Callithrix jacchus; assembly: GCF_049354715.1. NCBI lineage: Eukaryota > Metazoa > Chordata > Mammalia > Primates > Cebidae > Callithrix > Callithrix jacchus. Next base: position 59,099,454 of record NC_133509.1, read on the forward strand.
ATGTAATTTTTATTTTGAAAGGATATTCTCCTTTTCAAGTAAATGACAAGCAGTCCTAGAATATTACATTTTAACCTGAAAATCAGAACCTTAACCCCTCAAAGGCTTGAGTTCCCCACTGCCCTCCCCAGATTAGGACCACGATATGGCTGTATTATAATGGATACAGAGTGCTAACTGATGTACGCATGTATAAATCAGTAAGGGAATGAAAGATTTTTCAAGTATTTATTTTTGGCCTTTGAGCTTCTTGTGGAGAATTTAATACATTCCTGAGTCAGGTGGTTGTTTCTTTGATGTCTTCAATGGCTCCTCAACAAAAGGAAGAACAGTTCCTGTGCCCACAAGAAATCATGAACTTAGTTCAGGTTCAATTGTTTAGTTTCAAAATTCAGCCACAGTTTTAAGGAATTTGGACCTTTTCTTATTGGAAAAGAGGAGTATTCCAAGAACTACAAATAAGAGTAAAGAGAATCGTAATAACCAAGAAGTTAGAGAAATATCAAGAGACTAGAAGGAGAGGAATTTAGGGGTTAAAACATCTTACAACAATCTGTTTTCCTGCAATCCTTATTCTAGCAGCACCTCTCTTAAGTAACTCTGTTTGTTTCAGGCTCCTTGAAAATACGATTTCAGGGAGATTCAACAACCCAAGGTTTCCTATTGTGTTTGATTTTTTAACTTCCTTAGACATTTTTCCATAGACCTGCAGAGAAAATAAACGTGCATGCATTGTGGATAAAGGGAACACATATAATGAATCATAAAACCTGGTTAATATTAGCTATTGCAAGCTAATTAGTTATATTTTATATGGAAAGTTTATATAACATATCTGTTTCCTGTGATATAACTGTGACACAAACAAACAAACAAACAGGTCTGAGCAAGAGAGTAAATGCCCAAAGTTGTGACAACTGATGGTTTCTGAAAGGGATTACATCCAATTCCACCTATGGTATCAAACAAGGAAGATAATGGAAGGGGTTAACTACAGTCATAAAGTCTTATTCTGTTCTTACTTCCTCAATTCTAGAAACAGATGTAAACATCATTTTTGATCTATTCTTAGGCGAGATTTACAGAGTATCTAAAAACAAAGGCTTCAAAGAAGCAGCCACCTGACTCAAGAATGTATTAAGTTTCTCCAAAAGAAGCTCAAAGGCTGAAAATAAAAACTTGAAAAAGAGATTTATTTAATGTTATGCTTTCTTTTAACATTATCCATTAGATACTGAAAAGTGTAGGGCAAGCAGCAATTCTCTTCAGGAAAATGTCATACATGGTAGAAATTCAATAAATGTTTTACTTAGAAGAGCTGCTAAAAACTGCTAAAAAGCACTTAGAACTAAAAAAAAGTCATTTACAATGAGAAGAGACAGAAGCATTTCTGCAGCTAAGGAAGAGGGTGAGGGAAGGGCCTTTGACTATGCTCTGTGATACCATGCACCTGCTGCTGAGCTTACCCTTTCAACACGTAGATTAAGTCTAAAAGAGCCATGGAAGGATTTCCTGTGTATGTGGATCTCCTTTAATATGAGGAGGCCATTCCAAAGGAAAAAAAGGGACTCACATTTGAAGGAGAAAGAGTAACAGAGAGAGAATTTTTAAACGAACTAGATACTAAACATATAATATCACTAGGTTTTTGGAAAAATCAAAGCTGTTATTACTTGGCAAGCATAAGCTGTCAAATATAATTACCGCTATCAGTCAAGCAAAGGCAGATTTATCTGCTCTCTTGGTTCTCCTCTCTCCTCCTCCTCCTCACCACCTCCACCACCACCACCCACCACCACCACCACCACCACCACCACCACCACCACCCCTTCCTCAGTACTTTTAATCATACATTGTAATGAAGCACTGAAGTTCTAAAAAAAGCGCATGGTATCACTAGGAACTTGCCACCTTCTCTCTGTACTGTGTTAGATTGGGGAGTAAAATCCAGCAACATGGGTTAAAACCCAGGTTAACTACATTATAATGATTATCCAAAATTAAAATTAGCTAAATTTATTTTAATTTTAAAAATTATTTTAATTTTTAAACTCTAGGCAGCATCTACTAAAGCTAAACATGTACATATTTTATGACCTAACAATTCTAACCCCGTGGCTACATCCAAACCAGATTAAGTGCTATGTCTACCTTCCTGCCTAAATTAACCAAAAATCAACAAAATGTATCAAACAATGGTTTCTAAGGCATTGTATATCAAGCAATGAATTCCCATGAGAGATGGGAACCGAATAAGGCGAGCCCTACAATTGCACTAGTTTACTGCTTTGAGAGAGTTTCTAGGCTGTGGCACAGGAAGGAAGAATCCAGGAAGAGACTGGCAGATTCCCTGAGTTGAAGAGAGTGCTGAGAACCCAGGGATACCAAGGTGGCTAAAATTCTCAAGACAGAGTACTAGAGAAAAGAGACACAGAGAAAACTGTAGAGATCTGCAGAGATTTGCCTAAGACAATTCAGCTGAGTAATTCCCACCATATGTTCAAGAGGAAACTACCTGAAGTTCAAAAAATAATCACTCGTAATGAGTAGAGAATACAGTACTTCATTCTCACACAGGGCAGTAATAGTGCCTATTTCCATCATCCAGACTGAAAAAAACCTCAAGATTCCTGGGGCACTTAGTAGAATACACAGAAAGGTCCTGCTTCATTAATGAGGAATTATTAGCCCTAGATGAGCAATGTTCTAGTCCTGTACAACAAATGTGGTATGGAAATGATGTAGTATTGAGTTTATAAAATATGAAAAAGTAAAATATATAGCAACAGTTGCAAAATTTGGGATGGCAGAAATGAAAGTGAACTATTGGACAGTTCTCAGACCATACATGAAGTAGTATATCGCTTGAAGGTAGAGTATGTGAAAGATACATGTTATAAACTCTAAACCACTAAAATAATAAAAGAGAGTCACAGTTGTAATAGATATATCAACTTGGTTGGCCTACAGTGCCCAGATATGTAGTTAAACGTTATTCTAGATGGTTTGGTGAGAGTGACTTTGGACGAGATTAACATTTAAATCTGTAGACTTTGAGTAAAGAAGATTGCCCTCCTTGATGTGGGTAGGTCTCATCCAATCAGTTGAAGATCTGAATATAACAACAGACTGACCTCCTGAAGCAAGAAGAAGTCTTGCTGGTAGAAGGGCTTTGGACTTGTACTGCAATACTGGCTGTTTCTAGGGCCTTCAGCCTGCCAGTCTACCTTGCAAAATCAGGACTTCCCAATCTCCATGATCATGCCAGCCAATTCCTTAAAATAAATCTCTCTCTCTTTTATATAGATGTATGTATATAGATGTGTGTGTATGTATATGTATATTTGTATGTGTATACATATACATCCATAGGTGTATGTGTATATACACACATATATATATATATACACGTACACACACACATATACACACAAATTCTATTAGTTCTGTTTGTGGAGGACCATGACTAATAATAAGGCAACAAAGAAAATAATTCCGTTTATAAGAATGTTGAAAAGAATAAAATACTTAGGCATATATTTAACCAAAGAAATATAAGACTCTTACACTGAAAACTACAGGACATTGTTGAAAGAAATTGAAGACTTATAAAAATGTAAAAACACCTCATGTTCAAGGATTGGAGGACTTAATATTAAGATGGCAATAATCCTCAAACTACCATGGTATGTCTGTCCACTTGAATCTGATACAGATTCTAGTGGACAGACATACCATGGTAATGGGTTAGAAGACTCAATATTATTAAGATATCAATTCTCTGTAATTTGATTTATAGATTTAATGCTATCTCAATCAAAATTCCAGCAGGCTTTTTTTTCTTTCTTTTTCTTTTTTTATAGAATATGAGAAGAGCGAAAACAACTTTGGAAAAAAAAAGTTGGAAGACTTACACTATCAAATTACAAGAATTGTTGTAAAACTAAATGTAATATGGTTGATATCTGTGTACTCTGCAAAATTCATGTTAAAACTTAATCCCCAGTACAACAGTATTGAGAGGTGGGCTCTTCAGGAAGAGATCAGGCCATGAGAACTCCACCCTCACAGATGAATTTAATGCCTTCTTAAAGAGACCTGGGAACTAGCTTGGCCCTTTTGCCCTTCTGCCATATGAGGACACAGCATTCATTTCTGTGGAGGATGCAGCATTAGGCACTTCTTGGAAGCACAGACCTTGCGCTGAGCAGATGCTGAACCTGCCAATGTCTTGATCGTGATCTTGATCAGCACCTCCAGGACTGTGAGAAAAAAATGTCTGTGGTTTATAATTGCCTAGTCTCAGGTATTTTGTCACAGAAGCACAAACGGACCAAGACACTAAACTAATCAGGACAATGTAATACTGGCATCAATACAGACACACAGATCAATGGAACAGAATAGGGAGGCCGGAAAGACCTGTACATATATAGAAAACTGGTTTTCAATAAAATCGTAATGGCAATGCTGTCTTTTCAACAAATAGTACTGAAACAACTGGATATCCACATGTACAAAGAGGAACTTCCGTTCATACTTTGTACCATACACAAAAATTAAATCAAAATAGGTGATATATCTAAATATAAAGGCCTAAAACAATAAAACTTTTAAAAGAAAACAAAGAAGAAAATCATTATGACATTGGGTTATGGCAAATATTTCCTATATATAGCACTAAAAGCACAACTTATGAAAGAAAAAGTTAATCAGTAGGACTTCATGAAAAACTGTGCTCTTGAAGATCATCAAAAGACAAGGCACAAACTGTGAGAAAATATTTGCAAATCATATCTGATAAACTTGTATCTGCCAGGCACAGTAGCTCATGCCTGTAGTCCTAACACTTTGGGAAGAGATTGCTTGAGCCCAGGAGTTTGAGACTAGCCTGGGCAACATGGGGAAACCCCATCTCTATAAAAAATACAAGAACTAGCTGGATGTGGTGGCATATGGCTACTGTTCCAGCTACTCAAGAGGCTGAGGTAGGAGGATTGCTTGAGCCCAAGAGGCAGAGGTTGCAGTGAGCTGAGATCATACCGCTGCACTTCGGCTTGGGAGACAGAGTGAGACTCTGTCTGAACACACACACACACACACACACACACACACACACACACACAAAAAACAAAAACTTGTATCAAGAATATACATTTAGAAACTCTTAAAACTTAATAAAAGAAAGATAAAATAATAAGCAAAAGATTTAATACTTCACTAAGCACTTCACTAAAGAAGATATGGATGGAAAATAAGCACATAGAAGGATATTCAACATTACTAGTCATTAGGGAGATGCAAATTAAAACCACAATAAGATATTACACACCTATTATTAAAAATTAAATTAAAAATACTAATGATACTAAGTGTTGGCCTGTATACAAATGTTCAGAGCAGATTTATTTGTAAAAGTCAAATGCTGGAAACAACCCAAACATCCCTCAGCAGAACAGATAAACTGTGCCATATCTATACATGGGGTCAGAGACGAAAGCAAGTACAGATTATGAAGACCCTGGTGAACAAGGCTTTGTAAACATGAAGCAGGAGTGTCACAGGATCTGGCTTGCATTTTAAAAAACATTGTCCACCTGCTGCAGGTCAAATAGGTCATGGCAGGAATGGGCATAAAAGAGGGGAAACCCTTTTGGAACTTCTACTGTAATAACCTAGGAGAGAGGTGCTTGCCGGTAGCTTAGACCAGATGGTGGTAGTAAAAACAGAGAGAAAGGGGACAGTCTAACCCACTCTTCATTGCAGTTGACTCTCTAGACCAAAATCCTCAAGGTCAGTCACCAAGTCCCAGGCATGTTCGTACTGCAATGCCTAGTGAATTGGTGGCCACTGCTTACTGAACATCATATTTTGCATATGTCAGAAAAATAAAGATAATTCTTTGTATTTTTATTTACCTGTGCATGCTATCGTCTCTACCAGACTGTAAATAACCTGAAAATGTTAAGACTATGTCTGCATTCTCCAAAGTACCTGGAAGGGTGGCCCTACTGAGAGTTTTAACTCAAACATGCGTCATATGACATCTCCATTCCCACCAGAAAGAATCACCTATTTGGTGTATGTACTGGTGACTGTGACTAGCAATATTTCATCCACGCTACTCTCTTTTTTGGCCATCTCTTTTTATTTTTTTAGCTCCAGGATCATTTAAGGCAATGTGGGGAAATGAAAAAAAAGAATAAGCAGGCCCACCTGACTACCAAATCTTGCTATGTGGTAAAGAGCAGCTTCTCTCATACAAAAAACCAGCATCTCTGTGACTTCTGTGCAGATTCCAAGGTGAAACGCACTGTTATGCACATCATTAGTATTTATGTAGCAACCTATGAATCATTCCTAAAATAAACGATGCCACTTGTGTTAAATGATTTCTTCCTAAGAAAAATCCCTGGGGGAGTCTTTCCACAGCACAGCCTTGATGGAGATTCAGAACAAAAGAAATAAAACACCAACTCTCTGGTGCTGGATAAGTGGTGGAGTGCTCAGCTTTCTCTATCCAATTCCCCACTGATAATTTGTGCCTAAATTGAAACATAATTGGAGGACAAACCATTTTAAGGAGATGAGCCATAACTATCAAAGCTCTTGCTCTTCTCAAAACTCAGCTGGTCATGGTGTCTGCACATTTTCATCTTCCCCTCACTCGGACTTACAGCCTAGAGTAGAGATTATCCTGATAAAACCAATCTGAATTACAGAGCCATCACTGTATTAAGCCATTACTCCATGACAGACAGATACTGTTGCTCTCAGTAAACACTAAAAGTAGTCCCCAAACTTCGTTCCATGGGGTTCAGGGATATAGCTCAGTGCCTATCCAACTATTTGGTGTCTACACTATGAAGTATGGTTCCCTAGTTATACTAGATGTCCCTGTTTTCCACTGTGAAGATAAGGGCATTATATTAAAAAAAATGAGTAATGCAAACAACCATTAAGTATAGTATGGTTTGTGTCAGGCAGAGAATAAATTTATTGAAGGATCATGCATACCAGTAAGCAGACCTACTAATTTTAAATTTTCAAACCCTTTGCATAAAATTATGTTGGTAGTTTGACTGAAATTTGAGGCAGAAATCATCGACTCTGCATTGCAAGGTAACCTATACTAGGTTTAAAGCTGTACTTAACAAGGTGCCAAATATGTGAAGTTCTTAGATCAACAAAACACTAAAAATTATAACTTCTATTGGCTCCTTCAAAAACAATGTTTTGCATTCTTTTAATGTACAAGCTAAAGTTCTGTTCAGCCTATGACACCAATTTGACATAATTAAAATTCATGTAACTGATTTTACATGTATGGTTTGTACTCCTGCCTATGAAATCAAGGTAATACAGAGTTATAGAGTGGCAAGATATCTCAAGAGGTTTATTCTCCCCTCCACATGTTATCTTCTAAGATACATTATTCCAGTGTTTTTACTCCAACATTTTTTACTCTCACAAAAATAACTTACAACCCATCCCAATATTTAAAAAGGGTGAAAAGAAACTCTTCTTTCAGCTTATGACTACAGCCATTTCCATTTGCTTATATTTTCATATTCCTGAAAGTTGTCACTTAAATGGTCTTCAGTTTTCCTCATGTTAAAATTGTCCTGGTTCCTTCTGACTCCCTAAATAGACTCCCTATCCCATCACCACCACCTGTGTGGTCTTCTATTGACCCTAGCTGAGCTCTCCACGTCCCCTTTCAGATCTAAGTAGAATAGTTTAAAAATGCATCACAAAAATGTGAAACACAACACAACAAGTTCACATTCAGTGTTGGACTGATCAGTACGGCTATTTGAGTCTGCCAGCATTTAAAAAAACTATGATGCTACATGCTCATGGCCATCTTGTTATCTGCCACGGTGGATAACAGACTCATTCTTTGGCCATGTTCCTAAAGAGATTAGAGAAAAATTTAATTGACATTTTAAACATTTCGTTTTCTCTAGAAGCCACACCAATGTTCTGCATCCTATTATGTTCTGTTCTCACTATTTTCATATGGCAAGAAGTGCATCTTAAAATCCTTAAGGGAGAAAACTCTATTTCCTTTCTTCATGGAAGAATTTTACACTGGAGAGGCATGGCTTCTACTTCTATCCCTTCTCCAGCTCTCACTCCCATTCAAAGTAGAGTGAAGTGTTTAGCAGAGTTCCTTGCACACAGTGAGCATTAATAGTGAGTATCCATTGAATGAACACTATTAATATTGGGTGATAGGTTGTTGGAAGAAGGAGGATGGCACTGGGGAAAAAAAGATTAAAAAATGAAAGGTGTTGTGTGAAATCTGTCAGTAGGTGTAACTGGTAGTTGCCAAAGGTTTGAATAACTTCCACGGAGAAAGAATAACCTCTATGAATGTGTGCTGTAGGTCTTGCTTCATTAAGCTGTACATTAGGAATGTGCCAAATGATGCTGTCAAAGGCCAAAGGGCAAAATAACACTCACAATGCAGCAACCAGCTGAATATTTACTACCTGCAGAAGCGAACAATCAAATATCTTCTCTCCAGAGCATGGACTGTCTGCATGGTGTTCCTGCTTTCAAGCCATGGCTTACTACTGGATGGTGCCTGGAGGGCTTGTGATAAGAATGGAGCACATTTTCCAAACGTGAAGATCACTAACTCAGGAACTCTGATGTCTTTCCATAACCTAAACTCAAATATCATTGCCTAGGACCATGGATCAAAACATTCACCTGACTCATGAGAGCTAGTAACTTTATAAGAACTTGCCTCTCTTGTATGTGTGAGGTCACGAAGGCACAGCATCTGCTTGAGAGTCATTACTAACAATCTGGTACCTCCATCTGACTCCATGGGGCAAGACCTCCCTGGCCAACAGAGTAATTTCTTAATTAGCTTTTGCTGGGTGCCCTGCATACCTTAACATCAAGCAGTACCAGGCAGGACTTCTGTAGAGAAGGAAAGCTTTCCAGGAACTAGCAATATTAGACAAATAAACAGAGAGAAACTAAATTATGCCAAAATTCCCATGAAGACTCACTTTTTCAAACAGAAATTCTAGTCTATTAGCAAATCAGCAGACTCCTAGAGACTCTCTAGGATGAACAAGAAATCCAAAGGGTCTCAGAAGACAAACACTGATGAGCAAAATGCAAAGTAAAATACAAAAAAAGGATGAAGGACAAATGCATTTGTGCCTGGCTATGCAAACCGGCACTGGCAAATCAGGAATTACAAATAAGATAACAGGCCGCAGTTCTCCGAATGTCTTTTTATTGAATCTTTACTCAGCTCTGTGACTTCATATCTGAAGTCAGTGGTAACATACAATGCTAGGCATGCATGTTTTAGGGTTCCAAGGCACTTGAGACCCTGTAAAGCACAGACACATAAGCCATCACAAAACTAAGTGCTGGCAAAATCATGCCAATTCTAAGCAGCCTTAGAGGAAGTGACTGACACAGTGACTAACGAAGGCCAGTTTAGGGTGTGATGTTATGAGGATAGAATGGATGCCTCTCTCCTACACGTCTCCTCTGCTAAAGAGGTCAAGGATGTCATTTAGAGTTCTATAGGGAGACACCAGGGTCCACCCAGTTGTAATGCAAAGGCTGCCCTCTTGACCACAGGCCATCATCCCCAGATCCTTAGTTAGAAGTCTGTACAAATTGCCTGGTTGTGAGTCCTTATCACTACTGTCAACTGTCTTGTCATGTGTAGAAGATGTTATCCTGATAGGTAAAACTACTCAAAAGCCCTGAAAGTTCAAGTCTAAATTATAGAACTTATTTCTAGAAAAATAAAGGTTTGATTCTTTAAATAATGCAATGTAATGGATCATTGCAACTGTGCCCGAATACACAACGCCTGGCTGACCCCCATCTATGCAGTCTCACTTTCAGTTCCACACCTTCATGACCAACTCCACTAGTGGCTGGACACCGCTGAAGTGGCCAACCCCCTTCAGGACACTGCACATGTCATAGTTCATCCCATCTGCACACCGCTGTGCCTGTGGCTTCTTAGCCTGGGATGCCTTCACAGCCACCTCCTGCAAATCTAACGTGTGTCCCTCCTTCACAGGCCAAGTTTACATCCTCCTTCTGCCACATGGCTTTCCTCAGCAATCCAGCTCACACTTCCTCCCTTCCCCAAAATATTTTTGATTTTTCTCTGTAACATCCATTTTGGGACTTTGTTGTACTGAATCGAATTCAGAAACATAAAGGAAACATGTTATTTGTAAGCAAATGGTTAGTCCTAAACTGCCAGGTTGTTTTTTATTTTTAATTTCATAGGTTAAGTCATTTTTGTACATATCTTATTTATTTTATTCACTAGTCTGGGAAGTATTATTCCCCTACAGGTAGTGCAAAGGGAAGCTTTAGCCAAACTCATCAGGAATTTATTCAAAAATTCTAAATTCAGAATGTGTAAGCCTCCCTCAAATAAAAATGTATCCCCTGATAAACCTGCAATAGAATCGTGTTTATTAGTTGTTTAGTATTCTACGCAAAATAGAATATAGCCCCTTCTCAAGGGTTTTCAGGTTACATTTAGATGAAAAAAAAAAATTCAAGCAAGAAATGATAGTTCAGGGCCAACAGAGTGTTCAACAAGCCAAGAGCTATTACAGAGGAAGGCAAGTTCTAAAGAAAGACTCAAAGAAAGAGAGGAAACTGAATCCCCCAGAGAGGAGGAAAGAACATACAGAATAGTCACTCTCTCAAGTGTCCCAATGAATGATGAAAAAACCACATTTCCAGAGGTAAAAGACTAAAAGGTGGAGTGGAAATGGCTACGATGTGATTGGTTTGGGATTCTAATGAAATGAACAATGAAAACAGTGACTTCCATCTCTGGACTCAAGCCATGGTGGTGTCCCCAGAGAAGGAAGTACGGGAAAGGTCACTGCCTTCTGCATGCGACATTTGTTTTTCCTCCTTTGTGTTGGACCACAACCACTAACTTTCTCCCTTTTCCTAAGGACACTTTTGTAAGGAGATTCATTTTGCAGATGAAAGTCCATGCCCTGGTTCATTCTTCTCTGACTGACGGGAACAATGCAGGTGTAGGAGAAGAACGTAAGAACAGTGTCCAAGCATAACTGACTCAGGCTGTGTCTGCTTGAACTCCTGTGCATACTCTTTTCCTAAGACAATATGTATAACAACACATAGACCACCATGCCCACCTTGGATAGACAGGTGCCTACTTTTGCTGATGCGCAGGTGCAAAAGCTGTTCGTTGTCAATTCTGCTGCCCTACAAATGAGATAAGGGAAGCATTTGTAGAATCACAAACTGAAGTTAGTATTCACTGAGCACTCCAAATGGGAACTTCCAATTTTTAAGAGATGGAAGAAAAAAAAACCATTTGCTTTCTCTTTGGAAAATTGCTTACTCCCTCTCCCCTCCTTCTGAAGGTACAAGGAATATTTTCTGGCCAGTAGTCTCAATCAAGGACAGGGAGTTTGGAGGAGGGCATCCCTATTAAAGCTAGGGACAAGGGAGATGAGAGGGTTAGTCCCTCAGATTCCAATGTCCAGTGCTTATGACCTAATTTCAGATTTGTATTATAATAGGAATTACTATACTACTGGCCTCCATTTCTAGCCAAAATTTCCACAGTGTTGCTCAGGTATGTTCGGAAGAGGAGTGTCGAAAACCCCTGCCCTAGTTCCACCCACAGGTGCAGACCTCATTATGCTATAGGCTCCATCCCACCCATGCCATCTCTGGAGAAACACAGCCAGAATCCAAGTTACTCCCGAATGTAAACAAGTTTTGTTCACCAAAGCATAAAGCCAAGCAGAAAGCTAGGATAGTCCATGCATTGTTACAGATGGAAGGCCACCTTAATTCAAATAGTAAAGCTAATTAAGTGACTGTTTTTCAGATATGAGAAAAAAGTTGTTTGCTGAGACAACAAAGTACAAGAAAATTTATATGAGAATACATAAAAGGTTTCCTGCTGGGGGCCTTAGACAAGGTCCTTTTGCAGGGGTCCTGATGCTATACAGTGGCTCTTTCAAAGAATTACACATTGACCAGCTGTTTCCTGAGAAAAAAGAGGATGCTCCTTTCTGACTCCCTGTCAGTGGGAATATGCCCATTAAAATGGTTCTCCAGTGGAAGCCAATGTTTCTGCTAGCAAATCATCCTGTCATTCCTCACCTGCTCTGTCATGGGCCAAAACAGCATTAGAGGCACAGGATTCAGACTAGAAATTAAGCAATCCCTTCTGCGAAGGAAGCTGCTCTACATGGGGAACGAACCTTGTACCTATTAGTGCTGACTGCTGCTAAAAGCAACAGCTCTAACAAGGAGAAAGCACTGGACTGGGAGTCAGGAGGCTGGGGCTCCTGTGCCCATTCTGCCCACCTGTCCAGGGGCATTTCAAGACGTGTGTCTTTTCTGGGTCTCCATTTCATCATTCATGGGACAAAACCAGATGAGAAAGACCCTAGGAGCGCCTTCTAGTTTTGACCTTCTACAGTTTTGTGAGTCACAGAAGTGCATGTTGCACACTGTGATGGCCCTTCTCTCAAGCCTGGAGGTCTCACTGATCAAAAGAGAAACAGAACACCATTTTACAGATAAAAATAGTATGATTGATCTTTATATAAGAGCCAAAAATGTATAATGTCTATTCATTTTAAACATCCAACACACAGAGAATCTTCAACTCTTTATGTCCAGGCATTGTTTTAGGACTCATCTGAGATTCTTTTTTTTCCCCAATATCATTCTTTTTTATTTATTTGTTATTTTTTTGAGATGGGGTCTCACTTTGTCAGCCAGGCTGGCGTGCAGTGGTGCAATCTCAGCTCACTGCCACCTTGACCTCCCAGGTTCAAGTGATCCTCCTGTTTTAGTCCCCCAAGTAGCTGGGATTACAGGTGTGCACCACCATGCCTGGCTGATTTTTGTATTTTTTGTAGAGATGGGGTTTCGTCATGTTGCCCAGGCTGGTCTTGAACTCCTGAGCCTAAGCAATTCTCCCACCTCAGCCTCCCAAAGTGCTGATTACAGGTGTGAGCCACCGTGCCGGGCCTTGCATATAATTCTTTTTTTAAAATTGCATTTTAGGTTTTGGCATACATGTGAAGAACATGCAAGATTGTTGCATAGGTACACACATGGCAGTGTGATTTGCTGCCTTCCTCCCCATTACCTATATCTGGCATTTCTGATTCTTAAAGGGATTGCCAGATGAACTGCTGGGGTGGGGATAGCAAGGGGAGGAGTCTTGGCAGGAAGGAGTTTCACGCTATGAGAAAGTTGTTCTGTTGAGAGTGAAAGAATGTTATGTTCATAACTTTCCTAAATTCCCCTGGAGGGAATCATAGCCGAATATGAGACATTTATGTAAATTTTCTATTTCACTTAAGAGGAATTTAAACTGCCAACACTTGAATCATAAAGCAGTACGAGTATTATTCTGGAAAAAATCTGAAGGCACAAATAACATTCATCAAAAAATATTTACTGTGTGCATACTGAAGGAAAAGTGATGCAGAGGGGTAAGCGTGGAGTAATGAGTTGAGGATGGAAATAGGTACAAGGTGATTTAAATGCAGTCATATTCATCAGGGGGTTCACATTTCAGAAGAGAAATGATAAGTCCCTAAGTGCTGAAAGAGAGGCAGGATATGATAAATACGGCAATGTGTATTTCTTGCCACCACAAGTATATAACACCAAATGGAGTGGAGGGGTAGGGGGAGAGGTGGATTTTTGGTTAATGCAGGGTAGCTTCTTTATGAAAGCAGTGTCATTTCTGTTGTGGCTGGAAGGTTGGATAGGGCTGATAAGGATCAAGGAAAAGAGAAGCAAGGAAGATCTCATTTAACTCTGAAACTACCCAAACTACCCCTGTGCTTCCATAACTAAAAAGAGGAACACTACTAACTGGGAAAGCCTGCCTTACGGGTACAGAAATAAAGCCAGCCAGAGAACAACTGATTTCTTTTAGATTGCCTTCACCTGGGATGAATCTTAAGACAACTCATATCCTGGCCAAGAATGTTGGAAACTCTATGCTCAAACTCAATGTTTAGGAAGTAATCTTGTTAAATACATATTTATATTGAAAAGCAGAACTCCAAACTTCCTTGTCTTGCTTCCTGGCCTCAACACAAAGGCATTATTATTTTCTTGAAAAGGAAATTATTCCAGTGCCCCTGTCCAGGCTCTGACAACATGTGTTTGCCCTCAATCTCCTTCCTCTTCTTGCAAGGACACCCACAGTTATAACTCACATTAGTGTGGGGCACCACAAGGGGCTTAACACAGAAGCAGCAATGATGTACCTGTGTTTCTGCTTAAACTGTGGGAATGATGTTCCTGAGAGAGAACATTGAGAATCTCACTTCCCTTGAGACCTGCTATCCATTAGCAATTTAGCTGCAGGGCGAGGTTCATTTCATTTTAAAATGTAAGTAGAGAGCCTCAAATTGGTAATTGGGCATTTAATTGAGTCTGTGAAGGCACTTACTGGATTTTAACAGCATCAACAGGTAATGTTTAAGAACATTAAAAATTAGAGCAATGATGAATCAGATGCAAGTGGAAAGTGAATGAATTTTGGCACGATAATTTAACACACAGCTAAGTAGCGCTTGGAGCCAAAGATGTTGAGCCTGGTTGGTTTCTTAAATTTTCTTATATGCCAGGGATTATCAAAATATTTCACTTTTTAAGCGTGGCTTCCCTTGTCATAAAACTCTACCTTCAAGAGTTCAACTCAATTCAGCAGGCATATATTTGACCTAATTGCAATCAGTATTGCTTAAGCTTATAGGAAATGCTAAGAAGTATGAGCTTTATTAATGTAGCATGGTTAAACAACAAAGAACATCTGTGAATATATTAGAAATCTGGTCAGTCACTGGGACATCCAGAAGACACTGGCTGGACATCTGCTAATTGAATAGAATGGCTCTTTTATGATGGTCTGTACTCAAAGACCTCAGAACCATTTTATAAATGCTGCCAGTGCTTGCTGACTACTTGTTCCTTTTTAAATTTTATTTTAAACACGTAACACATTTTCACACAATCCAAAAATAACATATTGAGACATATTACTCCCAGCTCAGTATCCATCCACTCCTTTCCTTTCCTCTTCCCCTGCCTTCCTGTATATCTTTAGACAATTTCTTTATGTGGAAATAACAAATATGAACAGTCTCTTTCCTCCCTTTCTCACACAAAAGGTAGCATACATTATAAATATTTCTTTCCTTCCTCCCTCCTTCTCTCCTTACTTTAATATTTTATCTTGGAACTCCTTAAGACTCATGGAATCCAAATTAACAGCTAACCTCTTCCTTCTTTGTATAGCTGCATAACATTTACTCCATTCTAAGGATGAACCATGAACTATTTAACCAATCCCCCACTAATGGAGAGTGAGGTGTTTCTAATCTTTACCATTGCAAACAATGCTGCATAGATAATTTTGCTAGTATGTTTTGAGAATAAAGTTCCAGAGTAGGTTGGATTACAGACTCAAAGAGCAAATGTACTTGTAATTTTAATAAATATTACCACTGGCCTTCCATAAGCAATGTAACATCTTGCACTCCCACCAGAAATCTATACTTGTTTCCTCATATATATGCCAAGACAGTGTAGTCAAGCTATGCTTTTACCAATTTGAGAGATGAGAAATTGTATCTCAGTGTAGTTTTAATTTGCATTTGTCTTACTATTAGAGAGGTCCATTTGTATTTATTTTCTTGTGAATCATCTGTTCATGTTTTTTGCCCCTTTTCCTGTTGTGTTGGCCATCTTTTTTTTTTTTGATGACTTCTAGTGGCCTTTTCTATTCTATTTCTATTAGAATAGAAAAGGCCACTAGAAGTCATCAAAAATTCTAGTGAGACTTCTATTAGAAGTCATCTAATAGAAATAGAAATAGAATAGAAAAGGCCACTAGAATAGAATAGAAAAGGCCACAAAGGAGATTAGCCCTTTGTGATATGAGTATTCTTCTAGTATATCATTTATCTTTTGACCTATGGGGATTTGTGCCATGACATTTTGGCAGTTTTGTTTTGTTATGCTTTTTTTTTTAAAGATAGTCATTCATCAATGTTTTCTTCTATGGTGTCACAATTTTCAGTCATAGTTAAGAAATCCTTCCCTACTCCAAATAATGTGCTTTTAAAATATTATTTTCTGGTCTTACTTTTTAATACTTATTTCATCTGTTGGAAATTTATGAAGTAGTGTTATGTATGCATTAAATTTTATTTTTTCCATATGGTGATTTAGTTTATCCCAACATCATTTATTAACAGTTTATCTTTGCCTCACTGATTTGAGATACTCATTTTATCCTATACCAAATTCTCCATACTTTTTTATTGACCACAAATTCTTCCACATGTGACCTTAAATCCTATCAGATAGCTGACCCAGTATTAAGAGAAGACCTCAATTAAATTATCTAATGACCTTGTCTTATTTATTTATTTATTTTAAAAATGATTTTTATTTACCTCTTTCAGTCCACCACTACAATGGGGATAATGGCTTTTTCTTAAACTGAACTTTCTTAGAAGACATACTGGGACATTCAACCCTAATAAGTTTTCATCCTTATCAGCTGGTCTTCTGTCTAAAATTCACCATGTGTTTTCTCCTTTGAAGTTGAGTTGATATCTGTGTAAACAGATTTATGTCAGCAATGCAAATTAGTAGGGCACTATTATGCCTTTGCCTGTTCTAACTGAAATGAAACTGTGAACTACAAAGAATTACTATAACAAAACACAGTACATAAAGTTCTCATTATATAGTGTTTGACCTGAATGACCATGTGCCTTAAACATGTTTAAATTAGGCTGGGCGCGGTGGCTCACGCCTGTAATCCCAGCATTTTGGGAGGCCGAGGCAGGTGGATCACGAGGTGAAGAGATTGAGACCATCCTGGTCAACATGGTGAAATCCCATCTCTACTAAAAATACAAAAACTTAGCTGGGCATGGTGGCGCGTGCCTGTAATCCCAGCTACTCGGGAGGCTGAGGCAGGAGAATTGCCTGATCCCAGGAGGCGGAGGTTGCGGTGAGCCGAGATCGTGCCATTGCACTCCAGCCTGGGTAACAAGAGCGAAACTCCGTCTCAAAAAAAAAAAAGTTTAAATTAGTAAACGTTAGAAACCCTATTGGCAGTCTATAAAATTATAAAAATATATGAACTCTAAGAAAATAAGCAACAAAAAACAAATGGTCAAGTGAATTTAAACTGTATGAGCCATGTCAACAAAACAGAGAAATAAATTTTCTTCCTTTTAAAGAAAAAGAAGAAAATTTCCATCTACTAAATTTATCATTCCTATCAAATAATGAATAATCAAATAGTACATAGAAAATAATGTGTAAGGTTGGTTTTTCTATGGTCATTTGTATCTCCTCTACAGCCCTATATATAAATGTGTTTACTACATAGAGAAGGAACGTGTACTAGGAGTTTTCCTTCTTTAAACAAAAGAAAAGGAAAAGAACAAAGTTATGTGTAAAGAGTTTTGTACCCTACAGCTTTTCCGGTAATCCATTTTGATACTGGAATAAATACTATCAAGATATTATTGATTGAAAGGATAAAAAGTTTCTTGCCCTCCTCCCTGCTCCAGGCTGGCTCTCAGTGTGGATCAATATTTCTTTTCATTCAGACTCCATGATCTCATTTGGTACACTTTTATTTTCTAGCTTGCATCCAAGATAACTGATTCTCAGGGTTTGTTTGATGTCAATTCTATTACGGTCTCAAACCAATTATTTTAAGAAAAGATAAAGAAAAAAGGAGAGGAACTGTACAAACAAGTTGACAGAATCCATTTTATTCCTCTCCTTTTAATGTTTCTTGCCTTTCCACATGGCCTTTCTTTCTCTGAGCTCCAGGCACTCTTTTTACAAAAGAGAAACAGGATCTTGGTTGGCAGGAGTTGCCCCCTGTGAACAATAAAAAGCCAGGTAGAGATAAGGATGCCCACACAACTTTAGGACAGCTCCTGAGGGGCAATAGGGGGCAGCAAGCGCCCTCTGAGGGTGTCTGGCTGCCTGCTCCAAACCCACCACCAACATGGGGGCAACCTGGAGATGATTTATTTCTTGCTCCTTTTTATCCTCTTGGCATAAACTCCCTTTCGTCACCTATTAAGTCATGAATCTGTTTCTACCACTATGCTTGACAGTCATGTAGTCTAAGAAGGGACTGGCTTCCTCTGTGAGTGAAAGACTAAGATACAACATTAATTACTGAATTGACATTTGTCTTCTCTCCTTGTCATGTTCCAAGTTGTCTTGTGCTAAAGAGTGCTTGGAAAACACTTTAAAAAGTACTAACTAATTCACTATATTGTTCACTATATTCCCCAGGGAAACCAGTGGAAAGTTTCTTTAGATAGGCACCACTAGGAATTTGCTTCTGGTATTGAAAAAAACAAAACAAAACATAGCAACTAGGCACAGGAGCAAAGATTGTGAAAATTTTCCAGAGAATGGAAAATCTATTCTCAACTCCTTGAGGGTACATTCATGCTCAGTTCATGTCCACATGTTTACTGTACCACAGGTACAACTGAGGCTTGTCTTATCAGCCTCAACGTGCACAGAGAGAAAGAACCTCTGAAGGACGGGGAGGATTGTAACCAGGAAACATACAGGAAAGTAACAGGACCACGTCCCTAGTGCAGGAACTGCAGGCCAGGTACATGACGCACTGCTCCCTACCATCTGGTGCTGAGAATTTGGGCTCTGTATTGAAAATGAAAGGTAAAGGGAGACACAAGAGCAAAAATCTGGAAACAACCCAGTTCCCATTAATGCAATAAAAGAGACATTTATTTTAACTGACCAAATATAAAAAGAGGGCCATGCTATGGATCAATGATGAGAACATGTCATGAACTGATGATTATGATGAATCGATTCTGTACACCTCAGTACTAAAAAGGAAAGAAAGGGAAGCAGGGACTTTGGAGGGCAGAGAAGAAGCTTTGGCAGACCAGCATTGTGGGGCAGTTCCAATCTCTGAAAGGTCAGATGAGTCACATTTCATAAGGTTCCGACATTCATCCACTGCAAGTGTGTTTTCTCATTGTTTTGAAAATCCAAAAACCAAGGAAACTTTTCAGATACTACCCTAATTGTTTTGAAACCATTATTCTCACACTCTTTTCATTCCTCTACTACCTACATCTTACTTTGCAGGTGGTATCACCTCCAGTGAGCTGTCCAGAGGTTTGCTTTCCTTCTGGGATTGTTTCTACGAATCTGAACAGAAAGTGGAAACTTTGGGAAAGGCTCAGGGTATATTCATTGTTTGTGGACCACTAATCGAAGGGTAAAACTCAGAGGCAGCTCTCTATACTTTCTTGGAACTCTGCCACTTCCTGAATCTCTTCACTTTCTAAAGGCCGTGGTGGGTGGCCAGGGCTCCAGCCAGCAGATGTAGTTTACATTGGAATACTCTTCAAATAATGGCAGAAAAGCAAATCCCTGTCTAGGGAATAGACTTGAGAAAAGAACTCAAGTATTTGAGACTCCAAAATACCATGAAAAATGCATTTATACTTTACAGTGGGAAAACACTTGAACCAAGAAAATGTTAAGAATGACAAGCTGACATGAAACAGAAGAGACGACATTCATAAAATTAGTGTATCTGAATATAAAAACATACTTACTATGGATGTCCATTTATAGCCACTCATGATATGAAGATAGCTCTGCTAGACTGGAGTTTACCTAACCTCCCTGAAGGCAGGGGGACAGACTGTTCTTAGCAATGATATGCATACATTTTTAAGAAGCTAGTGATCTGGGCTGCATGACTAGGAAGAATAATGGCAATGTTAGGCGTAGGCCTAGCTCTGATCATCACTCTGAAATGTAGATGCCAAAAGGGTGGGGAATGGAGAGGAACTGTGCCTGCAGGAGCTGGTGGTTGGTTGGAGAGATGTGCAGGACAGATTGGCAAATATCCCTATGAAAAGGGAAGATCCTCTCCAATTTGCCCAAAGTTGGAGGCCAGTGACCTACAGACTGGGAGGTGCAAATTAGGATGTTAGTTTTCTCCTTCCTACACCTTGGCAGGGCCCTCCTCTCAATGTCACATCTTAATCTATCTCAAGACAAGTTCCTACCTGAACTGCCCATCAATGCCTACCCTTCTGGGTGATTAGGAGTAAGAGGAGCCGTCCCATACCTATGGGATTTGGGCCCAACTTCCTTAACCTTGAGATGCTTGAAGTTCAAGCAGAACTGTGTTTGACTCTTCATTGGACCCAAGAGGAGATGAGTATACCCAACCACAGAGCTGCCCTATCTGTCTCTAGCACTCTGCTTCTTGCCAAGCCTGAACTTACCTGTATCCTCTCAATTCTCTTTTACATGCCTCCCTGGATCTTTGTTTGTTTGGTCACTCTCTTCTAGTTCACTACTCCACCCCTAGACATTCTCAGCAAGGCTTCATACATTCATAAATAAATTAATGAATTCATTGATAGCTAAAACTCTTAAATCAGCTTACCTTTACCCTACTGCCTCTCCACTATAAGTTTATTTGTTCATATACTGCTTCATATATAATTAGCTCCACTTGCTATGTAATTCAAATTTATGCACCTAAAAGCTGGCAACACTTTTGAAACTTTGCATTTTCTTTCAGTCAGTAATATAATTTCTAGAAACTACTCCTGAGAAAGCAATAGTAAATGTGAATAAAGCTTTAATTACATGGTTAGGTCATGACATTGTTTATAGTAATGAACTATGGATAACTACTTCAATTTCCAATAAAAACGATCGGTTATATGCATTCTGTTGTATTTTCACATAATTAAATACGCAACAACTATAATGCTATAAAATATTTAATGACACAGAAAGATGTTCGTTTAGAAAAGGAAATCATGAAACAATATGTGTATCTGTCTCATACTTATAACTACGTATTAACACACGCACAGATATGGTGTTCCTCTGAGTGTTTACTTCTCTGTAAACAGAGTATTTCTCAAGTAGAGAAATACTGCAAAAAACATGTTTTTAAAAAATACACTCTTTATTTTAGAATAGGTTTGGATTTACAGAAAAACTGTAAAGACAGTACAGAGCTTCTCTGTATCTCACACCTATTTTCCCTATTGTTAGCACCATACATTAGGCAGGAACATCTGTCACAATTAATGAATCCATATTGATATATCATTATTAAATCAAGTTCATACTTGATGCAGATTTCCTTAGTCTTTACGTAACGTCCTTTACCTATTCTGGGATTCCATCAAGAATACCACTATGATTTTGGTAATTAAAAATTATATTGGTAAAAAATTGTGATTAAAAAAAATCAGAAGAATGGAGAGATCCAAAATTGACACCCTATCGTCAAAATTGAAAGAGCTAGAGGAGCAAGATCAAAAAAATGCAAAACCCAGAAGAAGACAAGAAATAACTAAGATCAGAGCTGAACTGAAGGAGATTGAGACACGAAAAACCCTCCAAAAAATCAATAAATCCAAGAGCTGGTTTTTTGAAAAGATCAACAAAATAGACAGACCACTAGCCAGATTGATTAAAAAGAAAAGAGAGAACAACCAAATAGATGCAATAAAAAATGATAAAGGGGAAATCACCACAGATTCCACAGAAATTCAAACCATCATCAGAGAATATTACAGACAACTCTATGCACATAAACTAGTAAACCTGGAAGAAATGGATAAATTCCTGGACTCCTGTGTCCTCCCAAGCCTAAACCAGGAGGAAGCTGAAACTATGAATAGACCAATAACAAGGGCAGAAGTCAAGGCAGCAATTAAGAGCCTACTACACAAAAAAAGCCCAGGTCCAGATGGGTTCACAGCCGAATTCTACCAGACACACAAAGAGGAGCTGGTACCATTTCTTCTGAAACTATTCCAAATAATCCAAAAAGAAGGAATCCTTCCCAAATCATTCTGAGACCAATATCATCCTGGTACCAAAACCCGGCAGAGACCCAACAAGAAAAGAAAACTTCAGGCCAATATCCATGATGAACATAGATGCAAAAATCTTCAATAAAATATTGGCAAGCCGATTGCAACAGCAAATCAAAAAACTTATTCATCATGATCAAGTAGGATTCATCCCGGGGATGCAAGGCTGGTTCAACATACGCAAGTCTATAAACGTAATTCACCACGTAAACAGAACCAAAAACAAAAACCACGTGATTATCTCAATTGATGCAGAGAAGGCATTTGACAAAATTCAACAGCCCTTTATGCTAAAAACCCTCAATAAACTCGGTATCAATGGAACGTATCTCAAAGTAATAAAAGCTATTTATGACAAACCAACAGCCAATATCATACTGAATGGGCAAAAACTGGAAGCATTCCCTTTGAAATCCGGCACTAGACAAGGATGCCCTCTTTCACCACTCCTATTCAATATAGTACTGGAAGTTCTAGCCAGAGCAATCAGGCAAGAAAAAGAAATAAAGGGTGTTCAAATAGGAAAGGTGGAAGCCAAATTGTCTCTATTTGCAGACGACATGATAGTATACCTAGAAGACCCCATTACCTCAGCCCAAAAACTCCTGAAACTGATAAGCAACTTCAGCAAAGTCTCAGGATATAAAATCAATGTGCAAAAATCACAAGCATTTGTCTACACCAATAACAGACTTAAAGACAGTCAAATAAAGAACGAACTGCCATTCACAATTGCTACAAAAAGAATAAAATACCTAGGAATACAACTCACAAGGAACGTAAGGGACCTCTTCAAGGAAAACTACAAACCACTGCTCAACGAAATCAGAGAGGACACAAACAGATGGAGAAACATTCCATGTTCATGGTTAGGAAGAATTAATATCGTAAAAATGGGTATACCGCCCAAAGTAATTTACAGAATCAATGCTATACCCATCAAGCTACCATTGACTTTCTTCACAGAACTGGAAAAAACCACCATGAACTTCATATGGAACCAAAAGAGAGCCCGCATAGCCAAGTCAATTCTAAGCAAAAAGAACACAGCGGGGGGCAACACACTACCAGATTTCAAACTATACTACAAGGCTACAGTAATCAAAACAGCATGGTACTGATACCAAAACAGAGATATAGACCAATGGAACAGAATAGAGGCATCAGAGGCAACACAACATATCTACAACCATACAATCTTTGATAAACCCAACAAAAACAAGCAATGGGGAAAGGATTCCCTGTTCAACAAATGGTGTTGGGAAAACTGGCTAGCCATGTGCAGAAAGCAGAAACTGGACCCATTCCTGACACCTTACACCAAAATTAACTCCAGATGGATTAAAGACTTAAACATAAGACCTGGCACCATAAAAACCCTAGAAGGAAATCTAGGCAAAACCATCTAGGACATAGGAGTAGGCAAGGACTTCATGAACAAAACACCAAAAGCACTGGCAACAAAAGCCAAAATAGACAAATGGGACCTAATCAAACTCCACAGCTTCTGCACAGCAAAAGAAACAGTCTCTAGTGTGAATCGGCAACCAACAGAATGGGAAAAAATTTTTGCAGTTTACCCATCTGACAAAGGGCTGATATCCAGAATTTACAAAGAACTCAAACAGATTTATAGGAAAAAACAAACAAGCCCATTCAAAATTGGGCAAAGGATATGAACAGATACTTTACGAAAGAAGACATATATGAGGCCAACAATCATATGAAAAATGCTCATCGTCACTGGTCATCAGAGAGATGCAAATTAAAACCACATTGAGATACCATCTCACGCCAGTTAGAATGGCAATCATTAAAAAATCTGGAGACAACAGATGCTGGAGAGGCTGTGGAGAAAAAGGAACACTTTTACACTGTTGGTGGGAGTGTAAATTATTTCAACCATTGTGGAAGACAGTGTGCGGATTCCTCAAGGCCTTAGAAATAGAAATTCCATTTGACCCAGCAATCCCATTACTGGGTATATATCCAAAGGACTATAAATCATTCTACTATAAGGACACATGCACACGAATGTTCATTGCAGCACTGTTTACAATAGCAAAGACCTGGCATCAACCCACGTGCCCATTGATGATAGACTGGATTCGGAAAATGTGGCACATATACACCATGGAATATTATGCAGCAATCAGAAATGATGAGTTCGTGTCGTTTGTAGGGACATGGATGAATCTGGAGAACATCATTCTCAGCAAACTGACACAGGAACAGAAAATGAAACACCGCATATTCTCACTCATAGGCGGGTGATGAAAAATGAGAACACATGGACACAGGGAGGGGAGTACTAAACACTGGGGTCTATTAAGGGGAAAAGGGGAGGGCCAGTGGGAGGGGGATGTGGGGAGGGATAGCCTGGGGAGAAATGCCAAATGTGGGTGAAGGGGAGAAAGCAAACAAAACACATGCCATGTGTGTACCTATGCAACTGTAATGCATGCTCTGCACATGTACCCCAAAACCTAAAATGCAATAAAAAAGAAATCATAAAAATTTATGCCATAAACCATGGCATATCTGCATAGCATGAAGACAGTGCTCATGAATGGTAGAAGCCTCAAATATTAAATCTGCAACTATCTAGAGATAGAGCCCCTAACTCCCTAAAGCATCCATGTTGAATACTTTCAAAGGCTGCTATTATATGTGAAAAACTTTCCAGATATTCTGTTTATTGTATAAAAATGACCCACTGGAATCACTGGGCTGGAATTAGTCAGTAGAGTCCCCATTGTGAAGTTTTGGTTTGAGATCTGGCTTACTGAACAGTTTTTGTTCTTCTAGAGTGTTTAAATCCCCCTGAGATTCTTCTGCAAAAGTGAATGGAAATGTCAGACTAGCCTCCTCAAAAAAGAATGTTTTAAAAACATGTTTTGAATTGGAAGTTTCCTACAACACAAGCTCTTAAATAACTGGCAAACAAAAGAACAACCTATGTTTAAAACAAGGGTTTAAACACAGGGGACAACTAAAAATATTAAATCCCTTCTTTAATATTAAACATCTTTTATTAAAGGCTACCTTCTCTTAAGAAATTTCATAATCGATTTTTAGCATGTAACTATGTAGCTCTCTCTGCAAAAAAAAGAGGGGAGATACATCTTATTCAGAAGACAAAGCAAAAGAAGGTTTCAGCAAGTCATTAAGATTCAAAGGATCAATCAGCTACTTATATTCTGTGGATTGGGACTGGCTACAGACTAATCTAATTCTGAAAAGGTATACTAGAAAAAAACTAGAACAATTTCCTCTTGTCAAAACATATTCATATCTTCAAATATAATTTTAAAGAATTTTGGTTAAAATGACCTGAAGAACAGCTACAAACGGCTCCTGATTTCCATCTTCCATTCATAATGGAAATTCAGAAACAGAAGGTACCAATATCTCCATTTCTGAATCAACAAATTTTCATTTTAAATTTAAATGACACAGTAAAGGAACCCTATTTTGACTCATTTCCCAGGGGATGGTAATTCTAATATAGTTCACTTTCCAAAAGCAATTAAAAAAAACCCCAAAGCAGTGCCTACCTGAGCCAACACCAGTGCGAGATAGGCAGCACTCGTTGACATGGCATTTCAGAGACTGTGCCTCTATGTCTTCTCCCCAAGCATACACATTGAATGACTTGGCACCAAAGTAGTTATCCGGACAAACTAATCTTCAATGCTAACTTTCCAAAAATATGCACATATTCAGTAAAGTATGTGGATCTGTAAAGTTTATGAATGCCCTATTAATAATTTATTAATGAACTTCATTTTTATATTTTTTGCCACATGACAGGTACACTCAGTATGAAATACTGAATTCTAAAGCTCCTCATTGTGCCTTGATGTGGTTTTTGCCTTTATATGTAAAGTCACATGAGAAATAAATATTTTTAAAGTTCTGAAGATAAGAGACATAGGGAAGCATACATTCCACAGTTTTGTCAGGAAACAGAAGTAAGGAGACTGCTTTTCTAGCTTTTCCAAGACTTAGTTCACTGCTTCCCCATCAGTGCTCTGTTCTGGCCTAGCCATGAAAAATCAAGAAGCAAGGATGATATATCTATTTAGAAGGAAAATGTCTCAAGGTTTCTACCTGCATGCTCCAGGTAAAATAAAACTTAGTGGGGTATATCTGAAAATCTAAGAGGACCAAGAGGTTTCTGTGATATTTCTTTACTTTGATTCAAAAATGCTGCTTTAAAAAAAAAAACACATCTGATAACGTTGGAATTGAGAGGTTCTCTGAGGTGTCTGCCACCTCTCCCAGGTGTTGCCAAAAAAGCCAGCTTTCATGCTCTGGTGAGCCCCTCCATTTCCAAAATAAGTGTCCTAAGAAGAGGGTCTATTTTCCTGTGCTTGAGATTTGGCATGTCCAAAGGCCACAGGGTACACTGCTAAGGCCAGGGAGGCTTGCTACAGGAGAGCCACCTCAGGACTCTGAGAGTACCCGGGATGGACAGGCCTTAAAGCCCACCACACTCAGTCCCCTACCTTCACAAGGGAGGCCACCAGAGGCCAGAGAAGGGCAAACTTGCACCAAATAATTAACTCAGGCACAGCTCTGGTTCTTCTAGTTTCTCTGCTAGTCAGAGCAGTTGTACTTGTTAACAGTTCACAGATGAATGACATCCATTCTCTCAGTTATCAGCTCAAGGTTTGCCTTCTCCCTGAAATCCTCCCCATGCATTCAGTATTTAGTCCAAACTGATCTAAATATCTTCAATCTCTATTTTTAGGTTAAAAGAACCCTAAAGAGCATTGGCCATGGGCTCGACATCCTATGACATCAACATGACATGATGCTACCTAGTAACAGAAAATTTATTACTGCTTGTGGATGGATGCCCTTCTACTCCATCTACAGGAATATATGAATATGGTTTTTGAGTCCCAGAAAATAAATCTGGTTTGCCTTTCATTTACAATTCTCAGATATCAAACTTAGTTTTCATGAATTTGCACTTATTCAGGGTAAATATGCCTAGCTTCTACCTCTGTGTTTACACATTGCCTGGTCTCCTTATGCAGTTGCTTAATCCCCCACTTCCTCAGTATCTTCTTCAGGGTAGGACACTCTGACAACACTTTTTGTACATGACCTGCTGAAACTTCTACTTGCTCCAATTGTTTAGAGTTCCCAAAAGAGAAGAGGAAAGCATCAGCTGTTTCTGATATTTTACTCTAATATAATTCTCAATTGGTGCCAATTTTTGAAATATATAACATAGTGATTAAAAACATCTTGCTTTGGAGTCAAAAAGACCCAGCTACAAGTGCCTCATCTGCCATTTCTTATCGGTATGATTTTGGTTGAGATACTCTATACCTCCATGTTCTTATCTATAAAATAGGAATAGTAACAGTAACTGTAAATCCAAGTTATTGTAAATATCATAAATAAGATAATGCATCCAATGACCTTAATACAGGGCCTGACATATTAAGTATTCAATAAATGCTTGTTATCATAATAACCATCTCTTGGAAATCTTTGCTATCTAGAACTCATCAACAATTCAAATTACATGTTGTTATTTTATTCTAGAATTTGGTGGTATTAATTACTCTGTGGATTGCCAAAAATTCTGTTCACCTTTTATGACTGGTCATTTCACATTAACTATTTATACATTTGCCAGTACTTCATGCAGTCTAAACTTATACCTAATATTCAAAGTAACACTCTCATTCTGTATTACATTATTCTCATGCCACATGGATTTTAGCTACCTTACAATTTTAAAAAATACCAGTGAAGTGATTGAGAAGGACCTGCAACTAGTGAGTAGATAAATCCAGATTAAAATCTAAGTTTCCCAACTCCTAGTCAAGCACTGTAGAATATCCTGCTGTTTCTTTCTTGAATCCAATCCACAGGTATTGAGCTATGCCTTCTACTTCCTGAACCCTCTCAAAAGAGGCATGCAACCCGTTGCACTGAGTTTCTACACAACAAACATGTAACTATAGAATTTCATCTATCTTCTTTCCTACCCTAAGTGTCATCAGGGCTCAAAGCATGAATGAGAAGGTATTTTGGCAGGAAAGGTATTTTACTTCCAGAAATGTGTAAGCTCTTGATAGTTAAGGCCTTAATGAAAAGCCTCCTAAGCTATTATACTACATATACTCTTTCTCTACCCTTTTGTGCTTTATTTCATGATGACTTTTATGAAAAGTGGTAAAAGGTAAATCATGTAACCATCCTTATTTTTTTTCCCCTGAAAATCAGCAAAATTCTGAACCTGTTAATTTATCACCACTAGCAACTAAGGAATTCCAAACAAAAACTAAGTATTATACTTAGAACACATTGCCAACTATTAATTTTTCTACTTTCATAATTCAGTTTTAATCTCATAACAAAGATGAAAAGGTTTATATTTTAGAGGAAATTCTCTCTCCTCAGCCCTTCTTCCTAAAATCTATATTTGGATTCAACAGTCTGGTCTGAAACATTAATGGAGCCTTCCACTGAGCCATTACCCTTTTTCTCTTTTTGTTTTGCAAACAGGTCTTATTAAATCTTTGCTGTAGGCATCAGGAATGAAGAACAGTGAGAATGTGCTGATGTGAAAGGTTTCACTGAACTCAAGCAAATCATTTCTGATTTGCCATAACTCCCTAATAGTAAATGCTCCAAAAGTATACTATTTGGCTGACAAATGTAAATTACCATCACATAAAACACACTAAAGGAAAACCAAAACCCACCCGTCTCCCTGTGCCAGGGATTTAAGGCAGAGATGTTGACTGCAGATGCTTCCCACTGTAAAAAAACAAATTTTTGGTGCTAATGCAGCTTGATGCAAGTATTACCAGCAGTGAGGGAAGGAAATTGATGCATATTTTTAGGACACACTGCACTTCTTTATTTTTGCTATTCTCCATTCTATTTTAAGCTTAGACACACTCACATGAAATTAAGTTTAATAGACAGTTTAGACATATAGTACATAATTAAGTTTAATAATTAATCATGTGAAGATAAGGAAAGCAAAGCCAATATACTTGTATTCTTCATAATTCATAGAAAAGTTAACCAAATTCCAGGTCAAGACCATGGTTTGCACACATGCTTTTACTTGTGGGTTCTCTTAACATCATTAAAGTGACTAAGGAGATTACCTTTTAAAGGCACAAACTCAAAGACAGATGAAATAGAAGTGAACACAGGATCGAGAGCATCCTGGCTAACATGGTGAAACCCCATCTCTACTAAAAATACAAAATTAGCTGGGAGTGGCAGCACGTGCCTGTAATCTCAGCTACTCGGGAGGCTGAGGCAAAGGAATTGTTTGAACCCGGGAGGCAGAGGTTGCAGTGAGCTGAGATTGCGCCACTGCATTTCCTGCCTGGCAACAGAGCTAGACTCTGTCTCAAAAAAAAAAAAAAAAAAGGAATGGTTTAAAGTCAGTAAGTCTGTTGAAGAAATATTTAGATGCTCCAATGCCTTTCTCTGCTTTTATGGATAGGCTCCTGACTTTTCTAACCCTCCATGTACCAGACACAGTTTAGGGTAGGGGCAATGTATTAAAAATAATTACTGTTATTTTTTTCTTCAAAGAGAACATTTGTATACTTGTTTAGAGTACCCCACACCCCCTTCCTCTTTTCGTACTCAGCTCCCAGGATCCTGGCAGCCAGATCATACTTTTTACAGGCAGATTAGAAAATCCTTCCCTGGGGAATCTAACCTAGACAAGAAGAAAACCATGGAGATGGTGACATAAGGGGCTTCCTCATGAAAGAGCATAGTCAGGTCATCTTATGATGTCTCCAGGTAACACCCAATAACATGCTCAGGGTTTCTAATTGACTTTTAAGGTCCTCTTCTTAAATATGAGCTGACCACCGAGAATCACTGAGCCAAGTCTCTAGCATGGAAGTTAGAGACCTAAATAGACCGTCAAAAGCAACCAGGAAAAAAAAAGGACTATGCAGGGGGAAGAAAACTTAAAAACAACAATAACAACAACTACTACTATCATTAATGCCTTCAGGAAAATAACAGAAGATGGTCTATTCATAAAACTAGAACAGGATGCTATAAGAACACCCAGAAAAAAAGTATACTTACATATTGTACTTACGTGTGTGTATGAATTTGTAAAGCTCAGTTACTCAATTGTAGTGTTAGAAACTAAAGTTAAGAAAATCTCCTCCCAAAAATAGAGTTGGAAGACGGGAAAAAGGTAAAAAGAAATTAGAAGAATAAATCCAGGGGAGCTATACTAATTAGGATCCTTCACAGAGAAAGGAATTCATGTTACTTAGTTTTAGCAGAAATTATTTCTTAAAATACATTCAACAACATAATCTCTAAGACAGCTAAAGAAACACATTTGAAGTTGAGCTTTTAGTACAACTCCTCAACCGTACCAGAGAACTAAGCCACAAAGGGAACACCACTTCTTCTAACATCCAGAGACTGTTTCCTGTAGTGGCAAACTGCCACTAGAGCCATTAATTGTAGAAGCATGTTATTGCTGCCAAGATCAGGGAGTGAGAGGTATTGCCACTGGCTGCAAAGCCAGGCTGTGCCTGCCACATCCATACAGGCAAAATGGATGGCAAGCAGTCTGCTTCTTAACCTCACAGAGCTAGTGACCAAACACTGGGATGCCTGCTCATGCTTCCCAAAGTAAAAAGTTTCCACGGCCATACCTGTCAACAGAACAGAAAGAAGTATGGTCAAATCTAAATCACATTCAGAACACTAGCTGCAAAAGATCTTAGAAACAGTGTCTATCCTTCTAGCCCCTGCAGTACACACGGGTAAACTGGAAGGAGGTTGGCATGGATGTGAGGTAATTCACCATATTCATCACAAGATCCTCAACATCTGAGTAACAAAATACTGAATGAAAAAAAAAGATGCACATAGAAAACATGGGAGTTGGGTGGAGGAGGATCATGGATGAAATTAATTGAAGAAAATTGGAAAAAAATTAATTCCAACACTGAAGGTACCCATTGACTACTAGTACAATAGATGAAAAGAAACCACTCCTAGATATATTACTGTGAAGTTGCTGAACACTAGGGATTGAAAGATCTTACTGGCTTTCAGAGAGGAAGGGAAAAATGTCCTATAGAAAGATAAGGAAATTATCATCCTTTTAGACTTTTTGAGGATACTGGAATCTAGAATACAAAGCAACAACATCTTCAAGAAATGTATTCCCTTGAAATATATTGAAACAGGATTAAACAAGAGATTGAAGGCAAAGTTAGCCCTGATTTATTCTTCAGAGTGAGCAGTGCTATAGAGAGATAGGCACAAACTCCCAGCTGATTACCCTATCCTTTATTTAAATTTGGTACATTTATTCCAACCTATATTTCTATACCCAGCCAAGCTAACAATAAAGAAAATTACATTTTCAAGCAGGCAAGTTGTTTGTGCCAGGGCACTGCTGTCATCTGGGCTCTGTTTTGACCTTTATCCTGAAACTTGTCTTTGCTTTCTTCCTGTGTTGAATCCCTGATTCTTGTATCTGTTTTCCTCTTGCTCAGTTATGTCCTTGTTCTCCAGGAGTTTCCTAAGGAAGGGCTCATAATGTCTTCTGGGCACAGATATCTTTGGACAGTGTGTTAATTAGGGGTGTAAACAATGCCTGAAAACAAATTAGCAGAACAAACTGTTTCCACCAACTGTGGAGTCCTCCTAAGAGGCTTATGAACATTTCCTTTTTAGATAAAAATTCTTTATTTAAATAAAGAATAGCAGTATATTGTGGGCTTGAGTTCATCACTCCACAGTACTGCTCCCTCTGAAGGATAAATAGGGGCTACCTACCCCTTGAAAACTCTGTTCATATTCCTATGTATGGTTAGTCTGAATGTCAAATGACTAAGAAAATATTATTAAGATATTAGTAAAAACCACACTTTCATTTTATACCAAAACCTCACCATTAATTAATTCCCTGTTCCCCATCCTATAAAGAAAGGAAACTGTCAGGAGACCTGTCTGACCCTCTCTAAGGAAATTTACTTAGAATTCCTTATGAATACTATAATCTATCTCACTTAACTGAATAGAGGAAAACCGATATTCGTTTTATCTACCACTGGTGTTAGCCTTGAGGGTAACCATATTTCCTTTATATGTTAGAAAAACTTATCTAGAAAAACTATTTAGGTAAAGCTTTGATTTCTTCAATACATACATAAAATCTCCCACACCAAACTAAAAGATAATGGAATACTGTGTTCCTTCTCTTCTGACATTTCCATAATAAAACCTCTTCTAATGTCTTAAACACATAATGCTTCTTCCATCTGATGATCCTGGTGTAGATCATTTCCTCTTCTTGGAATGGCTTTCTTGTTCTTTCACTTTTTGTTAACCCCCACTAATCTTTCAGATGAAAGCTAAAAAAGCCACATACCCTGGAAGGCCTTCCTACAAGTCCTGGACCAGATCGGGCACCCTTTATAAATGTCCTTGGCCTTTAGTATTTTTCTTTCCTGGCACTTATCTCAGTGTATAACTATATATTTTTGAAGTTACTTGACCACCCCAACACATGTATACATTAGGTTCTATGGGGTAGTATCTCTCTTGTTCACCCATGTATTCAAAGCATCTGACACTATGCAGACAGCCAATAAATAGCTAATGTATACATGAATTTTTTTTAAAGGAAAGAGGTAAATAGAAAGAAATGGAAGGTAAACAAGGAGGGAGGTGGAGGAAAAAGAGGGTAGAAGAAAGGGGAGAGAAAGAAAGAAAAGTTCTAGGTGCAAATTTTGATTTTAGGTGGAAGTGTTTATTTTTAGAATTTTTAAAATTTATGTGTCTAGCTAGCTATTTTGCTTTAGAAATTTCAAAGGTTGCCAGAGGACTTGGTAAATGGGCCAGATGTTTCTATATTTTTCAAAGGGGGAAATAATTCTGAGGAGGAAGAAATCATAGAGCTGCATCCTTAGAAAACACTCTGATTCTGGGCCAACCATACCCCTTGAATTGAATCTTTTTCTTCCTAGAAAAGTCATGCAGAGGGCGGGGGCCCCTGCCCCCTGTCTATGTTGTCTTCCATGGCATTTGGAGTAGAATGCCAAAGAAGGTTTCTGAACTCTGGTCCTTGTGCTCTGGCATCCCATTGACAGTGCTGAGTTGCAATCCTCTGGGCCATGCTGTTCCCACACTGGCTCCATGTGGCCTGTAGACTATGAGAGCAGCAATGGGCCACATGGGAGAACATTAAATGTGAGGCACACCACTAAGATGCTATCAAGCAGGAGCAGGAGCTTGGGCAGAAATGGGAGAGAGCTGAGTGGACCCTGCACATTCTCAACTGTCAGTTACTGTAACTAGAACTCCCACATCCCTGAAGAGGGAGCAGAATGCACCTCATTTTCCATATTCCGCTGCTTTGAAGTGCTCTGCCGAGACATTAAGCAGAAGGAGAGCCCAGGAATGGCACTCTCAACAGCCAAGGTGCAGGGTGGCTTGTGCTCTCACTCCTGCAGGTATGGTGCACACATACCTGGAGATTTCTGGAAAATGTTAATGGGAGTTACATATATTTTACTGCCATTTGAAGACAACAAAATGGAGTAACTGACCATCAAGTATCCCTGTAGCCCTAATTTTTGTTAGGCATTTGTGTTAGGGATTATTCACAAGATTTTAGCCATTATTGGAGGTCACAGATCCCACATTAGTACCCCATATTTGGATTGAGTCTTTTTCTTCCTAGAGAAGTCATGCAGAGGGCAGGGCCCCTGCCCCCTCTCCATGTTATCTTCCATGAGCATTTGAAGCAGAAATCCAGAGCAGGTTTCTGAACTCTGGTCCTTGTGCTCTGGCATCCCATTGACAGCACTGTGAGTCGTGATAGTAGAACCCAGAGATTTAGATGCCCAGAGATATCTACTGTCTAAAAAATGATTGATTTTGATCTAAGACAGTAATATTTACAGAGAAACTGGCCTTTCGCATGAATAATGTAGCTCTAATGACAAAAACAACAACAGCTAACACTTAGGATGTGAGTGCTTATTATGTGCCAGAACCTACTCAAAGCAGTCTGCATATATTAACTAATTTTATCTTGGCCACAAACCTAAAGAACTCACCACTTAAACCCATCTTACACATGGAGAAACCAAGGTACACAAAAGTTAAGGAGTTTGTTCTAGACCACACAGCTAGTTAGAGGCAGAACAGATTTTTATAGTGTTGGCCTTCTGGCTTCAGAGTCTGTGTTCTTATTTGCCACGCAGTGCTGTTCTGCTCAGTTGGGAATCCCTAAGCACTTAAGAGTGTTAGATAATGGACAATATATGTAAAAACAAAAAAGTCTTCATCTGTGCAAAATATGGGGTACTAATGTGGGATCTGTGACTTCCAGTATAACTAAAATCTTGTGAATAATCCCTAACACAAATGCCTAACAAATCAAAATTAGGGCTACAGGGATGCTCAATGGTCAGTTACTTCATTCTGTTGTCATTAAATGGTAATAAAATATATGTACCTCCCATTAACATTTTCCAGAAATACCCAATTAGAAAACAGACTTCCTTAGTAACTTTAAAATCACAACTGTCAGTGCTTTTAAGAAACAGCTAGCTTTACAGTAAAATAATTCTGAGTCTCAACTTCAGTCTAGTCATTCATTTCTCTTTTGGGTTATTGGCATTTTATCAAAAGGCCACAAAACACAAAATGAGAATGAAATATAAATAAGAATAAAAATCAGGACCAAGGATCATAGAAATAGGAATATAGCATCAAACCAGGGAAAAGAAAAAAACATGTGATATACAGGTCCTATGGCAAAAGTAGAATGGAAACAGATTAAGTCCTGTTTGGGAATTTGAACACAGTTTTAGAAAATTAAGCAAGGTTATTAAAATTAAGCTTGCATTTTAGGAATTAAAAAGTTCTTGCAGAGTTGAGGATTGTCTGAATGGGAAAGGACTAAAAGGCAAAGATCAATCTGGAAAGTATTTGTGTCTCATAAGAGAGAAGATGTAGGTCTGAAATAAACTGGTATAAAATGACAGGGACTTACTGACTCTCATGAATGTAAAAGGTGAAAGAATTGGAAGACCAAGTCTAATGCTAACATTTCTAGCTTGGGGAAAGTGATTAGAGGGTGATGTAGTAAACCATGAAGGAATATTCAAGGGAGGGATGCCAGGAGGTGCTGTATTGGCCTGGATTTAGGTAAGGTGGAAATATTTACTAGGCAACCAGGGCAGAGTGGACTAGAGACAGTCTAGTTAACCGGGGGAGAACCAGGACGGCTTTGTGTCCCCCAAGCGGGAAACTTCATGCTGATAGAAGAGCCCTAAGCAGATTCCATATCCCCCAATCCACAGAACATAGCATTTTCTTTTGGCTATATTAATCAACTGAGAGTTTGCTTTGCTCACATGTGTTTGCTTGAAGGGGTACTTACCTACATCTCACAACTGTGCTCACACCTGCATAACTTTTCCCTATGCAAATGGGGCAGGGACAGAACATCCCTCCCTACCAGCCTAAGGAACTCTTGCATTGCATACAAAGTGGTAGATAGCAGACAAAAGGCTCATGGAGACTGTGGATTCCTGCTTGCACAACTTCCCTGAATCTTTATTTTAAAAGTTTTCCATTTTAACCCTTCCCCTGTTTTCTCCTTTTTGTTACTTTTAATGCTCAGGAAAACTTCTCCAGCTCCTTCTATATCATATCCCAGTGGCTTTATGATATTTGCCTTGAGCTTATCTAGCTATTTTTCTTTCTCATGTATTAGTACTAACCTCTAAAATGAAATTTTTTTTTCTAAGTGAATAAGGCCAAGTCAATATCTTTACTTTTATCTCAATCACTAACCATGGTCTATGTGTTAAGCTACTAAATGTTCCCAAGAACTGTTTTTCTCACTGAAATCAGTCTAATTTATAGTCATCTAAAACAGTGGTATTTTCCAATATCAGCAGTGAAGGAGGAAAAGCACAGAACATAAAAATTTCCAGATTTTTTTCACTGTAAAATGACCATTTGATTGACTGTAGCCAGGAAATCAATTAAAAACCACAAGGATGGCCGGGTGTGGTGGCTCATGCCTGTAATTCCAGCACTTTGGGAAGCAGAGGCAGGCAGATCACCTGAGGTCAGAAGTTCGAGATCAGCCTGACCAAAATGATTAAAGTCTATCTCTAGTAAAAATACAAAAATTAGCCAGGCATGGTGGTGCACACCTGTAATCCCAGAGACTCAGGAGGCTGAGACAGGAGAATCATTTGAACCTGGGAGGTGGAGGCTGCAGTGAGCCGAAACTGTACCACTGCACTCCAGCCTGGGACACAGAGTGAGACTCCATCTTAAAAAAAAAACCCAAAAAACAAAAATACACAAGGAATTCCAACATGTTATGCTGTTTATCCCTTCTGAATTGTACCATTAAAGAAAAGAGATTTAAATGCAATGTGCTTGCCTTCCATCTAGAGGGCCCATTCTTCAGTCCTGACTTAAACAACAGGA
Organism: Callithrix jacchus; assembly: GCF_049354715.1. Lineage (NCBI taxonomy): Eukaryota > Metazoa > Chordata > Mammalia > Primates > Cebidae > Callithrix > Callithrix jacchus. The sequence continues at coordinate 59,135,948 of NC_133509.1, forward strand.
CTGGGTCTACTGGCATTCATGCACAGTGAAACAAAAGGGGTTAGGAGAAGTCCCACTCACTTTCTCGTAAGAGGTTCCGTACACTCAGTCATTCCTGGTGGTGTATCCTTGTATTGGGTAAGCTACCTATAAACCAAATGCTTTCCAGTAGAGGTACAGACACACACAGGTCTGAGGTCACAGTCATTCACAGACATTCGGATATATGAAGAAAAAAACCAAATCTTCTCAAATATACAGAAGATGGAGTAGGGCTTCAATTATAATAGTAAGACAGGACACTAAATGTTAAAAGTGTTAGCTGGAGCAATATCAGAGCATAGGCTCTGCAGGCAGCTCACTTGGGCTGACACCACTCCCTCCCTTCATCAGTTGTATTACTAGGAACACGCTACCTAACCTCTCCGAGCATGAGGTCCTCACCAGTAAGAGGCAAAAATTATACTTCCTCTTTGGGTTTTCTTGAGGAGTAAATGAGATAATTTATGTAAAGTGATCAACACAGTTCCAGCACACAGAGCTCACTGAATAGTAGCTACACTAATGATTATGTTTGTCAAAATCATTATTAGACACCAAAAAGAAGAGTGTAGATGTCTTTGGAGGGGCTGAAGTACATGCTACAACAAGGCTCTCTCCAAGCTCAGAAACCTAAATACAGCATAGGCAGCAACATTTCTGAAATGAATGTACTGGAAAGAGGATGTGATCAGATGAATTCTTCAGCCTTCAAAAGTCCACGATCTAGCGTGGTCCTAAGATGTGTGTCCACCTGCCAGCCTGTTGGCACTTAGCCATTTTTGCGCTGGCCATGGCTCTTTTCCACAATGATATCGCTAATGGCATGACAGACTCAAGTTTTGCTCTACCAAGAAACCCATATAAATGTTACTCAAAACTATACCATCATCACAATCATCTGTTAGGGATTTCATTCCTAATGGAAGCACATAAAGGAGAAGAAATGAGACAAGAAAAACAATGGCAGCATTTATGTGTGGATTGGTGTGGAGGCCACAATTCAATTTTAGGTTCAGATTCCAGAGTCCTGGGGTAGCTCCTTGTTTAAAGAACAGACCCCGTTGTCAGGTTTCTCCTAGTCAAGGAGAGTTTAAACAATCAAAGACATGCTAATATGCAGTTACCTGGGTCCCACTCAAACCTACTGAAAATGAATCTCTTGGGAAAGAGAGACAAACCCAGGAATCTGCATTACAACAAGCAGCATTTCATGCATATTAAGATTTGAGAACCACTTACCTTAAGGGCTCATAATTTAGTAGAGGATACACACATACAAGCTTTTTAAGATGTCTGGCAGTCTGTGATAGGTACCATAACAAAGATGTGGGGTACGGAGGCTGAACAAAGGAGAGAAAGTCATTCCAAACTGGTAGATCTAGGAGAACCTCCAAGACTGGGAGTTTGGAAGGTGGTTAGGATAAACATCAGAAAAAAAGCTGGGCTAGGAATGAGGAGAAAAGGGACACCAGAGTTGTCATAGGTAGAGGAAACCAGCTGAACAAAAGCATCTGGAGTAAGCATGTCTGGGGTATGTATGAGCTGGTGTTAGTGGGGCCCAAGTGAGCGGGCATTTGGGGAGGGGTTACTATTTTAGGTAGAGGGAGGAGGGCTGTACCACTGGGTGAGACACAAGACTAAAAACACCAGTCAGCATCTGAGTCCAGTGTCTCTTTGCACTAAATCACTGTGGGAGGTTTCTGCAGAAAAGTAATGATCAGATCTTAGGCCCACATTTTAGAAATTTTGGATTTCCAAAATCTAAAAAGCGATGGAAACCAGAAGATTTTTTAAATATATCTTCTTTGTTGGCAAAAGTCTATCATGAAATGAAGTCAGGTTACTTCTAGTCATTATTTAACCAACTTGTGAAAAATATTAATGTGTTTGAGTAGGGGTACTGCACTGAACCCCACCTAGAGAAGTTACATAAAATTTAGTTCAAGTACTATACAAAATTTCTGAACTCAGAAAAAATTTTGAATTCCAAAATATATCTGGGATTAAGTTTTTGATGAGGGATTATGGATGTTCACAACAGGAGAGGGTTAGTAGCCCCTTGATGTTTTAAAAGTCCAAGGGAGTCTTTTTAAGAGGTGACATATGTAAGTGGGGTAATCAGTACCATGGCTGCTCCTGGCCTATTTTCTATGACTACTTAATTGCTGTGGAGGTTTGGCTAAGGGAAGTTGCCTGTGGATTAAATGGCTTGACTCTTATAATAATTCTTAATCATTATCAGCTGTTGCCTCCCTGTCCCCGAGTGCAAATAAACAAAGACTATAATGCTACAGATTGGAAAATCGGTGGTGAAGCCATGTAGTCAAAGGCTGTTTCATCTTTGCATAGGGATCTGCGTATGCATTTGTTTCCATACACAAAATCTAGCAATCAAAGCTGCCAAGCTCCAATTGTGATTCTCATAATTCCACCACTGTATAGTAATATTACTGAACTTCATTGGACCATATGCTTTTTTTAACCGAGTATTGAAATGGTAAGGGATGACCAGGCATGGTGGTTCACACCTATAATCCTAGCACTTTGGGAGGCGGTGGCAGGCAGATCACGAGGTCAGGAGTTTGAGACTAGCCTGGCTAACATGGTGAAACCCTGTCTCTACTAAAACTAGCCAGGCATGGTGGCATATGCCTGTAGTCCCAGCTACTTGGAAGGCTGTAACAGGAGAATCGCTTGAACCCAGGAGGCAGAGGTTGCAGTGAGCTGAGACTGTGCCACTGCACTCCAGCCTGGGCAACAGAGGGAGATTCCATCTCAAAAAATTAATAATAATAATAATATAGAAATGATAAGGGACTTAGATTTGAGTGCAGTCAGCCATTCACATGAAGGAAAATGAAGAGAATACCAAAAGCATTCTTTTTTCTTTAAAGGCATTTACGTTTATATAAAGGCATTAAGTTATACAGAAATATGTATATATGCATATGCAGGCTTCTAGAAAAACCAGAAGAGAACAAAAGTGACTCTTATCAAACCTCTATAGAATGAAGAATTTCTATGCTCAGAGGCTTCATTACATAGGCATCATTGATTAAACCACCAGCCACTGGTGGAAAAGGCCTTCAGCCCTTTTCCCCTCCCCAGAGGTTGGGGGTAAGGATAAAAGTCCCAACCCTCTAATGCTGCTTTGGTCTTTCCAGTGACTCTGAACCCATTAGAGAAAAAACACACAATAGACAACATATCGAAGATCTCAAGGATTTTAGGTGTTATGAGCCAGCAATGGTGGATGAAACCAATATATATCGTAATACCACAACTGTTTATAAATTTGATTTATAAATTCATTTCAATAAAATTAAAGCACTATATTAAACAAAAAGTCAATAGCAACTTGTCTTCCCCTTTATTCCAATAAGAATGTTTGGAATATACTTCCTAGGAAATAAGAAAATTCAAATTACCACAGACATTACAGGGACATCTTAACAAACTTTTCAGAGAAACTACTCCATGCCAGGAGAAATTAGGAGTGCTTTTTTCCCTTCACCAAATAACAATTAGAATCCTGTGAGGTGGACACTATCATAATCACCATTTTACATAGGACATCAAGAAAGTGAGTAACTTACGGCCAGGACTGGTGGCTCATGCCTTTAATTTCAGCATTTTGGGAGGCTGGATGGGTGGAGCTGCTTCCATCCATCACCTGAGGATCAGGAGTTCAAGTGGATCAAGTGGAACACCTGAGGTCAGTTCAAGACCAGCCTAGCCAGCATGGCAAAACCCCATCTCTACTAAAAATACAAAAATTAGTTGAGTGTGGTGGCATGCCTCTAATCCTAGCTTCTCAGGGAGCTGAGGCAGGAGAATTGCTTGAACCTGGGAGGCAGAGGTTGCAGTGAGTCGAGATGTGCCACTGCACTCCAGCCTGTACAACAGAGCAAGACTCCATCTCAAAGATATCATATGTCTGGTAAGAATTTGAACCCTGGCTGTTCAGCTCTTGAGTGTGCTCTTAGACACCTGCCATGCAGTCTGTCATTGACCTCTGAAGCCAGAAGGTCCTTGGATATCATTAGTACCAAATCCCATAAAGAGAAGTACAGAGAAGTTACACAGCTTGCTAAATGCCACATAGCAAGTTATCTAATAGGTGAACAGAGTAATATGCCTTAACAGGTTGCAATTTACAAACACAAAGAAAGATTAAAATGATTGCAAACAATCTTAGTTTGTCTGCCTAATTTTGTTTCTAATATTAGATTTTCCTTTTTTCATTTTCTAGAACCTATACTAAGAAAAAGGCCTATTTCTGTAGTCTAAAGAGAGTACTTACATCCCTGAAATCCCAGGGATGTAAGCTCTTTCCTCTCAGTTCTATCAGAGCCACATTTCGACCCAGGTGGGGAAATATCATCAGGGAAATGTCTTCATCAAAGCACCTACTGGGTGTGGCACTATCCCAGGCTTTGTAAAACATCGGACTCCAACAGAACTCTCTGAACTACAGGAAAGCAGTGTAAGAGTCACAACAAAATAAAACCACTTGCCAGCAGCAAGAAATAAGCTCTGTGTATGCTTATTTTCTAATCTATCATGAAGTCCAAAATAAACTCCAGGCTTCCTCATCACATCTGATCTAGATTAAGGGAGTCAGATCTCTGTTGGGAGAGAAATGTTGGGAAAGCTCTACGCCAAATAAGGGCAACATGACAAGAGAAAGTTCTACAACATTATTCCCCCAAGCTACTGTGGCTTAGTCATGCCTAATTTTTCAGTGTGCTACTTAGAGGTTTCTGAACCCATCTCCATAGGATCAAAAAAGAAGGAAATGAGGTCCATATCAGATTGTGAAAAAGACAGGGTTCAAGGATGTTGCAATAAAAATTGTGGAAATGAACTACCTCTCCACCCAGGACAGAGCATCAGTCTGTCTTGTAAGTCAAATACAGTGTGTGTCTTTTCTAAAGGAACCAGGACTCCCAGTGGCCCAGTTCTGACTAAACGTCAGAAATAAAGGATAACCAACAAAAATCTAAGGCAGAGATGAAGGCAGTAAAAACTGGGATGCATGCATAATTGGAAGGCGGAGCAATACTGTTTGTAGCAGCACAAACTATTACCTCTGGATAGATTAAGTCATGAAATTTATAACTTAGAGCAAGAAACTTAGACTTAAAAGCCAAACCTCAAAATGGAGAAGGGAATTTCTAGTCTCGTTTAAAATAAAAGGAGGAAAAATAACCTTTGTTTGAACTGCATAGACAGGTTTTTTTTTTTTTTTTCTGACTAAAAGGCACAACTAAGTAGAAGTTATATTATTAATATTTTCTTTCATTCTATAAAATTGAAGTGTTCTGAAATCTAGTGACTTAGGGTTGTTTTAGACAAACACTCTTTTTTCAGATTTTAAAAAAAAGAGTGGATTCCTACAACATACTAACATGGCTTCAATAAAAAAAAGACTGGCTATATCAAGTGAAAGCTAGGATTTGGAACAACCCTAACACTTACACATTTAAAGTAGAGTGTAAAATGTTACAACTACTGGGAAAACTGTTGGCAGTTTCTGATAAAATTAGGCATAACATTCCTATGATGCAGCAATTCTACTCTGGTATGTGTACTCAAGAGAAATGAGTGAATCTGTTCACAAAGACATATACTAGAATGTACAACTTTATTTATAATAATCCAAAACTGGAAACAACCCAAATGTAAATCAACAAGAGAATAAATAAATTATGACCTATCCATACAACACAATACTGTCAGCAATTAAAAAGAAACTATACTAACACACGAAATATGGATGAGTCTCAAAAACATACTGAAGGAAAGAAGTCATAACCTAAAATAGTTAATATACAATCTGTGATTTCACTTTTTTCAACTTCAAGAACAGGCGTAGCTATGGTGAAAAGATCAGAATAATGTTTATTTCTGAGGATATGGGTTACTGACTGGAAAGGGGAATAAAAGACCTTCCTGGAACGATGGACATGTTCTGTGTTTTGATCTGGGGGGTGTTCAAATAGGTGTTCACATATCTAAAATATCAAGCTGTAAGCTTAAGATGTGTGCATTTTACTGCATATACATTGTGCTTCAATTAAATGAAGAAAAAAAAAGAAAAAAGCATTCAGTTTTCTTATTACCATAAATTTTTTACCATTAAGTAATTTGATATCTGTACATCTAAATGACAATCAGAAAATTATAAGCAAGAAATTTAAGAAGTACCTACATTTTGCTAATGAAAGGATGAGTGCAATGATCTATCTACAAGAATAGTCATCATAAAATTGTCTCTTCCAGGGAAAAATTAGAAAAACAGATTTAAAGTCTAGTGATTGGGGACTAGTTGTGAGTATATTTACATTAGAACTCTATGCCTTAAATAAATTAAAATGCTGAAGTGATATTTGCCATGAATATGGAATGATAAGATACAGCAAAAGAAAAAGCTAAATACAGAGTATATATGGTTGCTATGGGCTGAATATTTGTCTCCCAGCTTGCCTTCCAATTCCTATGTTTAAGCACTAATCCCCAGTATGGCTATATTTGAAAACTGAATTATTATTTTGCCTACCAAAGTATTCTAAGAATGAGGACCACCTCACTACCTTTTAGGTAATATCAAAGTTCTACGGACAGACAGCTGATGACTGATCATCAAACGTTCATTAACATATTAGAACTTGATGAGGTACTGAGTTGCATATACTATTTGTCTCTTTCTTCCCACTAGTTTTGTAGCAGCCTTGATGTAGTCAATTAGGCCTATTTCCTAATAGAAGAGAAATATGTGAGAAAGTTAATCAAGAAATAAAATCCCATAATATCTCCTAAAGTGAAAGAGGTTGAAAAAGTTTCTGGGGTACTGCTTCATTTAAAACATTTCTGTCTGTAAGTCATTCCAGGGGCTCTTTGTATAAAAACCGGGGTAGTGGCAGGTCTTGTGTTAAACCTCTATGTACGACAGGTGATCCATAGACATTTACCAAAATCAGAAGAAGTTATTTAAAATATTTTGCAATATATTTGTCTTTGAATAAGATTTCACATTTCATTTGAACACTGTGGATCTATTAAAGATAACTAATAATCAGACTGAGAAGTAGCTCACAACAAGAACTTGTGATCATGCAGCAGAAGATTAAAAAATCTTTTACTAACCAAGATTTCTTTATTGAATTCTTCTGAATTATCACATACGCTTGAGGGTTTCCAGAGAAATTTCTGGATTTGTTACAGCTCCTATTTTTGGTGTTTGTCTTTGATTTGATTATTCTCTGCTTTTTTTTTTTTTTTGGTTTCATTGAGACAGTGGTGAGCATAGGCTGAATGATCTACTCTGAGAATCAAGATCACACAGGCATGGTTAGGTGTTTGAGCTCCTGTTTAAAAGTCTTCTCTTCTTTAACTGCCCAAGTACCTGGTCACTGTCCCTCTGATGACCCTTGTCACTTACTGCTTTATATTACATGTATTTAACTTTGTATTTTCTCTTTGACACTGTAAGCCACTTAATAACAGTGTTCATCTTGATTTTTTTAAATACTGCCTAGAACAGTCTCTTAAACAAAGTTCTTTATAAATATTTGTGGGATGAGTCACAATTGGTACATAATTGAACTCCACATTTAAAATGCCTAACAGTTCAGAGACAACCGGAATATCCAAGTGACATTTCTCCATCATCAAAAATAATCTACAAGTTAAGAATGCTATATTTTGTTATTTATAACTTAGGGATCTAACACAGATGGGTAAAAATAATATGAACCTGAAAACCCAGTTTAAAGCAAAACGTCACCATTCACTCCACCTAAAAACCTGTACAAATTATATAATGTTACTGAGTTTCAATTTTCTCATCTATAAAAATAGGGATGTTACTTATTTCAGAGAATATTTGCTTGGATTAAGTGAGAGTTCTTATGAAAGGGCTTCTATATGTATATACTAGTTTTATCTTTCTGATTCTGCTCCTCCTTCCAATCTCAACCAAATCTTCGTTTTCCTTGCTACATTAGAAGAGTTTGGCTGACCAAACCTGGAGAGGTTTTGGTATAGTCCCTTTGGAGCAGTCACACAACTCAAGGGCTGGCTTCAGGGCATAGGCAAAGGACGTCAGAGGCTTGGCCTCAAGAACATCGCTCTTGTGAGTGGCCTTGTCACTCACTCATATGAGAACTAAAACAAATAAGAAACTGAAATAAAGTATTTTCCCCAAATCACACATCTCCAGTTCAAACACAGACCCAAAGTCATTTTACAGATTTTATGAGAATAATATAGGTGAATACACCCAGCCACAACTTCATACCTAAGTGGTTAAGTCAATTACCCCATCTAAGTTGATAGGGAACCACTGTTCTAAATTAGGTTGGCACAAAAGTAATTGCGGGTTCTGCCATTAAAAGTAATGGGTATAGTTCTATAAAATTATTTTGTAGAACATTACTTTAAATGGCAGAACCCGCAATCACTTTTGTACCAACCTAACACCTTTTATATATCTGTTCCGGACTAAAGTGTGTCCCCTCCAAAATTCAGATGTTGAAGCCCTAGCACCCAATGTGACCATATTTGGAGACAGGGCCTTTAAAAAGGTACTAATTGGACCCCTTATGGTTGAGGTTCTAATCCAATAGGACTGATACCCTTGTAAGAAGAGGAAAAGACACCAGGAGTGCATGAGCGCAGAGAAAAAGGCATGTGAGGACACACCACAAAGGTAGCAGTCTACAAGCCAGGAAGAAAGTCCTCTAGAAATCATCCCCACCAGCACCCTGACTTTGGACTTCCAGCCTCCAGAACTGGGAGAAAATAAATTTCTGTTGTTTAAGCCATCCAATCTGTGGTATTCTGGATATGGCAGCCCTAGCAGATGAATATAGCATCCAAAGCAGTTCTATTTGAGTAGAGATAGTAGCTAGAAAATTACCATCTCATTCAAATATTGGTTATTAGAAAGCATGTTGAAACACTCTAGCCTGACAATTCAGGACTTGGGTTTTCTACTAATGACAGTGTGGCCTTGGGTAAATCATTTAACCTCTTTGTGTCTCTATTTTTCATATACATAGTTATCCTTTCCAAATAGATAATTCTGTGCTTTATTTGAATCTGCCATGGTTTGTATTAATTCTTTATTGGAGACCAGAAGAGGGACAAGATAGAATCATCTCAAACAGAATTAATTCAGACTTATCATCCAATCTTTTGGGCTCTTTATTCTAAAGTCCCTATCATGTCTTAAATGTCAGGAGAATTCAGTTCAAATCTCAGGACTGCCTTTACATAAGATACCCTCGGTCAGGTTATATACATCATCTAAACTTCAGTATGCTCATCAGTAAAATGGGCTTGTAATACCTCCTTATAGGAGTGTTATATTGTTATTTAGGAGGAACATGAGAAAGTTATTGCAAAGTGCCTGGAATGCAGCAGATGCTTAATATATGTTTGCTGAATCTGGGTCTTTTTGCGTACCCTCCACCCTCAGATCCTGGTCCTTTGCTTTCCTGTTCCTGCTTGTCAAAGGAAGAAAACCTTGGGAATCTATAGGAAGCCTGCTATTTGGACCTAAAAACAACATAGAATCCATGGCTCTGTGTCCTATGGGGCAAAAACGGCCAAAGGAGGAAGAGAACCATGAGGTTAGTTGTCTTGATCTAGTTCTGCATGTTGTACAATCCTCTCTAAGCTGGAATCACCGTTGTTTCTAAAATGCTGCCTTTCCTTTACTTCAACAAATGAATACATAAGACTTATTATGTGTCAGTTCCCAAACAAAACCTTGAAGGGATACACAGGTAAGACCAAGATAGGATGTACTTGGAGTTGAAGCTCACAGAATTTTTTTGCTCCCACACCTGTGTACCTGCGTGCACATCTTTTACAGAATATGCTGTCAAGATATAATGGGAGATAAACTGTGGGCCATAGAAGTAATTTTATCTGTTGTAATAAGTAGTAGTTAAAGAAACCTGAGGGTAAAAACTTTGAGTAGAAAAAAGACATGCAGGAATACACATAGAACACTCAATCAAACATCTCTAACTATTATCATTTCTTAATTATTGAATTTCCCTAGAAGGTAAATGCATCTTGATTAAAGATTGATCTCCATTATCCAAATGATTACATTAAAAAATCATTTTTATCCCTTTATTTTTTAAAAGGGTGTTAGAATGGTCTCTATTTCTTTGCCATCCAAACCCTACTACTATAAAATGAATGATATTATATGGTACTTTTCAATGTACATATAAATTGACCCAATAGGCTAAAATATGCATGGTTAAAGATATATTAATGATATTCTACAATGCATAAAAATTTAAAACTCAGGTAGGTATATGGCATATATATTCTTTTATATGAGGCAATTTTAATATTTTTTATGTAGTGTAATTAAATCAACAGGCCAAAAATAGTCATTGTTTCAACTGACATTGATGATGATCTTCTGTGTGCAGAAAATATATTTAGTTTCCTATGGTGGGGGAATTTTAAATTCAGAGTGCTGTATATTTTAGTAATGTTCCTTTAAAAAAATCTGTCATCTTATTTTTAAACTCATTTGATTGAGATATTTTAAAGGATTGTTTTGTTATGAAATGTAACCTGAGAATGGGACATTTATGACAAATTTTCATTTAAAGCTAAAGGAAAATGAAGGATGGTGCTGAATTGCAAGGTGTCCATGTCAAGTGGTTCCCTCGCTACTGGCAATATTGCGAAGTCAAATTTCTAAGCTGACAGTTGACTTTTTACTTTTTCTGTGTAGTAAATTGACGTAGTAGGAAAATATCAGGTCAAGGAGATGAGTTGTCTACTTCACTACGTCCTCTAAGAGGAAAAACAAATAAAGCAGAAACTACTCAATGAACAATAAAAATACAGATCTGGAAGCATTTAAAAAACAAGTTTAGAAATATACAAGCAGTGTTATCATTCATATGTGGGAACTGAAAAAAAAGAGGGATCTCATGGAAGTAGAGAGTAAAACTGTGGTTAACAAAAGCTGGGAAGGGTAGGGGAAAAGGAGTAAAGAAGAAGAGTTGGTTATGAGTGCAAAAATACAGTTAGATGGAAGGAGTATATTCTAGTGTTTGATAAACAGTAGGGTGACTATAGATAGCAATAATTTATGTATATTTCAAAATAGCTAGAAGAAGAAATTTGTAATGTTCTCAACACAAAAAACTAATAAACACACTGGGGGTGATGGATATCCTAATTACTTGGATTTAATTATTACATGTTGTACACAGGCATCAACATAACACATACCCTTGAAATATATATATAATCATTATGTACCGATAAAAAAATAAACAAGTGAAAAAATATACATGCCGGCATGAAAATTTTATTTCGAAATTTATAAAGGGGGAAATTGCTTCCATTACAATATACAGGGCAAAGAGCATTAAAAGAGCATTATTATACATTATACACAGTTGTGTATATATCACCTCAATTATATAAAGATGTCTAAGAGTATTAGAAAAGATTGAAAAAACACACCAACATGTTAGCGTTTTGAAATCAGAATTGCCATGAAAGAGTCTTTGAATTTTAAGTGACTTATCTTCTTCTCCATACTTTTTATTTCCTTTTTTCCGTGGCTGATTACTTACAGATTTAATTTCTTAGGAATAAAAATATATAGCCTTTTAATAAGCATTTAAAAATTCCTATAACAATTAGTTACCCTGATTGCTACTTGCATATGAAGGGACATGTTGATAATATTCTGTCCATGAAAGAGACACTGATATTAGTCCCTCTTTTAAAAAGTTTTTTACCAAACCCTTGTTTTCCATTTCCTTTGCAATGAGCTCCTCCTCCTCTCTTAGATTGCTAAATGTTAAGCATCCCAGGTCTCTGTCTTGGCTACACTCTCTTCCTGGGTCATCTCAACCATCCAGGGCATTGCTTCAAATACCACTTCTAAGTTAAAGAACCCCACATTTGTGTCTCATGCCCACAGCAACTCCCTGAGTTCCAGGTTGCAACCCCTAAGCAACAACCCCACTCAGGTGTCTGTAACAGGCCTCTCAAAGTTAACATCAATGATTTGCCAAATAGCATCAATGTTTTGCTATCCCCTCTGTCTCCTAGTCTTTGCTAATCCATACCTCTTTCAAGTCTTTCATCTTTATAATAAATAATATCACCACTTAGCTTCTTACACTGAACTAAAAATAATCCTTGATTCCATCATTTTCCTTACCATCTTACCCAATTCAATCTTTTAGCCCTACTTAGTGCTCTACATATATCCTGAATACAATACTGGTTTCCATTTCTTTATTTTCACTTGGCCCAAAACACCATCACATTGCCACTGGACCTCTGCACAAGCCTCCTAAGTGGTATACATGTTGATCCTATTTGCTTTCACAACAGCCAGAATGTGAAACATGCCATGCCATGTCTTTGCTTAAAGACTGCCTCCCATGTCCTACTATGTGTATAAAAGCTCCAGATCAGGACTCTTGGCAGGACCTGACAGGATCTGGGCCCATGTACCTGTTCTATCTTGTTTCTCTTCCACTTCCACTGTGCTCCAGACATGCTGACCTTTTCATCAATTACATCAAATGTTTTGTGCTTTTTGTCCCATCTGCCTGGAAGTCTCTTTCTCAGGTCTTCCTCCATAATAGTCCTTCCCCTACTACTGAGACCAAAACAGAACTGAAACTTGTCCCAGTTTCCTGATAAGCCTTGTGTCGCTCCTGGAATACCAGACTAGCAGCAGATTTCAGGAAATTCAACAGCCCTCAAGCATTCAGAGGCTGAGCTGAGCTGCAGCATGTGCAAAAAAAGGCTGATTATTCCTTGCAGTCAGGTTCCACATCAGGCAAACCCCATCACCCACCAGCAGCTAAACTCTAGATTACACAGCTCAAGGACAAGTTAATGGGATCTGGCAGAACATTAAAGAAAACAAGAAACTACAAAGAAAAATGCAATGAAAATAGAAATAGGTAAAATACACAGTAGTAAAATTTGTGCCAGCTAAATACATCAAACCATATTTACATTTCTGTGTTATCTTTAGGGACAAGCAGGAAAGAAGACACAGAGTCACTGGCGTATTTCTAAATTTGTTCGAATCTGCATTTGACTTTACTATTCTTAAAAGATCAGAACGTGAACATCTATAGAATCAAAGGCGCTACCCATTAGCATATAGGCCTGGCCTTGAATAAGGTCAATTTATAAACTCTAGGTTTGCAAGTCAGAGTCCCTTCCACAGGGGCACTCCAGCGTTAGCAACATAGCATGCATGGAATGCTTTCCAGTTCACGCCACCCAATCCACACAATCCTCTGTGGTTCTCACAACAACCTAGACATTTTTCCCTTATTTTAAAGATGTAGAAACTACTGTCCAGGGATTAATTGCAATTTGGTCAAAGAATCAATTATAAAATAAGACTAAAAATCTGTTCTTCTCAGTCCTAGCACTTGAAAAAATAAAATTGTTAAGGCAGGGCACAGTGGTTCATGCCTGTAATCCCAGCACTGTGTTCAGTGGTGTGATCAGCTACTGGAGCACCACTGAACTCCAGCCTGGGCAACAAAGCAAGACTCTGTCAAAAAATAAAATCAAATTTGTTATGCCTGGTAAGTACAATGCTCTGGAATCCAGAGACATGCTAGACCTGGCCCTGCCACCAACTAGCGAGAATGACCTTGAGTGAGTTACCCTAATTTGGGCCTTAGTTTTCTCATGTGTAAAAATGGGTATAATCACATCTGCCTAGCTCTACCACAGGACTGTTTTAAGGAGCAGCTGAAACCTCTGATCACACCTCCTACCACTTGTCCCAGCTCACCCCACCCATCCACACTGACCTCACAGCTCTCCTCAGGTGAAGCACACACCTGCTTCAGGACCTGTGCTTGCTCTTCTCTTTTTATCCACAGCTGCTTGTCTCTCACTTCCTTCATGCCACTGCTCACATGGTCCCCTATTAGGGAGGCCTTCACTGGCTACCGTCAGTTAAACAGCAACACTACCCCCAATCTACACTCCTTCTTCATGTATGTTGCTTTATAGTTAGTTAACATATTTCTTCTCCATTTGACATGTGTATTTGTCTCTTCAGAACTGGATGAAAAATTTCATTAAAGCCAGGGTTTTTGCCTATGTTGTTCATTGCCTGGTATCCCTGCAGCTTGGTGCAGTGACCTTGAAACACGGATCTAATAAATGGATGAAAAATGGAACACATCACTTATATAAATAAATGTATTGTGATTATCATCTTCTAGTCACTTCTGGGACTGTCCAACATAAAAGAGGTTAGGTATAGTATGCTTGGTCTTAAAATCCATGTCTTTAAGCAGGGTAAACTTTGCAACTCACAATTTTATATAACCTAGCAGATCACTAGAAAACACATGTATGTATATAATAATTAGTTACTAGAACCAAAGTTTAACAACAGAAATCCTAGCAAAGCCTTCAAATCTTCTACTTCTAACTCTACCACTAGTATCAGAGATGTTAAAACCACCACCACCACCCAGAACTGCTATGGCTGTGAAAAAGTCTGAGAGTAAAAACAAAATTCCTCACAAGAGAGGAGCTTCTAACAAAGTGTTCCTAAAAAACCCAGTGGCCACTTGTGAGAAGAAAACAAGGAAAAGAATGGAATGGTGGTGGCATGGTTTTAGCTGTATCTGTAACATTAAGAGAGACAGAAGGAAGAAATATAGCAAAACATTAAATCTGGACATACTTTTCTATAGGTTTAAAATATTTCATAATTAAGAAAACAGGCCAGGTGTGGTGGCTCACACCTGTAATCCCAGCATTTTGGGAGGCCAGGGCAAGAGGATCACTTGAGCCCAAGAGTTCAAGACTAACCTGGGCAACATAGGGAGACTCTCTGTCTACACACACACACACACACACACACACACACACACACACACACAATTAGTCAGGTATGATGGCACATGCCTGTGGTCCCAGCTACTCAGGAGAATGAGGCAGGAGGATCAATTGAACTCAGGAGGTCAAGGCTGCAGCAAGCCATGTTTGTGCCACTGCACTCTAGCCTGGACAACAGAGCAAGAACTTTTTTCAAAAAACAAAAAAAAGAGCCTTTAAAGAAAGCCTCTATTTTTTTTTAAGAGTTTGAAACCAAAGAAACCTAAAATACAGTTGAAACAAATTTACATGCTTTCTAAAATTTTTAAAATCAGCAAAATTTCTTCAAAAAGTCTCTAAATCTTTATTGTCTTTGGAAAATCCCTGTTGCTATCTTGGTTCACACTTAACCACCAAGGAAATGGAAATGGAATAAAGTGGTCATTAGAATATGGAAAAATATTGTTGCTTCTCAAGGAAGGGTTTGAGGATGTGGGGAAGGATTCCAGAAGCATTACGGCTGATAGGCAGCTTGGCCTTTTCCTTTCGTCTCCTGAGCCTTGTTTCAGATGTCAATGTGTCATTCTCCAGCAACTCAGGCTTAGCAGGATTTACTGAGCCTCAAATTATGCATCATCTTTCACTGTCATTTTGTAACAGATACTAAAGCTTGTATCAAAAAGTATGCCACTGTGATGCAAAAAATAAAGCTTAAAAAAATTAATTTCTCATGGATTTTATCTTATAGGTACCTTAATTTCCAGTAGCTGAGGTTGACATATTTCTAATTAATCATTTGTCATCCCCAGATTATCTTACAAGTTTTATTCACAAGATATATTTTTAAATTGCTCTTGGTTCTTCCCTCATTTTTCAGTATGTCAGATTAGTAACACTTACTTATTAATATGCTTGACACCATTTTATATAGTCTCAATCACAAGACTGAGATGCAATATTTGCATCTTACCATGATAGCCAAATACTTGGCTTTTTATTTATTTATTTAAAAAAACCTGAACTTCAAAATATTGGCTAATGTAATGATTTCTTAACTGCCCTTAATTAGTCAAAGGAGGAAAAATCTATGAACTTGTGACAATACCAAATTTTCAAAGACAGGTTGATTGCATTATCCTTCCCCTTCCTAAAGAAAATATCCATTTCCCTTTTTTCCTCATTTGATATAACATATGCAAGTATCCTGAATGCCAGGGCCGCAGCCCCTCACAGGCCTGGCACAACTCCGCTGGCTCCCTGTTACAGATGTCTATTTCTTCCCTAAGCTATCCGTTGTCATGAAGACTCCCCCTCTTTTTTTTTTTAACTTTTGGATTTAAAATGCACATCAGAAGAATGGCTTGTGCATAATTCTTTGATGGAGATTTATGATCTTGATCAAACGATGAATCAAGATTTATGAGCTTGCTTGATAGCATTTCAGTATTTCGCTCATACATTTTCAAAGGATGTAGCTCTTAGCTTTAAAGATTTTGCTCATTTTCAGAAAATTATCTTCTTGGCTGTTTCAAACATACAAGTACCAGGCAGCAGGATTGCTGAGAAGCAAAACATTAGTCTCCCTTGGCTTTCACCATCATTATCAGAAGTCATTTATCACAAAGTTTGGTTCAACACTGTCTTTTCCAAGGAGGAGAGAGAGGAATCACAGATGAGGACAATTTGTCATGTTTCTCAGAGCTAACAAAAGTACACAATTGCATTTCATGTCATTACTGTCTATACAGGTCAGACTTTGTGCTTTCAGTACTCATGTAACAACCTCAATCAATGTAGAGATAGAACAAAAATGACTAAATTGAGATAAAAGCATGAATGAGATGGCTTTGCAAATTCTTTCATTTCAACTATGGCTCAGGATTATACTCTGATATGATTCCTTCAGACAGTGGTAAAAATGAGGTTTTCAAGAGCCATAGTCAAACAGATGGTCTGCTGAGTTACCCATGCATTACACAGATGCTGTGGGGCCTGGATTCTTTCACTACTGAAACAATGGAATAACTATTACTATTACTATTACTATTGGCATTACTATTACTACTATAGTTACTATTGTAGTTGTATTTCATCCTAAACCAACCACCATAAGACATTGGTTCTTACTTATCAAAAATAATGTATTAGGTAAATCATTTGGATTTTTAAATATAGTCCTGTTCTGGTGAAGAAGCTAAGCTATGAAGACATTTTTTTGAAGTCATAGAAATTAGCATAAACTAAGAGGTCATAGTATGTTTATAGTAATAGTCTTCCTCTCCTTTTTCTATCCCTTTTTAATCAATATACACACAACTCTGTTCAGGTGGTTCTTCTAATCCAGCTGCAAAATAATCTTTATCAGGTGAAGGTGAAGCAAATAAATGAATAAGTCAATCAATCAATCAATCTCTCTCTCTCACCCTTTCCTTTCCTCAGCCAAGGTTTAAATAACAAAAATAGATAAAGTGTGAAACTAATGGAAAATTGCAATGATTTTTAAAAAAACAAAAATATTCACTTTGTTCTTTCAGCATTAACATTTCTGAACTGGTTTTTTAAAACAGGGTTCAATTGACAGATAGATGCATATCTTTTTGAAAAATCATGGTATTTTAACTATGATAGTTAATGCAGTTATAACTCTGATTTTGAAGTAACTACCAGAAAAACCAGAAGGACTAAAATAAATATATGTCTTAGTTAGAACATCACCAGCTTTTTCCTGCATAACTTAATGTAAAATTATTCCAAAGAAATATCACACACAATGTCTTCAGCCCCTGGGTTTAGGGTAAACATGAGTTTCATGATAACAGAATATGGCGGTATTTGCCTAAATTGCTATGAGAGTGTAACTGGGCTTAAAGAAAACTAAGATTGACCAGGTAGAGAAGGCTCAACTCATCCTATTTCATCCTTAAATCAGCTAGGGATTTGTATAAATTAGCCAGTTGCACACTGTGCTCATCAAAGCAAAATCACATAACACCTTTCTGAGTCATAATGTGGAGAATACACCAAAAGACCAGAGACATCACCCTGACATCATCAGACACACATAAATGTAGTCTTTGCAATTAAGAATTAGCCATAGCGAAATATCTTCAGGTTATTCTAAGGGGAGATTTTTATTTCTTTAAGAAGTTTAATCTCTGTCTGATTGCAGCTACTGGAGGGTATCTGGAATAGATTTGTTTGCTTTGTGGGGTGTGTGGGAAGCATTTTCTTTTCGTTAAAGAATCTTTTTGGTTTCCAGAAAATATTAGGGAGAACTCAAGGTCTGGTTAGAATGTTTCCAACTCCTGACTTCCCCCTAGGATCTAGGACACCTGGAGACCTTGCTTCTTAAAGTATGGTTCATGGACCAACAGCATCTATAACCTTGGGTGCTTGTTAGAAAATGCAGAATCTTAGGCTCCACCCAGCAATAATCAATCAAAATCTGCATTTTAATAAAATCCCCAGGTGATCTACATGAACATTCAAGTTTGAAAAGAACTGATTTAGAAAGCCAGTCCCTTTCAGAGTGTATTCAGCTCAGGAATTAGAGGTAGTTAACTCTTGGACACAAACATGACCATTCCTAGACTATACTTACTTCCCAGGGTCAGCCTGCCATGGACAAAGTAGGACTGGCACAGAGCATCCCCAAGATTTAGAAACAGTTGAGAAAAATCTGTCTTTTCTAAGAAAGTACAGTGTAAGGAAACCAGAGTAGAAGGAAGAAAATTCAATCGTGTCTCTGGTACACTTGATTATTTCTAGGGGACTAAAGAGTTGAGGCAAAAATAATACGAAAATCCATGTTTAACATTACTCCTAACTTAAAAACGTGGCACAGTTTTGTAGAAAAATCCCACTTTACTAAGGAGTGACACAAAAACTAGAAGAAAAGATGACAAAATGGAATAGGCAAAAGTGTGATTGGTTTACTACAATTTCACACTTTTTGGCAAAGTATTGGCGATGCATATGGGGACAGAAGGATCATTGTAGTTTACTGAAGAGCCTGTGAGAAAAAGCTGTCACCAGCACTGGAAGCTACAAATGGAGCACAGCTTTAGCAACAACCTTCCTCAAACACCAACTGCACCATCAGCACTCAAGATAATCTCTGAGGAGGTTAACATTTTCAATTAGAAATTAATTGCATCCTAGTGCTGGGAAAACTGGATAGCCACATGCAAAGGAACAAAGTTAGACACCTACCTCATACTACATACAAAAATTAACTCTGAATAACTCATAAAGCTAAATGTAAGAGCTAAAACTTCAACAATCTTTGAAAAAGACATAAACATCAATCTTCATCACGTTCGATTAGGCAACAGTTTCTAGAAGCAACCCTAAAAACATAAACGACCAAAGGAAAAAATAGATAAACTAAAATTCATCAAAATTTGTGCTGAAAAGGACACCATCAATAGAGTGAGAAGACAGTGTAAGTAATGGGAGAGAATATTTGCTAGCCATATATCCGATAAAGGACTTGTATGCAGAATATATAAGAAATAAATCAAAAATAAAAAGATAACTCAATTTTAAAAATGGACAAAGGATTTGAATAGGTATTTCTATGAAGACGATATACAAACGGCTAATGAATACATAAAAAGATGTTCAACATCATAAGTCATTAGGGGAATGCAAATCAAAACCACAATGAAATACTATTTGACACCCATTAGGAGGGCTAAAATCAAAAGGACAGAAATAACAAGTATTGCTGAGGATGTGGAAAAATGAAAACATGGCTGGTAGAAATGTAAAATGAAAACTGCCTGGCAGTTCCTCAAAATATTACCTATACAGTTACCATACGATCCTGCAATTCTACTCCTAGGTGGATACCTCCTAAAAATGAGGACATATGTCAACACAGATATTTACATACAAATGCATTAGTCATAAAAGCCAAAAAGTAGAAACTACCCTGTATTCATTTCTATTGCTGCTGTAACGAATCACCATAACTGTAATGGTTTAAAACAACATGCATTTACTGTATTATAGTTCTGTATGTCTCACTCTTTTCTGAAGATGCTAGGGGAGAATCTGCGTCCTTGCTTTTTCTAGGTTCTAGAACCCACCCACATTTCTTGACTCGTGGCTGTCTTCCTCCTCCATCTTCAAAGCCAGCACTGTTATATCTCCTTGACTCTTCTTCCACGTCACATCTGCCTTTGACAATACACATGAAAGGCTCTCCACCTTTTAAGGACTTATGTGATTAAGCCCACTAGATAACCTGGAATAATCTCTTCATCTCAAGGTCTGTTACCTTAAAGACATCAGCAAAGTTTTCCCATGTAAGGTAACATATTTGCAGGCCTGGGGATTAGACATGGATATATTCGGGTATCATTCTTCTGCCTACCACAAAATCAAATGCCCACTGAATAATGAATGAGCAAACAAAATGCGGTCTATTCATATAATGGCATATTATTCTGCAAAAAAGGAATGATGTGCTGATACATACTACAACATGGATGACTTTTTAAAACATTATGTCAAGTAATAGAGGCTCTGGGAAAACAGATCAGTCACACATCCTTGCCTGACTTCCTCCTTTCCCAGGAACACAGCCCTGAAGGTGAGACGTGTCCAAGCTGCCTAAGTTGTCTGCCTTTGTTTTTTTATACTTATGCAACAGGTACAACATTGAAAGAAGCCAATCACAAAAGGCTGTATGATTCCACTGATGTCCAGGATACACAAATCCATAGAGACTGAAAGTAGATTAATGATTGCCAGGGACTGGGGGAGGTTGCATCTGCTAATAGGTATGGATTTTTGTGTGTGGCTGGGGTGTGGTGATGAAAAAAGACAGTAGTAAATAGGATAGCAGTGATGTGCTCCACAGATGCGTGAATATACTAAAAACCATGTGTAATCCAAATGGATTATGAATTATATTTCAACAAAATAAGTCTTAACAGAAAAAAGTAGATGAAGATAAGGAGACACAGAAGTGACCTATGATGGTTTTATTTAAATTTGTCAATACAAACCTAAAATCATTGTTAGAGGAACTCATAAAAACATTTAACTTTAAAAAGAAGTGATTATTTCTTAAAACCTACCTTCCAACACACACAAAACAGCAGGCATGGATGTCTGAACAACTAAGTCTTGTTTAGTGCTTAGTTGGTGAAATGAAATAAAGGGAAAGTTTCATTTAATAAAATACGCTAGAATTGGCAGTCTGACAAATGAGACAGGAGTGAAGATTTATCTACTCAATACAAATGCTTTATTAAACATAAAGACTTAATTAACGCTTCTGGTACTCTCTTCTCCCTTATTACAGCCTTTAACCAGGGGCTGGTATATTTTCACCCTAGAACACAACTGATTGTTGACACGAAATGTGAGAAAAGCAAAATTACAGCATCTTATGTTTGAATATTAATTGTCAAATGTTTGGTCTAAATGTGAAGTTTCAGTTTTGTTCTAAACCAAGACTGTAAAAGAGGAAAACTTTTCCCTACTTACCGCACTGTGAAATAATGAATGCTTCACAACTTCAAGGCTGTTGACTCAAGCTCCCATACTGGGAAGGCAGAATAAAGGAGAGCAGGTTCTTTGGATCTAAGAGTGTATTCAAGATGGAAATTCTGCTGTTATCATAATGGAGACTCTGGGAAAACAGTGTAGTCACACATCCTTGCCTAACTTCTTCCTTCCCCAGAACACAGCCCTCAAGATGAGATGTGTCAGAGCTGCCTAAGCTGTCTGCCTTTGTTTTTTTATACTTAGGCAACAGGTACTACGTTGAGTCTAGCACACTCAAATCAAGTACCTTCAGGGCAATTTCTGCCTAAGATGCTTAAAATAACCTTATTACAAAGTCTCATTCTGGCATGGGTAACATGGTACTTTAATTAGTAGATCAGACTAAAGAGACGGAAGAAAGCTTTCTAAGAAAGGAAAAACTATTCTGTAACAAATACAGTGGCAGAAATGTTTATGGTATTTTATTTCCTAATTCATCACAAAAATATCTTTGGATGTATTAACAACTGATGAATAAATGCAAGGAATAAAAAAAAGAAAAACAAACTTTAAGCTACCTTTAGGGTTCATCATATCCCTTTAGAGAAGAATTATTTCTTATCAAAAGATTCAGTAAGTACTTTCTTTTTTTTAAATCAAATTGCCTTCAAGTCACTTAGTACCTCAGATTAAATTCTGCTCCTACTTGGGATTTAAGAGGAGTTATTTTGCCCAATCTACAACAATTTTAATAAACCTGTGAATACACTTCACACGTGTGACTCTGCCTCATACTCTTAATTTTCTTTGTGCAATATAATGATTTGGTTAATTAAATAAATGAGTATTTGTTAAAGGAAACAGTAGTGGGAGAAGGTGAGTTGTGTATATGTACTTAAGGATGGTGTGGGTGAATGATGGGGAGGCTAATTTCTTATAAATCTTTACTTGCTTACAATACCCAAGTGCCCATATGAGGAGAATGGAGAGATCCAAAATTGACACCCTATCGTCAAAATTGGAAGAGCTAGAGGAGCAAGATCAAAAAAACTCAAAATCCAGCAGAAGACAAGAAATAACTAAGATCAGAGCTGAACTGAAGGAGACTGAGACACGAAAAAAATCTTCAAAAAATCAATAAATCCAAGAGCTGGTTTTTTGAAAAGATCAACAAAATAGACAGACCACTAGCCAGATTGATTAAAAAGAAAAGAGAGAACAACCAAATAGATGCAATAAAAAATGATAAAGGGGAAATGACCACAGATTCCACAGAAATTCAAACCATCATCAGAGAATATTACAAACAACTCTATGCACATAAACTAGTAAACCTGGAAGAAATGGATAAATTCCTGGACTCCTGTGTCCTCCCAAGCCTAAACCAGGAGGAAGCTGAAACTATAAATAGACCAATAACAAGGGCAGAAGTCGAGGCAGCAATTAAGAGCCTCCCACACAAAAAAAGCCCAGGTCCAGACGGGTTCACAGCCGAATTCTACCAGACACACAAAGAGGAGCTGGTACCATTCCTTCTAAAACTATTCCAAATAATCCAAAAAGAGGGAATCCTTCCCAAATCATTTTATGAGACCAACATCATCCTGATACCAAAATCTGGCAGAGACCCAACAAGAAAAGAAAACTTCAGGCCAATATCCGTGATGAACATAGATGCAAAAATCTTCAATAAAATATTGGCAAGCCGAATGCAACACCACATCAAAAAACTTATTCATCATAATCAAGTAGGATTCATCCCGGGAATGCAAGGTTGGTTCAACATTCACAAGTCTATAAACGTAATTCACCACACAAACAGAACCAAAAACAAAAACCACGTGATTATCTCAATTGAGGCAGAGAAGGCATTTGACAAAATTTAACAGCCCTTTATGCTAAAAACCCTCAATAAACTCGGTATCGATGGAACGTATCTCAAAGTAATAAAAGCTATTTACGACAAACCAACAGCCAATATCATACCGAATGGGCAAAAACTGGAAGCATTCCCTTTGAAATCCGGCACTAGACAAGGATGCCCTCTTTCACCACTCCTATTCAATATAGTACTGGAAGTTCTAGCCAGAGCAATCAGGCAAGAATAAGAAATAAAGGGTATTCAAATAGGAAAGGTGGAAGCCAAATTGTCTCTATTTGCAGACGACATGATAGTATACCTAGAAGACCCCATCGCCTCAGCCCAAAAACTCCTGAAACTGATAAGCTACTTCAGCAAAGTCTCAGGATATAAAATCAATGTGCAAAAATCACAAGCATTCGTCTACACCAATAACAGACTTGAAAGCCAAATCAAGAACGAACTGCCATTCACAATTGCTACAAAAAGAATAAAATACCTTGGAATACAACTCACAAGGAATGTAAGGGACCTCTTCAAGGGAAACTACAAACCACTGCTCAACGAAATCAGAGAGGACACAAACAGATGGAGAAACATTCCATGTTCATGGTTAGGAAGAATTAATATCGTGAAAATGGCTATACTGCCCAAAGTAATTTACAGAATCAACGCTATCCCCATCAAGCTACCATTGACTTTCTTCACAGAACTGGAAAAAACCACCATGAACTTCATATGGAACCAAAAGAGAGCCCGCATAGCCAAGTCAATTCTAAGCCAAAAGAACACAGCGGGGGGCATCACACGACCGGATTTCAAACTATACTACAAGGCTACAGTAATCAAAACAGCATGGTACTGGTACCAAAACAGACATATAGACCAATGGAACAAAACAGAGGCATCGGAGGCAACACAACATATCTACAACCATACAATCTTTGATAAACCTGACAAAACCAAGCAATGGGGAAAGGATTCCCTGTTTAACAAATGGTGTTGGGAAAACTGGCTAGCCATGTGCAGAAAGCAGAAACTGGACCCATTCCTGACACCTTACACTAAATTAACTCCAGATGGATTAAAGACTTAAACATAAGACCTGGCACCATAAAAACCCTAGAAGGAAATCTAGGCAAAACCATCCAGGACATAGGAGTAGGCAAGGACTTCATGAACAAAACACCAAAAGCATTGGCAACAAAAGCCAAAATAGACAAATGGGACCTAATCAAACTCCACAGCTTCTGCACGGCAAAAGAAACAGTCACTAGAGTGAATCGGCAACCAACAGAATGGGAAAAAATTTTTGCAGTTTACCCATCTGACAAAGGGCTGATATCCAGAATTTACAAAGAACTCAAACGGATTTACAGGAAAAAAACAAACAAGCCCATTCAAAAGTGGGCAAAGGATATGAACAGACACTTTATGAAAGAAGAAATATATGAGGCCAACAATCATATGAAAAAATGCTCATCATCACTGGTCATCAGAGAGATGCAAATCAAAACCACATTGAGATACCATCTCACGCCAGTTAGAATGATGATCATTAAAAAATCTGGAGACAACAGATGCTGGAGAGGATGTGGAGAAAAAGGAACACTTTTACACTGTTGGTGGGAGTGTAAATTAGTTCAACCATTGTGGAAGACAGTGTGCGGATTCCTCAAGGCCTTAGAAATAGAAATTCCATTTGACCCAGCAATCCCATTACTGGGTATATATCCAAAGGACTATAAATCGTTCTACTATAAGGACACATGCACACGAATGTTCATTGCAGCACTGTTTACAATAGCAAAGACCTGGCATCAACCCAAATGCCCATTGATGATAGACTGAACTGGGAAAATGTGGCACATATACACCATGGAATATTATGCAGCAATCAGAAATGATGAGTGTGTGTTGTTTGTAGGGACATGGATGAATCTGGAGAACATCATTCTCAGCAAACTGACACAAGAACAGAAAATGAAACACCGCATATTCTCACTCATACGCGGGTGATGAAAAATGAGAACACATGGACACAGGGAGGGGAGTACTAAACACTGGGGTCTATTGGGGGAAAAGGGGAGGGCCAGTGGGAGGGGGAGGTGAGGAGGGATAGCCTGGGGAGAAATGCCAAATGTGGGTGAAGGGGAGAAAGGAAGCAAAACATACTGCCATGTGTGTACCTACGCAACTGTCTTGCACGTTCTGCTCATGTACCCCAAAACCTAAAATGCAATAAAAAATTAAAAATAAAAAAAGAATGCTTGTAATAAAGAATGAAACAGCTACAAAGAGATAAGTTAGGTCAAATTGAAAATTACAGAAGCTTCATTTGTGTCCGTCTGAAGAATGTAAAGTAAGAGAGAGAAACCTTGGGAAAAGTTTAGCTTTCCAGAGGTTTTGATATTCAAAAGACTTCAAATGTCATTGTGATTCTTATGTGCAGCTTTCCATCTTCTCTATTTAAGGGACCAGAACATCAATAACATCTGAGTATCAAAAAGCACTACAAACATCTTAAAACTCACCAGTGTATTTGCTCCTGGTACTCAGAAATCAAACAAAACAAAGCAAGAATTAGGAACTTAATACTAAAAACACATGTGGAGGAAGATGTATAAATGTTATTGTGTTTGTATACTGAATTTTAAAAATAAAAATGTGTTAGATGTGGCCATTTTCTAAAATAACAAGACTGTCATTTATACTTCATTTTTCAATGGTTCTTTCCTGTGAGTTTAAAATATTTACTCAACTATTTTTAACGTTTGATCAACAGCATATTTCTCTTTCTCATATTTGACAAGCTGAGGTGATTCCTCAGGGAGTGTGTTATACTTCCTTGCTGGCAATAGTTTGTCCCTTCTCTAGTTTGATCAGAAGGAAACTCAAGGCTAAGTTAAGTGCACATTTCTAGCTATTCCCCTTTTATTTCTTTTTTGAATAAACCCCCCATATTTTATTGAATTAAAAAATTTCTGTTAGCCAGCAAGGCCTCCATCCCAGTGGAGCCATACTGTTCCCAGAGGATCTTAACAAGGGTCCCTGTGTCCCTCAGCCGCCCCCATTTACAACAACTCATCAATGTCACATCCTTCAAGCCCCAAACCACCTCACTAACTCTCATCTTTTGCATCAACTGTCCTAAGAATAGTATGAAGCGTTTGCCAAGCAACTCCTGTGCACAACTGGAGACTGTCTTTGCCCACAAACTATGGTGTATTTCACTTGTTTATGGGAAACAGGAAAACCAGCTCAGTTATCAGGATAGCAATACATGTCATGACCACTGGGATTATGCAAACCCAAGATCTAGAAATCTGATGTGCTGGATATATTGCTGACTGCACAGCAGACACAAGGCACCAGAGACAAGATGCCTTATAATAATCTAGCGTTGGGATCAGAGACCTGATTGCAAACAGGCTCGGCCTTTTACTAACTGACACTTATTAGGCAAGTTGTATAGTCTGTTAAAGTCTCATTTCTTTTCTCTGTAAAATGGGAATAGTATCACTTACCTCATAGGTATGTGTGAGGATTCAAGGAAATATTTGTAAAGTAATTCATACAATGTAGTACATACAAAATTTCAATGAAAGCTAACAATTACTGCTGTTAACATTCCATTAATCAATGCAAAACTGGTATAAGCGATATAATCCCAGTGTCAAGCAGGCATCTATTTGATGACTCTTAACACCTGAATTAGGTGCTTAGAGCAGAGTGTGAGCTCCATGAAGAAATTATATTTACCTTTTAAGAAGTGCAATTTTACTAAAATTTTCCAATATTTGCAAACACACATACCAAAAAGCATTGGCTTAATTCAACCTATCTAATAACCTGTCTTTCTGGATATCAAGAGGTTTCTTGTTTAGCATTTCTTTTGTTTAAATACAACTTTACTATAAGAGGGTAGGAGGCTTACCCAATTCAAGGTTCAGACTTTACTGGTATTAAAATAGCAGGAGCTCAGTCACTCCTTCTAACGCCAGCAATAAAAGGCTTGCTGCTGTTATTCCAGAACACATATCCATACCACACAGGCACAAGCACAGAGTCCCAGCATTGGGAAAGTCAGGCAGCAAATTACAGTCATTTTCTTATAAAAAGGAAATTGCCCCTGTCTGCCTATTTTAACCTATATTATTGACTACTGCCCTTCCTACTATGTTTTATAATACGAACATGGCTCAAAAGGCACAACCCTTACTTTCACATTTCAGCTATTTCTTGTTTCAAAGTTGGCCTGCACATTCCACCTTTTTTATTGCTGGGTCCCTGTGCTCCTTACTGCTGTCCCTTTCACCACTGCTCTTGGTAAGACACCCAGGGGACTTCCATATTCCTCAATCTTCATCCCCTCCCATTTTTTTTTTTTTTTTCAGAATACTATGCATCATATTTCAGGCTTTGCTGAGATTCTCACCATCTTCCAGTCTCTCTGTACATTCTGACTTACTCTGTAGACAGCAACTTCCCAAGAATGAGTCATTCTCCAACTCTTCTATTAAGTCCTCTGACCCTTATTTATCTCTTTCTGCCTTCTCCCTCATTGCAGTAAATCATTGATGAAAAATTAGCAAAGAATTTTAGGCTTAAAGGGAGGCTGACAGATCATCAAAACCAATTTCCTAACCCTATTGATGGGAAAACTGATGTTTAGAGGGATTAAGTGGCCTCTCCAAAGCCACACAGTGAGTGGGGGAACCAGGTAAAGACATCACACCATGTTTTAATTCCTGATCAAATGTGTTCTTAACACTATAGCTGTGTTTACCTAGCAGAACTATCAATGCCATTATTTTTCCTTTTTTAAAAATGCAGAGCCAAGGGCACATCATCCTTTGCCACAGCCAGGCTATCATCTCCATAAAGATAACCTCTTTTCCCCTTACTAAATCTTAGTCGTTGAAATTCTGCTTGTTTTAAAAATTCATCTAAGAAGGCACCTCTACAACCTCTCAGGTCCTACAAGGACACAGGGATGCTGTCTTTTCCACCAGCAGCCTTGACACCAGATAAATGCATCTTTCCACTTGGTGACCTTGACCTTGATATTATTTTACATCTACCTGCCTGCTCATTCCACTGTATGCAGATATAGATGAGGGAAATGTTATAATAATTCCATGCCATCACCATCCCCAATATGTACTTTAGATACTATAGTAACAAAGTAGGTTCCAGCCATTAATGAATTTAAATGAAAGAACAGCATGTCTAGTTCAATGATGAACTTATGTATGCCTTAGACTTCAGCCATTTGGATTCACCATTCTAATCTTTAATATAATTTTAATCTAAGTTTAGAAGGATTCATTTCTTTTGTTTACATTTTAATGTTTAATATGAAATCTTTCCAACATTGAAAAAGATGTAGAGAACAAATAATACTCAATTATCCATGACCCAATATAAGAACCCATAGCAAGCACTACTGATGTCTCCATGTATCTGCTTGGAACATTATCCCTGCTTCCAGAAAAGATGACCAAAAATTTAAATTTGATATTAACCATGCCCATACATGCCATTATTCATATAGATATATATAAAACTAATCCTACACAACATAACAATTTTTGTTGTAAACTTTATATAAATAGCAGCATAGTATATACATTCTTCCTGTGACTAGCTGTTTTGTTTATTAAGTTTGTGGGGTTTATTGATGTTGATTAATGTAGCTTTAATTATTTTTATTGCTGCATGGTATTCCATTTTATTTGAAATGCCATGATGTTTTTATCCATTTTCCTATTTATAGTTACAGTCCAGTTTCAATACTACAAACAACATTTGTTTTCATGTTTCCTTAGGAACTTGTCAGTTTCTTTATGGTGTAAGTACTAGCCAAGCCCTATAAGCACACCTTACATTTTAGAAGGTTTTGACAAATAGTTCTCCAAGGTGGTTATTATCAATTTACAATGTATTAGGGCTCCCATTGGTTTGCATCTTCACCAAAGCTTATGCCACTAAACTTCAGAAACTTTTTCCACTCTGATGAGAGTGAAAAGTCATCTCATTTTGACTGACATTTTCCTGATTACTAGTGAGGCCAAGTGTCTTTCACGTTTACTGGTCATTTGCGTTTCCTTTCTTTGAGCTACCTACCCTAGCTTTTGCCTATTTTCTTCTGGGTTGTCTTTACTATTCTGTAGTAAGTTTTATATTCCATTCCTTTTTCAGTTATACAAGGTTGCAAATATCTTCTCCTTGCATGTGGCAGTCATTTCACTTTGCTTATGATGTTTTAGTGTCACGAAGATTTTCCTTTTAATATAAATTAACAATATTTTCCTCTATGATTTGTCTCTTTTGCAGTTGTTCAAGAAATCCTTCTTTACTCTGAGAAAATAAAAACCAATTCCTACATATTTTCTGCTAAAAGCTTTAAAACTTTGCGTTTTTACATTTAGCTCTTTAGTCCTTAGAATTTATTTTTGTAAATGGCGTGAGTTAGAGGTCCACTTTCTTCTCATTATGAGTAATTGACGCCAGGCTTGGTGGCTCACACCTGTAATCCTAGCACTTTGGGGGGCTGAGGTGGGTGGAGGTCAGGAGTTCGAGACCGGTGGGGCCAAGATGGTGAAACCCTGTCTCTACTGCAAATACAAAAATTGCCTGGGTGCAGGAACAGGTGCCTGTAATCCCAGCTACTCGGGAAACTGAGGCAGGAGAACTGCTTGAACCCAAGAGGTGAAGGTTGCAGTGAGCCGAGGTGGTGCCAATGCACTCTAGCATGGGGAACACAGCAAGACTCCATCTAAAAAAAAAGTAATTGAATATCATGATTCCAGTTATTGAACATCATCCTGGATGTCTTCCATGTGGCACATCTATGTCCCACTGCCCTGTAATGTCACCTGTCAAATATTAATGTTTTCATATTAAGTGTGGGCCACTAACTTATTTTTTTTCTTCACTTTGCTGCATTAGCAGTTTGTATTTTTGTGAAAATGGCCGAGAAAAGTTTTTACTCTAGGATAAAAAAAAGGCCAAAACTGAACTGAAGATAAAGATGCTGTGAGGGTGATGGCTGCACTCTCCATTACCTAAAAGATACACTTCTAACCCAGCAATGCAATTGTTCTTCACAAAAATTACAAATCACTATACAGACCTTTGAGTTCACTTGGAAATACAAAAAATCTCAAATGCCAACAGAGTAGTGAGGAAAAGAAAAGAAGGGTAGCAAGGGTCATGATCCAGCTTTAGTTCTTATTCATTAAGAATAAGAATTGTTTGGTGCCCATTTTGTGTTTCTGCATTCTTACTAGCCACCTCTTTCCTGTCTATTTCTTCTAAGAATTCAATAAGGCAAGCACGCATGTACCTCCTGTTGTATTTGCCATTGTGCTGGAGCTAGGTAGGGGATGACCAGATGACAAAGCCACAGTTCCTGGGGGAACTCACAAGCAGTGGGGAACCCACACAGGGTCATGGCTGAGTCTCATATGTCAGATCACAACAAGTAACAAGCTAGAGGTATTCACTTACAGGAAAGAACAATTACTCTGCAAAGAAAAGTTCAGGGAATTATCCCAATGAAGCAATACCTGCTGAACTCCTTCGTCTTCAAATTTCTCTAGAAATGTCATAGCTAAAAATCAGCTAGAATAAAATAAAAAATACTGTTGTATCAAGATAGTCTTCTACCTGTATGGCTAGCAGGTTTCAGTTTGGTTTCATGTTCATGGTATTGTATTCAATCTAATAAGCTACTTAGTCACAAGTGCACCTCACCTTCAAAACATGTGAAATGTAAAGATATATGGGTGACACTTCACCTTACAGGTGCATTTATAGTAGAACTTCATTAAATGATGAATTACACTAAATTGATTTTCATTTACTTATTCACAAAATGTAGTTTAGACTGTCTCTTGACAGTCCTTCTACTGCTCATTACAAGATGCACATATATGAAGCTAGCCCTCACCCAAGTTTTAACTTCACATGAAGCAAGTCGCAAACAGATGAACACAAAGTTCCTATCATTACAAGTGAAATTAAGCAAGATCAGTTTCATTTAAGGCATAAGTAATTATACAGGAAAAACGACTAAAGTGACAATGCCAGAAAAACCCCTGTCAGATAATGTCATAGGCACTCAGGTAGTTGTTCTAAAAATGTGTCACTGCAGTTGCACTGTAGGGAGGGAAGCCTCTGTCCTGTTCAGTCCAACAGCTGTCCGTCCCCAAGGAGGTACCAAGAGTAGCCTCAGCATTTCTCCACTCTGAAACTTCTCATTTCCATAGGATTTTTTGGTAGTTTCTCAGAAATCAACAGTTCCACTTTTAAAGATTAACAAAGTTATATACACAGGCCAACCAAAACTGTAATTGCTTAACTAGTTGACACTGGAATAAGCTTATATGGGTTTTTAAGTATTTTATAATCTACAAATATCTCCACAAAATAGATTTTATAATTTCCAACTTTCCCCCTACATAAAAATGGGAAAGGGAGAATAATTCAACTAAAGACCAACTTTCTGATTTGCTTGGAAGTTACAACGCAAAGAAATGTTTCACCTTGCCCCTGCCAGAAGTCCCTGGAATGTATTACAGTGCCTAGAAAATTGGGAAGGGTAAGTGTTTCTAAGTGAATTGGATGTAAAACAAAGACAGGACAGTACTGTTAAAATGGAAATATTTATGCAGCGAAGATTCTGACATGTTCCCAAATAACTCTGCTCTGCTGGCTGCCTCGTTTTATTTCATTTTTGGCAAGGGGCTTTTAAGCTCGTTTTTTTCTTATTACTTTTCTTCCCTGTACAAACAAACAAGCATTATTTGACTCCCAATCAGTCTAGCAAAGCCCTGGTGAAGAAAAGGGGAAAAAATGTCTTGCTAAAGCGAGCAGAATGCTACGGGAATAGCAAGTAGGCGGTAAAAATTGGGACAAGAAGTGTGGGACTAATTGTGGAGACTAAACACACTTTCTAAAACTGCTTCTCCTAATGTCTACGGGCTTGCCACATTGCTTGGACTAGTCCTGTGGATCTCTCTCTACCATATAGAAATGACATGGGATTGGTCTTAGAGCCCTTTAACTTGGACAAACAATAATTTATGTTAAACAAGTTAGAGTCAGTATTTCACATATTTCACTTCCTGTGATGACTGAGAAAAAAGAAAACCATATAGGCTGAGGAACTCCATTAATTAGTACACTACTATCATTGTTTTGTCCTTGCTAAGATTTGCATCTATAGCTGAAGAGTAAATTTATATGTAAATAAATCATGGATTACGATTTTAAAAAATATCTCCAGTGCAGGGGCTAGTCATTTGCAGATTGGCGAATATAGCATAATGATTAAGAACAGCTTCTGAATCAGGCTTTACAGTTCATATCCCAGCTCTGCACCTAACTCCGTGTGTGAACATGGGCACATTACTTAACCTTACTTGGCCTGGTTACTTGCCTGAAAAAGGAAGGCCATAATACTGTGGAACAGAGGTGTTAGGGAAAATCAAATGACTTAATGTAATGCAACACTTAGAATTATACCTCAAGAAGAGTAAGTGAGTGCTGTCTAAACGTCAGCTCCTGCTATTAAAAAAAAAGGTAATAATTACTTTTAGCCAAAGCTGGCCCCTTAATTTAAAACAATGGGGTGAAATTAAAACATTTTAGTAGACACAAACAAGTACAACTTTGTGTGTAGAGTATTATGGTGGAGAAATAGAGGTATAAAGGAACCATAATGGATGTATTTCCAGTGTTCTTCTTGTGCAGAGGATAATATTCAGGTATTGTATGCAGAATTAGGCACTGTGACTCATTATTAAAGAAAAGTGTTTATGAATGCAGGACTGATGTGTTATGAAAGATGGGAGCTTCTCTGTGGGATTCCACACTTCTATACTGGCACTGTTCCCTGGACCACTCTCCAGAGGGTCCCTCTGCACCCACCCTCCTGGGTGAGCAATCCACATTCCCTGAAATGTTAATCTTTGGTTCTCAGTGGCTGACTTTGTTTCCTCCTTGGTCTCTGAGCTGTGTTGACGCCTTTCTAAAATAGAGTGAAGTGGAACAAGCAACAATCTTTTTTCATGTTATCTATAATTGCCAAAGGCAGAATTTATTTATGCTCAAAATCCTTTAAAAACTCTAGGAGTAACATCACTCAAATCTAGATTTGCTAAGAAAGTGTTTGTAACTATCATACTTTGCAATAACCTTTCCTCTAAAGACATTTTCAAAGAACACTTTATTTTCTAAATCACATCTGACGTTGTATTTTTCCCTGCTTTTATGATGCAACAGACGTATAGTCTCTCTGTGTCCTTTGTCCAACGGATGGATTACAGTAGCCTTCTTTCAAGTGACATTAGCAGAAATATCAAGCATATATGTTTAGGGCTCATTTTTCTTGAGGATAGTTTTCCCCCTCCCTTCAGTGGGTTATATTTACCTTTTAAGTGAAATTTTCCCAAACCTTTATATTTGCAACTTTAATAAAAAGTCTTTTTTCTCTAGTTCTAGAGAGCATATCATCAGTCAGGGATTTAATTCTTATTAATCTTAGTTTACTGTACAGAGGGGCTTTGAATTACCATCCAATGTTGTTACACCTCTGAACAAAGAGACAACTGAGTGGAGGAAGGGATGAGGAGACAATGGAATGTTGAAACACAGAGGGGCCCTGAGACGCCCTGCCTACGCAAAATGGTCCTTCAGAATTTAGAATAATAAATCCCTCATTAGATGGATCGTCAGCAACCTACAAACTTCCTCTTCTCACTTTCCTTAGGAAACCAAGTGTAATCTATACAAATGCACATCATTAACAACTGGAAATTTAAAACTGCATACAGTTATATAGGGGAACAAGAGAGTTTGGTTCCCTCAGCATTATGATGGAAAAACCTGAAAAGTGGGAGAGAATATTCTGGGATATAGAAAGATTCCAGTTCACCTCTTATTAACCTTACTCCCTGTCAATGTTTCTAAACAAACCAAGCATCCTTGCTTTGTTTTGCTTTTTTGTTTTTTTCCTCCAAGTTTTGCTTTTATTCTGATCACAGCCATATGCTAAGCTGCTCATTTAGAATTTTAATAGTGTCTCTAGTTCATAAATCCATTATTTCTTTTCCTACTAGCTTATTAGTCTATTAACAACCTCATACTGTGAAAATAAATTAGAATTGGATAACCTACCCAGCTTTTGACACCACTTTCTAGCTCTTTAGCAATTGTTTCAGATACTGATAAACCTAAATATAGAAGCAAGAAACAGATAGCTGAAATCATTTAGTATCTTAGTGATTAAAGCAAAAACATGCAATCACCAGCTCAAAGCCTCCAAGTCAGCCTTGCAGCTGTTCTATCTGATCATTGTTTATTTTGATTTATTCATTCCAAAGGTACTTGAGACCATATACCCTCGGAATATAAATATTGCTAGTGTTCTAGAGCATGAATATTAAAAAGAAAATACAGGTTACAGAGTTCTTTCAATTTACCAAAAAATAAAAGCACTTGAATAATCAGTCCAAGTAGTTTGCTTGGGTCGGAAATTTCCATTAAAACCCCACACAGGCACTAGATTAAAAAAAAAAATAGTGCGACATTCCACAAGGCCAACAGATGACAGAAGATATCAGGTAGAAGTTTGGCTGAACGAGGGGAAATAGACCCTTCAGGTTTTCAAGCCTCACAGCTCAACAAAATAGAAGAGTATGCTCAGAAATAGAAAGTGAATAAAACGCCTCTAAAAAAATCTACTCTCCACAAATTTGTTCTTCAACCAATCCCAGGCACAAACTGGATATCTGAATAAAATCTGTAACTTTGTAGAAAATTATTCTCATTGAAAAGTCATAGGCATTTCAGATAAACTTGTTCTAAAATCAAGGAACCTTTCAATCTTCCAATTCCCTGGACACTTACTCCTGCATTTTCCATTATAGCTTTCCATATGCCTAGAGAGAGCTGAACCTGTTTTCTTCACAGTGTGCTTTAAGGTATGAAACAACCAAGCAAAAGGCCATATATCTAAATGTCTCCATATACTTATGGCAATATATAGTCCAAACCATTCCCTTTCTGATACAGCAAATTATTTTGTCTTTTACTGGAGACTGCAGAGATTTAAAGTAATAGTTTGCAGTTCTAAAAGGCATTCATGCCCACGTCGGCAGTTTCAGGAAGTTTTATTGTTGAACTTCCAAGGAAGCTAATAAACATTTGTCTGGTATCCTATTTAGACTTTCAGCACTAAACGAATACACAGCACAAGCTGAATTTCTTCAAATTAGATATTTTTATATCAGTAACAAAATTTTATAGGCTGAACCAGCTTTAAATGGCCTAAGTAGTGAAATAATGTTGTACAAAAGATGGTCAAGTGACCTCTACTTCACCCTGGGCATCGTTCAATGAACTGGAATGACTGCTGCCAGGAAAACATGTTCCATTTAACTTCTTTTCCCTTTTTCCTCTCTGATCTCAGTTCTTAGAAAAGTGTAGTCTTGCAGAAAGGGCAGTACCATAGCAAACTTGCTTCTAAAGAATCTAGAAAATAGGTAGCCTCCTCATCACAAGGCAGCACTTTGTTATATACAAAAACAATATGACTATGTCCTCTAGATAGAAAGCTGAAACATTTACAGGTACTTCAACTGACAAATATTCCTCAGGCCATAGGTACAGAAATATTTTATTTCATTAAATTTTTTCAAGACTTCCTATGCTTTTGCTAGCACGAATCCACTTTTGGAGGTGAAATTTACTTTAAGTGGTAACATATTGCTCAGATGACTCATCCCACTATTTTGCAGAGCAGACACAGAACAATCGCATGGAGATAATAGCTTGCACTTCCCATATCTGCACTTTCTTAGAAATGTGGAGAGTATTTCAATATATTTTTAAGTTGTCCACTGAACTTTTAATTTCTGAAGAAAAGCCTCATCTCTTTGGAGAAATAAATCATATCTTTTATGATAAAGTCTTCACACATATTTGTTATATTCACACATATTTGTTATATGTGTGAAGACTTTATCATAAAAGATATGATTTATATATGTGCTAGTTATAACAGAATTTATAAACAACATTTTTACCTGTACATGATATCCTTGAAAAGAAATTCTTTCATGGTGACCTGTTAAGGGAAGAAATGCTCTGTACTTGATTCTGTATGAACTAAATAAATCACTTCATTATTCTGGGGATGATACCCAGGGTCGCTGCCATCACAATGAACTGATAACACTGAAGCAAAAGCCTCTGGTGGTGTTCTACTGGGATCTAAAGAGGGGCAGGTTTACTAAAATTACAACTGTATCAAAGAATGTGAACAAGGTCTAAAAAGTCTGTGTTTAGGTAATAGGAGAGACTTTGGTTCTTTTATAAGAAAATCTCAAAATAGTTATTACACTCTATTTTAATAAAAGTAATTATGAGCCATTATCTGGATGTGTAAAAATATATAACCTCTTGTTCAAGCCAATTCTGCATCCTCAGCAAGCTACTGTTTATCCCTCCCAAGATGAAAACGTTAAATATTGAGAGTTGTTACTCATTTTCTTCCTCATTTCTCTGAGCTTCCACACATTCCTTGGTAGAGTTAGGTTTTTTCTTTTTGAAGAAGCAAAAACCCTTTTAAAGACTCATTCATGCATTCAACTAATTCCCTCATATTTATGGAGCACCTACTATGTTTCAGGTAGTGGAGTAGTGTTGAGTGAAGTGTATGTTCTCCTGGAGTTTATATTATAGTGAGGAGAGGGTTAAAATGAGCAAGATAATTCCAAATGGTGATAAGTGCAATGAAATACAAGAGCCAATGCATGTTACCCAAGGCTAGATAATGTGACCAAGGACAAGGGAGGAGAAGGAGTGGCTACTTAGATTCAGTGGTCTTGGCAAGTATGATCCAGGAGGTGATACTGGGTGGATGCCTGCCAGTTAGTGGTCAGCTACACAAAGAATCAGGAAGGAGGTAGGCAGGAGGCCAACAGAAAACAAGGAGAAGGACAAACAAATGCAAAAGTCCTAAAAGGAAAGCTTCGTATTTCTGAGGATATGTAGAGGTCCAATATGGCTGGAGCAGCCAGTAAGGGAACAAAGGATAAGAGAGAAGATAGAAGAGGCCTACAAAAAAAAGAGGCACTAGATAGTTTAGGGTCTTGAAAGCCACATCACCCACATCTGGATTTATTCTAAGATTTTGATTTATTCATGTAGCCATTTGGTAGTCATAAATGGGGAAGATCTAACTGATTTTGTCTTTAAAGATTCTTTGGCTTAATCAGACATGGTGGTGCTGCATATGTCCAGCTATTCAGGAAGCTGAAGTGAAAAGATGGCTTGAGCCCAGGAGTTCAAGGCTGCGGTAAGCTATGATCATGCCACTGCACTCCAGCCTGGGTGATAGAGCAAAATCCTGTCTCCAAATAATAATAATAATAATAATAATAATAATAAAATAAAAATTAAAATATTATTTGGCTTGATGTCAATATAGTAAATTATAGTAAGTGGAAGATGAGAATAGGCATGGGAAAATCAGCTAGGTGGCTATTCTAGGCGGCTCAGGAGAGAGAAGATGGTGGCTTGGAATCATGTCGTAGCATTTAAATAGATAGAAAGGGGTGAATCAGAAATGCATTTTGAAGGTAGAACCAACAGCTCTTGCTGGTTGATTAGATGTGGGAGGATAAAAGAAATGAACGAATCAAGAAAGACTCCATGATTTCTGGCTATGTGAGTCTACTATTGCCATTTGAGGTAAAATAACCAGGTGTAAAAGGGACTTGGTAAACAAAGAGGAAAGCAATACTCTCTGTTTCGACCTTGTTAAGTCTGGGAAGCCTAGTAGACATATGAATGAAAACAGTGACTGGGCAGCTGAATGTAAAGATTTAAAACAGTAGAAAGGAGTCAAGGCTTATAAGATATCAATTTGGAAATCTTGGAATATAGATAACATTTAAAGTCACATAACTAGGCTGGGTGTAGTGGCTCATGCCTATAATCCCAGCACTGTGGAAGGCCAAGGGCACAGAAGTTCAAGATCAGCCTAGCTAACATGGTGAAACCCTGTCTCTACAAAAAATTAGCTGCGTGCGGTGGTGCCCACCTGTAGTCCCAACTACTTGGGAGGATGAGGTGGGAGGACCACCTGAACCAGGGAGGTGGATGTTGCAATGAGGCAAGATCATGTCACTGCACTCCAGCCTCAGTGACAGAGTGACACTCTGTCTCAAAAAAATAAAATAAAGACACATAAGTGGAAACTTCCTAAAGGGCACACATACATAGAGAGGAGTAGAAAATTTAGGTACTGAAAGACGGAATATTCAGAGGTCGAAAGGGGTAAGAGACAGCAAGGAGAGAGAAGAAATGGTTAGTACAGAAACTGTACAGTTTCTGCATGTACTGAAGGGCTAATTGACCGAAAAGCTTTAGCATTTTTTATTACTATTATTGTTACTACTGTAATTTTTAAAAATTTATTTTTACTTACCTTTTATTTGCAGTCTACACATCTTCACCCTTGGGAACTGAGATTACCTTACGAATTTAAGAACCAAGATCATCAAGCTTTATCACATTGTGTTGTCTCTACTTAAATACCAAATTTTGTTGAGTATTATAGAACACATGGTCCTATAAATTTTGTTTTATAGATTTAGCAGTGTTCAATTGTATCCTATATTTTTATCAAAAGTGGTCATGCTTTTTTAATGTAATTATTTTTTTAAAAAACCTAAAATATACAAAGTCCAGTTAAAAGGAAAACCTACTTCTATGTAAAAACTCTTATATTCTTGGGGAAATCAAATGATTTTCCCAAGGTTACAGAGCAATTTAGGGACCCGAGAATTAGTAACTATTCAATGCCTAGACAAAGCAATGAGAAAAAGATGAAAATAATAGTGAAGGTAGGAGGGAAAAAGACCAAAATTGAGCAATGAGAGAGAAGAAGATAGCAATGGAATTCAAAGATGATCCCACAAAAGATAATTGCTGCCTAAAGAAAAGAATCCAAAGAGTGGAGCATAAAACAATAAGGTACAAGATAGAAGAAAACTTCCTGAAATAAATAAATTGAACTTTTAGATTTTGTAGACTATGCAGGTTAATATAAAGACATATCCTTCTTAAGTTTTAAAACCTAAATTATCAAAAAATAATTTGCTAACATTAAGACTGAATAAAAGTGAGTCATTTACAGAGGGGAAAATAAATCAGACTGGTTCAAAGCTTCTTCCTGGCAACATTCAGTGACAGAAGCCAATAAAACAACTAAAAAGTTATGGGAGAAAGAAAGTACACGCTAAGAATATTGCACACAACATTCTTGTTCAAAGTATAAGCACAACAGATATTCTCAAACATGAAACAACATAAGGACTAACTCTCATCACCTCTTGAAAAGGATAACAGACATCCCATGATGAAATCCAGTCTGTCAAGAGCTGAATACAAATAAAGGCTAAACATGGAGAGGCCATGGTTAAAGGATCTAGGATAAGCATTAAATCCATTAACATACAGAACTAAGGCTGAACAATTGTAGGAAGGAAGCATGTTTGCAGAATAGAATGTAAATATTAGAGTACCTGACAAAGTAAAAATAATACAACTAATAAAAACCAAGAGGCATAGGAGGAAAAATAAGAAGTATAACAATTTGTTTATAAAATCAATAAAGTCACTCTCTAAAACAAAATTCCTAAGGCAGGCATACTGACTTCTGATAAAGAACATCAAAAGATTCTTTTCAAGAACTTAAGTGATATTAATACTCTTTAAAAAAAATCTCAAAAAATACTTGATTTACTTTACATTTATAAGATAAATGCACCTCACAGAGTTCTTTAGGTCTCCTGGAGCAATGGGATGATGGAAGAGGGGAACACAAAAACAGGGTACAGAAAACCTCTAAAAGAGACTGATCTTCCCACAGAGAAATGTGTACCATCTAAAACCATATTTTATAAAAACTGGTATTGCAGTATAGCACTGAATTAAAATCCTTTAGTAAATACAAAAAAGCAGCAAGGGCAAATGTAGGATCATTAGGTACATTTAACTTCTCATAACAATAAAGCATTTTACCACAGTTAATCCTGCAGGGTCTCTTAAGTGCAAATAGGTTTTGCTAGACAACATTTACAATATAGGAACTTCCAAATTATAGAAAGAAATTTGGGGCAATGAAGGAAAAGATAGAAAATAGAGAGTAAAGTTAAGAGAAGTGTCAAAACAAATAAACAAAAGAAAAAGAGATAAAAAGCAACATCCCTCCCCCCACCAAATACATTCATATACATGATTTATGTGAAAGGCTCAGCAAAAAGAAAGCCAAACTAAGGCAAAACAAGAATAATCCAAATTTCAACAGGAAGAAAAAAGGTTATGGAGATACGTGTGGTGAAGTTTCAAAAGGATGTGATATTAATAAGACAGAGTTATATAGGCTTTGCATATAATAGTATTTTCTACAAACATGCTAAGAGGAAGTGTGTCTGCAAAGAGTATAAAATGTCTACTTTCAAACACACAACTTATCTCAGGTTATATGACACTAAAATACAATTATACTATATTGCTTTTCCTCTGATTTATTTAATTGAAAGCTGAGACAAGTCAACATGAGTCCACCTAGAAAGTCTTTCTTCTCAGATGTAGCATTGTTCTTGGAAATAATCTTTTCCTGATAAACACATACTACAAAACAACTTAACATCCATGCACAGACCAGACAGAAATAATTTGGCAACTTTTTTTCATGTCTCCTTTCACAGGAGAGATCTAGCCCAAGAATCCAAAACAAATGAGAGAAAGAAGGGAATTTGTGTAGAATCACAAAGCACGTG
The DNA here is from genome assembly GCF_049354715.1 of Callithrix jacchus. Lineage (NCBI taxonomy): Eukaryota > Metazoa > Chordata > Mammalia > Primates > Cebidae > Callithrix > Callithrix jacchus. The sequence goes on from NC_133509.1 coordinate 59,177,072, forward strand.
TGACTATTCCTTAACAGTGTAAATTTAGGTTGGCTAGGACCAGAAGTCTTTGAACTTAGCTTACCTTTTGTGTCTCTAGCTGATTTTTATGTCTGTGGTTACACTGACTGGAGCCCTGTGTTAGATCAGAGATAAAATTTACAGTCATTTGGGAGTCTACTGGCTCGCTCTGCTCCATTAGTCCCAGACTCTACTTGAACACTTACTGTTTGTTTTTCAGAACTGTTGTTTCCTGCTCCCCCTCCTCCTCACATATGGATCACTGGCCAAAAACAAAACAAAAACAAAACCAAAAAAACCTATTATCATCAGATGCACCAAAACCAGGTTGGCATGCCCTTTGGATGCTGAGTAATGCCACCTTCAGAAAGAAGAGATCACTAGTTTGAAGAAAGGAGAAATGGAAAATATACACATAGGAAGAATGAAAGAAGAAATCCCTTCACTGCAAATAAATCTAAACTTATAGATCAGATTTGTATAGAATCTTACAGATTAGATTTCATCATATCCGATTCACCACTGATTGTCAAAAGGTACTATCATTTATTTAACAGGTACTATTATTTATGTAAAACTAAATAAGGAAAGAGACTACCAATTAAACCATGACACACTTTTTAAACACATACTTTCATACTTACTAAGAGTTCTTTTAGACTTAGACTTATATATCATGTTCTGTTCCTATAACTTTATATATACTGAACAGTATAATCTTTTTGAAGGCAGTTTATGGGGCAATTACACTCAACCTATCTTAATTGAAGTGATGACAATATAAGCAGTTATGCCCAATCTGCACAGGCAATCACAATTACATGATGACTGCCACCTGGCTAGCCATTTAAAGATGTCACAGATTCTAAGATGCATCCCAATTTCATTAAATGTTTTACATACACACCACACACACACACACACACACATCTTAGAAACATATAAAATACAGTAATTTATATTATCACTTCTGACCATAGCTGATGTGTTTTAAACAAGTATACACAGCAACATGAATAAAGAAATGTAAGCAAATATTTTCTTGGTTATGTTTAAATAGCACTGTTTCTGACATTAAGCTTAATTGTCCTTGTGAATGCACAGATGCAGTCATTTGGCTAAGGTTAAAAAGAATTACCTGCATATATTCAGGTTTTCAGGGATTTTGGTAATTATTTTACTCCCAGTAATCTGGGTTTTATGGATGGAAGGTTTCAAAACTGCCAATCAAAAATCACTTAGCCATTTCCGCTTTGCAAATGCAGCAAAGTGTTGATTAGGTGCAAAATTATATACAAGAAATCTGCCTGGCTTTATAGGGGGAAGAAAACCATTCATCTTGTTTATCTATGATATACACATTATACAAGACAACAGAAATCACATGAAACTTTTTAGGCAAGGGAAAATGAGATCCTAGTATTTGACTGTTTGAACTGAAAAACACAGAATATGCTAGACCCCAGCCATCCCACCACTTTTTTTCTCATACAAGAGCAATATGAACCAAAATGTGTGAGCAGATAAACTCCAGGAGAGCTGCTTCATCAGACACTGTCCCTTGGCCACTTAGGCTTAGAATTGCTTATCTCCTAATATCTCTATAATAGCCGACTCAGTCAGGCAAAGATTTCATTTTTCATGAGATTCCGTTTCTCCCATCTTTGACAATTTTACCATTATAATACTTAACCGTGCTTCATACTTTATCGCTGCTAAAAAAGTAATACTCCACTCCAAGGCCCTTGTTTGCTGTATGGTAGACACTGCTCCTGTAATAATTGCTAAGGCTTATAAAATCAACATCTACACCAAATCCCTTTCCAGATTCTAAGGCCCAGAGGAAGCCATCCTTTTCATTTTAGTAAGAAAAGGAAGCCCACCACCTCCACAAAAAAAACCCACAAAATAAAGTTAGTTCATTACACCAGTGCTAGACTGCATTATAAAGAATGACATTTAAATTTTTAAATGTTGTTTATTTGTTTTTAATGGAGGCAAGTTAGCCCTTGCTCTCTGCCCTCCTGAACAGGCCAGGGGTCCTCTATAACGACCTGCTCTCTTAAGCTTTCAAGAGGATCTTAAACATGGAGACCCTGCCCACTGGGTAGACATTCCTATAAGAAAACTTACTTTGCTGGTTTAAGGCACCTAACATATATTCAATTTGCTCTATTAAACCACTGTGGTGGTGTAACAAAGGCAGAGGGTTGGTGTCCAGGGGGAAGAAAGATCATTTAAGTAGCCAACTCCAGGCAGCCAGAAGGTGCCATAAACCCACAACTGAAAATAATAATAATAATAATAATAATTACATAAGTACAAGGGATTGAAAAGCAGAAAATGAAGTCTAATTATATCTCAGAATTCTATGAAAAGAAATTAATTATGTTTCATTATTTACCTTTGATAAAGTACTATTTGGTTTAGATCAAACCATATATCAAGATGTTTTGCTCCAGTTACCAACTAACAATTAAATCTCCTCCTGGTGCTCCTCCAAGGCAACAGAGATACTACATCAGCAGACCATAGGTACATAAGGATTGCAGCTCTTAGTGTTTGAATAACTTTCTGACTCCTATTCTAGTTTGAGAAGTCTTGACTACAACCCTGGATCTGTTAGGCAAGCTGAAGGGCAATGGGTTCCTCTGAAACAACAGAAATAAATGAAAGATTTTAGCAAAAGTTTCAATTAGATGTGGTTACATCAGATTTTTTCAAGTATATCTACATTACTTTTTTTTTTTAAGAGTTACATTTCTGTTGGGCTAACCTGAGAGGTGAAAACAGAACTTTCTGCTATTCTGCCTATGATGATGGCCATTCTTTCTAAATCAAAGCTATCAAGATATGTTTATTGAATTCCTACGTAAACTTCACATGTACTATATCATGATGTTGCAAGTCTGTAATTCTAGACCATCGCTATCCAATAGAAACAAAATGTGGATAACCTTCATTTTCTAATAGCCACATTGAAAACTACAAAGAAACAGGTGACATTAGTTTCATTGAATCTAACATGTAAGAAATATAAGATTATTGAGTTATTTTACATTTTTAATACCAAATTTTTAAAATCTTGTGTGTTTTGTAGACTTATAGCACAATTTAATTGGGATTGGTTTTAATTACAAGTGCTTGATAGCTGCATAGAGCTAGTGGCTGCTGTACTGGGCAGCACTTTATAGAACATAACAAACTGAGCCCCAGTCCATATCCTCAAAAACAAGAGTCCTGGTGCCTGTCCGCACAGTATCTTGAAGAGGTGTGTTGTTACTGACCTCCTGCTCTCTAATCCCAAATGTCACTCTTTTTGAGAAATCTGATACATGCGTACTTTAATAAAGCTGAGAGAGCATGTAAACCTTACAAATTAACTTTGGAGAGGAATCTGCGTGTCCATCCAGTTGGTACCTATTACAGAACACCCAGCTGAGGTAAAAAGCGTGATTTTACTGGAATGGTTCCTAGTATAAGGTATCATGATAGGATCTAGTATTTAGAAGCAAAGGAGAAGATGGTTTCAGTTCTAAAACTCTCACCCTTCTGTGGGCACAGGTAACTTCAGTGAAAGTATGATTGCTATAAGAAACAGGACAAAATATAAGAATTGTGACTATACAAATTGAATATTCATATTGAAAGGATTCTGCCAGACAGTGGTTCCATGGATGAGAAATGCATGCAGTATATGATGTGTGATTAACAGGATGGTTCATTTTCCCTTTATCCTCAATCTATCATCTATACCTTTTTATTGTTGCTCAGCTGGCTTGATGCTGGAAGCCTCTTGACCTTTCAGTAAATAGGCTGACTGCAGACTGATAAGAACTGTGGGTCTAAAAAAGATAAAAAAATAAAAAAGCCTATTTACAGCCTTTTTGTATCAGATTTCTCAAAAAGAGTGCTGGTATGTGTCAGAGACCTGTTGACCTGGATGCAAACCTTTTCCAAAATCAATCGTCTTCCTCCCTGTCGCCACAGCAACTTCCCCCACTCCACTCTATCTCAGCCCAACCCCAAATAGACATTAAAACCAAGTAACTAACTACACAGGAAGGGGCTTGGCAAGCAGATGTACTTCAGCCCAAGAGATGAAAAATTCAGCTATAAAATTCAACAACATAGCCTGTTTCTTTTGGTTTTATCCACAAATTTACTTACTAGTACTGAGTACATGCCAGACATCATGCGAGATACTACATTCACAAAGTTGAGTAATACATGGTCACTAACCTCAAAGTCCCACAATCGAGTGGGAGAGTAGAAAAACATAAATGCAGGACAGTGTGACAAGGGCCACGATAGGGACGCATGAGGACATAATGGGAGTGCAGAGGAGGCCTTGTGCAGGCATCTGTGAGAAACAACATGTGAGGTGAGGATGGAAGGATTCATTAAATTCAGTGGGGTGAGGCAATAGGAAATGTGATTAAAGGATGATGGAAGAATATGAAGGTTCAACAGATTAATCAATATGGCTAATGGCATGAAGGTTGTTGTAGAGGTAGGGAAAAGAGTGGCTAGAAATGAGCCGTGGGAGGAGAGAGCAAGAGGTTGAATAGTAAAGAAGTAAGCAGAAACCAGACCATTAAAGGCTTACAAACTTAACCAGAGTTTTGACTTCTGTCCTGGGGCCAACAGGAGCAGGCCCTGTCTCCACTAACTATGTCAGGTTCACTGCCATGGATATCTAACCCAATAGCCCAGAGTCTACTCTTAGATGTTTGCTCTTTTCTGCTTTGGTCCTCTCTTCTTTGGCTTCTTCCTCTCCTTGAGGGAGTGCCATTGCATGTTCTTAACTCGGGGACCACTTGTGTGAAGACAGCATCCCAGAGACTAATAAGCAAATGTTTCCCTCAGTTTCTGAGAGCCTGTGAGTAGCAGGTACAGGGCATCACACAGGAGCTGCTGGCTGAATGCCAACAGGCTGCCAGGATGTGAATCTGCACAAGTTCTCCCTCAGCAAGTCTCTCTGGGTGATGTGTTTACTTCAATTCTTTCTGTGTTTGAGAAACAAGATTGCAAACAGGTGAACTGCTGAGAAAAGAGAATGCAAATCTGCTGTTGGGGACACAGTCAAGTTGTAAAAAACAATGATTTCATGAAATTGCAGGATGGAATTTGACAAAATTCCTAAAAGAAAGTGAAGGGAAAGGATTAAACATAAGGAAACCAGAAATCGACTTTTCTACCAGGGCCATTTTTGACCCCACCAGTGGAGGTCTTAACATGGAGAGTAAAAATGATATCAAGACAGCACAAATGGTGCTGTCTGAGCCTCATTTTTACCAGGGAAAACTAGAACCATATTTGAAAGCACACTAGATAACCAAATGCACGTTGTCAACAACTCCATCCAGAGATGGAAAACACAGAGCACAGCAGACTCAGGAAACCTAGAATGGGTTCACACATAGTGGGTGAAGGTGGGAAGGAGAAGGTTGTTGAAATCACCACATTCATTTCTCACCACCTGATGGAACTTCAGGGGCCACACTGAGTAGAAGTCATTACAGTGCATGTTCAGAAAACTCATTACAGTGCATGAATGGTGTTCTTTCACACTGCTTCCAAGAATAATCAAACCAGAATCAAATGGCTGGTTATCTTGTCTCCATGCTTTGCCCACTGACAGTCTGATCTTTTATTCAGGATTTATTGAACACAACTGCCTTTGATCTGAGGTCAGGTAGTGCTGTGAAGGCCATGAAAACAGCAAATCAATTACTCTCAAATGGCAGGTGCCCTCATAAAAGATAATGGGGGTGGTTCATGCTCTTGTGGCCTAGTCCCAGTCCCACAGACCAATATCTATGTGCATACTTAATTGCTCTCAAACTGATAGTTATGTAGCAGAAAAATTAAGACAGGTACATCTACTAGCAGAGAGAAAGGCTTCTTGGCTCAGAGGAGAAAACAGATATAAGGGGTCACAGAAAAATGTTTAATTAATTAGAATCAGTTAAGAAAGGTGAAAAATCAGTTTCACCTTTCAGTTTTAAATCTGAAATCAGTTTCAGAAAGGGGAAATCCTTTTCACAAAAGGTATATGCTCACTCTTCAGAAGTTGGCCGATAGGGTTCACATCTTGCCCAATATTCTTTCTCTCTTGTTAACAGAACCCTGATTTTGGCACTGGGGGTGGAGTGTGACACAAGAAGGCTGGGCATTGTGTTTTTAATCTCACCTTACTCACAACTAGAGCCGCCAATGAAATGCACTTGGAAGTCACTTGGGTTTCTGGCAGGACTGCCTGAAAGCTGGCCTGATCCTTTTGTCTTCTGCGTTGCCCCTTCTTCCTTCCTGAAAGGCAGGTGTGACCCTGCAGGTGGCCCATACCTGTTGCAACTACAGACAATTGGAAGCAGGTAAGGCAGAGGAACAGAGGTACCCACATGGACTTCTATGGGAAAAAATAAACTAACTTATTGAAGTCACTGCTTATTTGGGCTTTTCCTTGGGTACAGCTGAGCAGAATCCTAACTGATAATTCAATCAAATGTTTCATCAAAAGGAAAATCTTAAATTTTCACATCTTTCAGTTTTATGTTCTTTATGACATTTAGTAATTAAATTCTGAGTTCTTCATTAAAAAGGTACTCAATGGAAACTGCCAGACTTATTTCTAAAGAGGGACATTGGAGAACTTAATTGCTATAGATAATAAAAATCAGTTTTTCTTCAGAATTAAACTGAGTATATTAAATAAAATACACTGCTGTGTAATTGTATTATTCAGAAAGGAATAAAAATTTGTTTCAGTGGTTAGAATAATGTCTATATCTTGACCTTTAAATAAATCACTAAAAATTTTGAACAGTAGGAGCTCTAGCTTTGACTCTGAAGTACCAAGGAACTGAAATAAAAATATATTTCCTTATTTAAAAAGGGTAATTTGGTGATTTGAAATACTTATTTACATATCATTGAAATTCATTGTTGCTTTTTTGCATTAAGCAACATGATTTTCTTAAATGCTTTGTTTTCCCTCCCCAAATAATTTTAGGCAAAAATTAGGGTTGATTTCCATTGCTAGTTTGTTTTTTGCCTTCATCTTTCTCCATATTTCTTTAGCTGGTCCAAATGTAGCATCCTCCACAAGAAGAGGCCCAGGCTATGCAACAAAACTGTCAATTCAATGAACTAATGAGTGAAAGCAGGTTGAAAATTTATTTTATCACATTCAAAGATGAAGAAACAGTAAAGTTTGGAGGAACCCATTGAGTCCTGCCACTGCACAGAAGGGCTCATCCCATCCTCAAGCTTGGGCATGCTGACCACCTAGAAAAGCAGCAAGCTGGGCAGGCTCCAACCTCAGGCAGAGGCAAATAAGCAGCCATTTTTCTTCCTGCCTTAAAACCTCCAAGGAAAAAATTCCAACTAAAGTTATTTTTAAATGCGACATTGTCTTAAAGGAGGTCCCAGCGTGAGTTTGTTCTCATTCTACCTTGTGAGGACTCAGTGAGGAGCCAGTCTCAGCAACCAGAAAGCGGGCCGTGATCTCTGACTTCTACTTTCCAGAAAGATGAGGCCTTGCGTTGTCACCCAGGCTGAAGTATAGTGGCACAATCTTGGCTCCCTGCAGCCTCACTCACCTGGGCTCAAGCAACCCTGCATCTCAGCCTCCCAAGTAGCTGGGATTATAGGTAAACTCTTAGAACTGCTGGATGGAAAGGACAATGTTGGAAGCATTGACATGCAGCACCTCACCCACTGTAAGACTGCATTGGTATCAAGCTGTGACGATTTGCACAAGAAAACTGGAGTGTGCTCTGTTATAATACTGGTAAAAGATCAGCCTGTGGACAAGCCTACCTTTCCTGAGAATTGTCTTGCAGAAGGCAAGGTGAAGTCAGTGTGAGTGTTTCAAGTCATCTCATCCACCTCATATGTGTCAGCCAGACTAGGAGTCCAATGACCTTAAAGTGTTACGGTTTTAAGTTCTGTTTAAGCATTATGATTTCTGATTTTTCTAGTTGTTTGTGTACATAGTATCTGTTTACCATGAACAGTAGCCCCTCCTAAGTGGTTTGTTGATTTCGGAGAGGTTGAAAACTTATGATTGGAGAGAGAGTCCGCCATTACAGAGGCGGGCCACCATCGCCACGGCAGTTCTAACCACACCCATATAAATAACACTACAAGGAATTACACATGGGAGCAGGGCAGAGCCCACGACAGCAGGGCAGAGCCCATAACAGCAGGGTGGAGCCCACAGCAATAGAGCAGAGCCCACAGCAGCTTGGCATAGTCACTACAGGCAGGCAGTGACTAGACTGCCTCCTCACTGGGCAAGACAGTGCAACGGATACTCATAAATAAAGCCCTAACTCCCCAGGACAGAGCACCTGAGGGAAAAAAAAAGGGGGCTTTATGAGTTCTGCTGCAGCAGACTTAAACATACCTGCCTAGCAGCCCTGAATGAACAATGGAGCTCACAGCTCAGCACTTGAGCTCCTGAAAAGTACAAACTGTCTCCTCAAGCGGCTTCCTGACCCCCATATATCCAAAGAGTCACCTCACAAAGGACTGATCAGACTGACATTTGGCAGGCATTATTCAGGGACAAAGACAGCAGAAGAAGAATCTGGTAGCAACCCTCATGGTTCTGCAGCTGCTACAGGAGTTCCCCAGGCAACAGGGCCTGGAGTGGACCTCAGCAGTCCTACAGCAGAGGGGCCAGACTGTTAGAAAAAAAAACTAAGAAAACAGAAATACTTCATCATCAACAATCTGGACGTCCACTCAATGACCCAATCGGAAAATCAGCAACTACTCAGATGACAGGTGCATAAATCCACAAAGATGGGAAGAAACCAGCGCAAAAAGGAGGAAAACACCCGAAACCAGAACACCTTGTGTCCTACAAGGGACCACAACTCCTCACCAGCAAGGGAACAAGGCTGGACAGAGAATGAGTGTGATGAAATGACAGAATCAGACTTCAGAAGGTGGGTAATGAGAAACTTCCGTGAGCTAAAAGAACACGTTCTAACTCAATGCAAAGAAACTAAGAACCTTGAAAAAAGATCTGAGGAAATGATAACAAGAATGGACAACTTACAAGGAATCTGAAGTGATTTGAAGGAGCTGGAAAACACAATACGAGAACTTCGCAAAGCATGCACAAGTCTCAACAGCCGAATTGACCAAGCAGAAGAAAGGATATCAGAGGTCGAAGATCAACTCAATGAAATAAAACTAGAAGGCAAGATAAGAGAAAAAAGCGCAAAAAGGAATGAACAAAGTCTCCAAGAAATGTGGAAATATGTGAAGAGACCTAATCTATGTTTGATAGGTGTACCTAAATGTGACGAAGAGAATGAATCCAAGCTGGAAAATACTCTTCAGGATATCATCCAGGAAAATTTTCCCAACCTAGCAAGGCAGGCCAATATTCAAGTCCAGGAAATACAGAGAACACCACAAAGATATTCCGCAAGAAGAGCAACCCCAAGGCACATAATTGTCATATTCATCAGGGTTGAAATGAAGGAGAAAATACTAAGGGCAGCCACAGAGAAAGGTCTGGTCACCCACAGAGGGAAGCCCATCAAACTCATAGCAGATCTCTCAGCAGAAACCCTACAAGCCAGAAAAGAGTGGGGGCCAATATTCAACATCCTTAAAGAAAAGAACTTTCAACCCAGAATTTCATATCCAGCCAAACTGAGCTTCATAAGTGAAGGAAAAATAAAATCCTTTGCAAAGAAGCAAGTAATCAGAGATTTTGACACCACCAGGCCTGCTTTACAAGAGCTCCTGAAAGAGGCACTACATATATAAAGGAACAACCAGTACCAGCCACTCCAAAAACATACCAAATGCTAAAGAGCATCAACAAAATGAAGAATCTGCATCAAATAATGGGCAAAACAGCCAGCTAGCATCAAAATGGTAGTATCAAATTCACACATAACAATATTAACCCTAAATGTAAATGGGCTAAATGCACCAATCAAAAGACACAGACTGGCAAATTGAATTAAAAAGCCAAAACCCATCAGTGTACTGTATCCAGGACACCCATCTCACATGCAAGGATACACAAAGGCTCAAAATTAAGGGATGGAGGAAGATTTACCAAGCAAATGGAGAGAAAAAAAAAAAAAAAAAAAAAGCAGGAGTTGCAATTCTCGTCTCTGATAAAATAGACTTTAAAGCAACAAAGATCGAAAGAGATAAAGAAGAACATTACATAATGGTAAAAGGATCGATACAACAAGAAGAGCTAACAATCCTAAATATATACGGACAAAATACAGAAGCACCCAGATGTATAAGGCAAGTTCTTAATGACTTACAAAGAGACACAGACTCCCACACAATTGTAGTGGGAGACTTTAACACTGCACTGTCAATATTAGACAGATCAACCAAACAGAAAATTAACAAGGATATCCAGGACTTGAACTCAGACCTGGAACAAGCAAACCTGATAGACATTTACAGAATTCTCCACCCCAAATCTACAGAATATACATTCTTCTCAGCACCACATCATACCTACTCTACAACTGACCACATAATTGGAAGTAAAGCACTCCTCAGCAAATGCAAAACAACTGAAATCATAACAGTCTCTCAGACCATAGTGCAATCAAGTTAGAACTCAGAATTCAGAAACGAACTCAGAAGCACACAGCTTCATGGAAACTGAACAACTGGCTCTTGAATGTTGACTGGATAAACAATGAAATGAAGGAAGAAATAAAGAAGTTCTTCGAAACCAATGAGAATGAAGACACAACATACCAGAATCTCTGGGACACATTTAAAGCAGTCTCTAGAGGAAAATAAATAGCAATAAGTGCCCACATGAGAAGAGTGGAGAGATCCAAAATTGACACACTATCGTCAAAATTGAAAGAGTTGGGGAGCAAGATGAAAAATCTCAAAACCTAGCAGAAGACAAGAAATAACTAAGATCAGAGCAGAACTGAAGGAGACAGAGACACAAAAAAACCTTCAAATAATCAATAAATCCAAGAGCTGGTTTTTTGAAAAGATCAACAAAATAGACAGACCACTAGCCAGACGGATAAAAAAGAAAAGAGAGAATATCCAAATAGATGCAATAAAAAACGATAAAGGAGAAATCAGCACAGATTCCACAGAAATTCAAACCATCATCAGAGAATATTACAAACAACTCTATGCACATAAACTAGTAAACCTGGAAGAAATGGATAAATTCCTGGACACTTGTGACCTCCCAAGCCTGAACCAGGAGGAAGCCGAAACTATGAATAGACCAATAACAAGGTCTGAAGTTGAGGCAGCAATTAAGAGCCTACCACACAAAAAAAGCCCAGGTCCAGATGGGTTCACAGCCGAATTCTACCAGACACACAAAGAGGAGCTGGTACCATTCCTCTGAAACTATTCCACATAATTCAAAAAAAGGGAATCCTTCCCAAATCATTTTATGAGACCAACATCATCCTGATACCAAAATCCTGCAGAAACTTAACAAGAAAAGAAAATTTCAGGCCAATATCCATGATGAATATAGATGCAAAAATCTTCAATAAAATACTGGCAAGCTGATTGCAACAGCACATCAAAAAGCTTATCCACCATGATCAAGTAGGATTCATCCCGGAGATGCAAGGCTGGTTCAACATTCGCAAGTCTATAAACGTAATTCACCACATAAACAGAACCAAAAACAAAAACCACATGATTATCTAATTGACACAGAGAAGGCATTCAACAAAATTCAACAGCCCTTTATGCTAAAAACCCTCAATAAACTCGGTATCGATGGAACGTATCTCAAAGTAATAAAAGCTATTCACGACAAACCAACAGCCAATATCATACTAAATGGGCAAAAACTGGAAGCATTCCCTTTGAAATCTGGCACTAGACAAGGATGCCCTCTTTCACCACTCCTATTCAATATAGTACTAGAAGTTCTAGCCAGAGCAATCAGGCAAGAAAAAGAAATAAAGGGTATTCAAATAGGAAAGGTGGAAGCCAAATTGTCTCTATTTTCAGACAACATGATAGTATACCTAGAAGACCCCATCGCCTCAGCCCAAAAACTCCTGAAACTGATAAGCTACTTCAGCAAAGTCTAAGGATATAAAACCAATGTGCAAAAATCACAAGCATTCCTCTACATCAATAACAGACTTAAAGAAAGCCAAATCAAGAATGAACTGCCATTCACAGTTGCTACAAAAAGAATAAAATACCTAGGAATACAACTAACAAGGAAAGTAAGGAACCTCTTCAAGGAAAACTACAAACCACTGCTCAACAAAATAAGAGAGGACACTAACAAATGGAAAAACATTCCATGTTCCTGCTTAGGAAGAATCAATATCGTGAAAATGGCTATACTGCCCAAAGTAATTTACAGACTCAACGCTATCCCCATCAAGCTACCATTGACTTTCTTCACAGAACTGAAAAAAAACACCTTGAACTTCATATGGAACCAAAAGAGAGCCCGCATAGCTAAGTCAATTCTAAGTGAAAGAACACAGCGGGAAGCATCACACGACTGGACTTCAAACGATACAACAAGGCTACAGTAATCAAAACAGCATGGTATTGGTACCAAAACAGAGATATAGACCAATGGAACAGAACAGAGGCATCGGAGGCAACACAACATATCTACAACCATACAATCTTTGATAAACCTGACAAAAACAAGCAATGGGGAAAGGATTCCCTGTTTAATAAATGGTGTTGGGAAAACTGGCTAGCCATGTGGAGAAAGCAGAAACTGGACCCGTTCCTGACACCTTACACCAAAATTAACTCCAGATGGATTAAAGACTTAAACATAAGACCTGGCACCATAAAAACCCTAGAAGAAAATCTAGGCAAAACCATTCAGAACATAGGAGTAGGCAAGGACTTCATGACCAAAACACCAAAAGCATTAGCGACCAAAACACCAAAAGCATTAGCAACAAAAACCAAAATAGACAAATGGGACCTAATGAAACTCCACAGCTTCTGCATGGCAAAGGAAACAGTCACTAGAGTGAATCGGCAACCAACAGAATGGGAAAAAATTTTTGCAATTTACCCATGTGATAAAGGGCTTATATCCGGAATTTACAAAGAACTCAAACAGATTTACTAGAAAAAAACAAACATGCCCATTCAAAAATGGGCAAAGGATATGAACAGACACTTTACAAAAGAAGACATACATGAGGCCAACAAACATATGAAAAAATGCTCATCATCACTGGTCATTAGAGAAATGTAAAACAAAACTACATTGAGATACCATATCATACCAGTTAGAATGGCGATTAAAAAATCTGGAGACAACAGATGCTGGAGAGGATGTGGAGAAATAGGAACACTTTTACACTGCTGGTGGGAATGTAAATTAGTTCAACCATTGTGGAAGACAATGTGGCGATTCCTCAAGGACCTAGAAATAGAAATTCCATTTGACCCCACAATCCCACTACTGGGTATATATCCAAAGGACTATAAATCAGTCTACTATAAGGACACATGCACACGTATGTTCATTGCAGCACTGTTTACAATAGCAAAGACCTGGAACCAACCCAAATGCCCATCGATGATAGACTGAACTGGGAAAATGTGGCACATATACACCATGGAATATTATGCAGTAATAAAATACAATGAGCTCGTGTCCTTTGTAGGGACATGGATGAATCTGGAGAACATCATTCTCAGCGAACTGACACAAGAACAGAAAATGAAATACCGCATATTCTCACTCATAGGCAGATGATGAACAGTGAGAACACATGGACACAGGGAGGAGAGCACTACACACTGAGGTCTATTGGGGGAACAGGGGAGGGACAGCAGTGGGGGGATTTGGGGAGGGATAGCATGGGGAGAAATGCCAGATGTGGATGAAGGGGAGGAATGCAGCAAATGACACTGCCACGTGTGTACCTATGCAACTATGTTGCATGTTCTGCACATGTACCCCAAAACCTAAAATGCAATAAAAATAAATAAATAAATAAATACATGCATGCACCATGGTGGCAAAACTCTTATCCCTCCAGACAGATAGAGCCAGCACTCTGCTGGGAGCTCAGAGTGGATGTGGAAGAAGGTTTTTTGGGAGCTTATAGTGTTCGCCAGTGAAAATGACACTGCCTCAAACAGACTGCACTGCACTTGGCATTCTGTCATGTTCAAATCAAAACTGGAGAAGATGAAACTCGATGGGGCTTTGGAATCTTTCTGTCCAGTATTCTGTGTTTGTCTACCTAAGTTGTCAATAAGTTTTAAACCAAGGTGTTCAATCCAGGGGTCTCATCACTGCACTAGACTGTGAACACTTACAGCATGAAACTTAAACACGTACCCACTGAATGAACTCCTATCCTAGGTTTTGGACCATCTTCTCCATCTGTTTTGCATTGGACAGTACCCTTTATTGCTTTTTGGAAGGCATACTAGAAGAGGTTCTGGGTCATTATATGAGCATGGGGAGTTTGGAGTATGAAAAGAACAGATCTGGTCGCCAGGCAGCCTGAATCTTAGCCCTGACTCTGCCACTAGCAAACAATAAGATCTTGGAGAGTTCACTCGCTAGGCTTGTATTTCCTGTTGGTAACATAAGAGCAACAGACTCAGTGCTCTCCAGGCTTTTAATTCAAGAAACTGCTTATTAAGTAACTAATCCATGCATGATGTCTTGAAAGCTTTTGAGCCTCCAAGAGCTCACAGTTTATGGGCTACAAAAATAATCCTTGAACTTTAGCATGTATAAGAACCAACTAGGAATTTATTTATTTATTTTAGCAGATTCTTGACTCCTACTTTCACAGATCATGGTTTGGCAAGCATGTTGTAATGGACTGTAGAAATCTGCTATTTTCTGAGCATTTGCATTGTTCTGAACCAGTCAGCCTTTGGACCACACTGAAAAACACTACACATGGTGGCTCATACCTGTAATCCCAGCACTTTGGGATGATTGCTTGAGGCCAGGAGTTCAAGACTAGCTTGGGCAATATGGAAATAAATAAATAAAATTATCCAGGTGTGGTGGTACACACCTGTAGTCCCAGCTACTCAGGAGGTTGAGATGGGCAGATTGTTTAAGCCAAGGGATTTGAGGCTAGAGTGAGCTATGATCACACCACTGTACCCTAGCCTGGGTGACACAGGGAGACCCTGCCTCAAAAACAAAACAAAACAAACACTACCCCACAAACAAGGCAAATAAGGTAACCACTGCCAAGATGCCCATAAACAGATAGATGTCCCCTTCTTTGAAGGAATTTCCTGTATTGCAGAATAATAAGAATTTTTTAAATATAGCAATAGCAGCTGACCTTTACCAAACATCAACTATGTGCTAGGCATTGTTCTAAGGGCTTTATATATATTAAAAATATACCAACTCATTGAATTCTTCACAAAAGCAGTGTAATAAGAACTATAATCTAGTAAACTTTCTCTAGAAAAGGGAAAGTGACTTCCGGAAAGACACACTAGATTTGAGAATAATCAAAACAGCTGAAGTCAAGAGAGTAGAACAATGATGTACATAGATTAAAGAAAAAGACCCGAAAACATTTATACCAATATCTGGTGGATCGAGACATATACCTTCTTAGAGGAAGTGTGTGGCAATTAATACCTAACAGAAAACCAAGATGTTAAATAGCTGAAACCAAAGGAACATAAACTCAACTATTCTTTATTTCAACAAATCTTTGAGTCTACTCTTTATACAAATGTATGAGAGAAAGAAATATGAAAAAATGGTAACAGTAGCACCATTTATAGGTTATTTTCTATGATCTCGGCAATTGATGTAAATTTTTATTTTCCTGTCATAACTACCCTGCACAGCAAATTAAACAGTACTAGAAATAGTCCCTAACACTTATTGGTCACAGCACTGAGAATGTAGAAATAGAGGAAATGTGAAAGAAGACCCAGGCAAGAGTCCCAAGAATGTCCCAATTTAAGAATTAAGGTACAGGAGATCTGCAATGGAGACAAAAACAAAAGCAAGTGGTGGGGGAGAAAGATAACCAAGACAGAATATGGTATGTCAGACGCCAAAAGATATACCATATTCTTTAAGGAAAAAATGTAAGGCAGAGAAAGGACTGACTATGTTGAATGTTACTGAGAGATGTATGAAAGAGGACTGGAAAAGTGGCCATTGATTTAGGGAACATAGGGGCTCTCCACAGCCTCGTCAGGAGCAGCAGTCAAGTAGGGAGGGTCTCAGTCAGACCAAAGTAAGCTAAAGGGTGAAGGAGGAATTACAAGTGCCCAAGTCAAGTGCAGGTGTCTCTCCAAGAAATGAGAGAAGAGAGGTTGGCAGAGTCCTGGAGTCCTGAATAGATTATTTTTTAATGGATGATACAAAAGCATTGTTGCTATAAAATGGGAATGATTTCATAGGGCAGATTGGAGAGAAGACAAACGGAAGAGTGATCCTTGAGAAATTAAGAGTGTGGGATACAAAGTACTTGGAAAGGGGCTGGACTTTGTAAGGAGGAAGAAGACCAAGATGACTGGGCTCAGTTGGATGACAAGACTGGAGCTTATGTAACTCAAAATGAAAAGGTACATAGTATTACTAACCAAAAAATTGCTCAGAAGAAACAGTCTAAGAAAGTAAAGGCAGAGTCATGGCAGAGTCAAGTGTTTATTATCTAGAAAATTGAAAGTGGCCCATATGTCAGTAAAAGTCCCTCCAAATAATCTAATCTTGCCTAAAAAGGTGAAAAGGGTCTTTTGAAATAGAAAGCAAAGGAGAAAAGGAATATTAATAGAGAGCTCCATATGTGAAGGGAAAGCAAAAGAATTCACAGTTTTCTGATTCTCTGGGACCAAATGGGTTTGAATAAGAAGCTGTGGCTTATGCTCAGATAGGAATGACAGTCATGATGGCAACAGCCCACAGAAGGGAACACAGATGGCATTTTGAAGAAAATAGGGACTGAGGAGCACAACGTGGTGAAAGAGAATGACAGAGAAGTAAATGAGAAAACCCTGAACAATTTCAACAGAATGCCAAAGGCACTGCATCTCAAGAATGATGAGCAAAGACCAATTACTGACAAGAAGGGTCACTGCCAACTACAGTGGTAAGAAGTCAGGAATGAGAGGAAGAGTATCATTCACGCATCAGTTACACAAATCAGAGGTGTTTCCACAAACACAGCTTCTATCCTTAGACATTAAGTGTTCTTCACACATGGAGAAAACTGACTAAAAATAATGGCTGGGGAATGGGCTGTTCAACTTAATAGTAAATTGGCAGTGATCAGATAAGACTGTGTAATATTATAGCTAAGTTTAAAGACAAAAAAAGCCTCAATCCACATGTTTCCCAATTACAGAATGACATTATCACCTCCAAACAGTCTTCTTGAATGGGAACACCTTCTCTGTACAGGCCACTTCTCAAGATGTACTTTTTATTTGTAAGGAGCCATACTCAGAAGTATCATCTTGTTATATAAACTCATACTTCCACACAGATTGATTTCTGCCTTCACAAGGATTGCTCAGATTTTCACTAGTGATGGACAGCTTCTCAGGTCAGATCCATTTCCAATCTGAAAATAAACATTAACTTAAAACAAAACAGCAGTCTCCATATGTAATGTCCTTTGCCTTAGTATCACACAGAGGGCACAGACTGCTACATCCATGAAGATGGTGGTGAGGAAAGGCGGCAATCCCACTTCCCTCTGAAGAAAACAAAAGTATTTCAGAGGGACCTGCACCTTGAAATAGCTCTACAGTTTGCAAAGAATCACTTTCAAACTCATAAGGGAAAAGTTTAAAAAGGGAAGGCTTCATCGAGGCTCCTAGGTAGTGGCATAGCCTAGTACCTGGACCCAAAGAATCTCCAAGGGAAACTATAATGATTATGAAAAGCCTTGACTTTATGCTCTTTCATGGAAACTTTTCACCTGCCTCTCAAAGTGCAGAGATCTGATGGTTTACAAAGAATGTTGGGAAGTGCCAGGAGCATGGGCTGTAGGGAAGCATTCTGTAGTATGAAAGTGCCTAATACACAGGACGAGATCCAAGATGGCTGATCGCTAACAGTTTGGGATTGTAGCTCTCAGTGAAAGCGCAGAGAACTAGAGGACACCACACTTTCAGACGAATTTTTGTCGCTCATGGACCAGAAGATTCCCAGTGGAGGGGCCCCACGGGTCGCCAGCACGACTCTTGTGGCCAGCGCAGCAGTTTTGCTGGTGCCTTGGCATGGCAGCTCTTCATGCAGAGTAAATGGGAGGAGATTCCCGGGCAGAAGAGCACCATCAGTCTTATTGCTGCTGTTTTGGCTGGCACAGTGGGTTGCTCAGATTCCAGCACTGGGAATCAATAAACTGGGCATCAACTCAGAAACCCAACTAGAAAGGCAGTAATCATAAAGATGACAGATGGATAAATTTATAATAAAGGGAAGAAACCAGCCTAAAAAGGCTGAGAATACCCAAAATCAGAACCCCTCTCCTCTACAGGGGATTACAGTTCCTCATCAGCAATGGAACAAGCCCTGATGGAAAAGGACTGTGTGCCATTATCAGAAGTAGGCTTCAGAAGGTGGATGATAAGAAACTTCTGGGAGTTAAAATAACTTGTTCTAACCCAAAGTAAAGAAACTAAGAACTTTGAAAAAAGATTTGACGAAATGCTAACAAGAACAGACAATATAGAGAGGAATATAAATGAACTAACGGAGTTGAAAAACAGAACACAAAAACTTAGTGAAATATGCACAAGTTTGAATAGCTGAATTGATCAAGCAGAAGAAAGGATATCAGAAGTCGAAGACCTACTTAATGAAATAAAACGAGAAGACAAGAATAGAGAAAAAAGGATAAAAAGGAATGAGCAAAGTCTCCAAGAAATATGGGACTATGTGAAAAATTTACGTTTGATAGGTGTACCTGAATTACGACGAAGAGAATGAATCCAAGCTGGAAAATACTCTTCAGGATATTATCCAGGAAAATTTTCCCAATCTAGCAAAGCAGCACAATATTCAACCGCAGGTAATACAGAGAACACCACAAAGATAATCCTCAAGAAGAGCAACCCCAAGGCACATAATTGTTAGATTCACCAGGGTTGAAATGAAGGAGAAAATACTAAGGGCAGCCAGAGAGAAAGGTCAGGTTACCCATAAAGGGAAGCCTATTAGACTTACAGCAGATCTCTCAGCAGAAACCCTACAAGCGAGAAGAGAGTGGGGGCCGATATTCAACATCCTTAAAGAAAAGAACTTTCAGCGCAGAATTTCATATCCTGCCAAACTAAGCTTCACAATTGAAGGAAAAATAAAATCTTTTATGAACAAGCAAGTACTCAGAGATTTTATTACCACCAGGCCACTTTACAAGAGCTTCTGAAGGAAGCACTATACATGGAAAGGAACAACCAGTATTAGCCTTTCTAAAAATATACCAAAAAGTAAAGAGCGTCAACATAAAGAAGAATTTACATCAATGAAAGGATAAAATAGCCAGTTAACATCAAATGGCAGTAACCCTAAATTTAAGTCGACTAAATCCCCCAATCAAAAGATACAGCCAAAACCTAATGATATGCTACATCCAGACCCATTTCATATCCAAAGATACAGAAAGACTTAAAACAAAGGGATGGAGAAAGATCTACCAACCAAATGGAGAGCAAAAATAAATAAATAAATAAAAAGCAGGAGTTGCAATTCTCACATCTGATAAAATAGATTTCAAAGCAACAAAGATATAGTGGTAAAAGGATCAATGATGATCCTAACACCCAGATACATGAGTCTCATAAAGAGATTTAGACTCAACGAGACAGAAAATTAATAAGGATATCCAGGACTTGAACTCAGATCTGGAACAAGTAAACTCAATAAATATGTATAGAGCTCTCCATTTAAAAAAAAAAAAAAAAGAAAAAAAGAAAGTGCCTTACACTTGGTAACAGACTATTACTGGCCCAAAAAGGAATCACCTGACATTATGCTCACATGGTTGGTTTTCTGAGTTCAGAGAACTCTCTTGAAATGTGAAAACCAAGTGAGAACTGTCCTCTGACCATGAACACATGGAGCATCATGTTTAATGATTCTTGACCAAGTTTCTCTTCTTTTCTTGCTACCTCAGCAGGGGTTCTCCTGGATTAACCAGAGACCAGTAAGTTGTAGAGTTTATCCTTAATAATACTTTCAAAAATTAATAGCAAGTAATGGAGGAAAAGAGAATGTTTTGTCTCAGTATAATTTTTAAAAACATTGTTGAGTCTGTCTCATGTAACAATTAAGACAGAACTAGTGTGACTGATTATTAATTTTCTCTAAGTACTGAAGGAGATGAGTTTTTTCCATGTTACAGAAACCTATTACACAGCCTAAAATGGAGAATAAGACCTAAGAGGTATCCTAAAATTGATCCCAATTTCTTTCTAATATCTTTGTGCACATCTTGATACCCAGTACCAGAGTGACATCAGTGGGGGAGAGGAGGCATACAGAGTAGCTGGAAAGATGAGGAAAGAACTAAAAGGAAAAAGGCATGAAATCTAACTGAATTGGTCCTAAATTCAACAGGAATGAGTAGAAAGTATGCACCATTAGAGAAGAAATTTTATTTTACAGACAAACCCTCTGTAACTTATTACATAATAACAGTATTTTAACATCTAATATCTTTTATTTAAAAATATACATAGAAGTGTAAAATGCTTGAGCCAGAAGATGGGCCCTTTCTCTAAATTGAGTGATGATGATCTCTTCCCAAGTTTAAAGTTTTAAAATCTTCATAGTTTCAGAGAAATGCGAAACTAAAGAGGATTCCATAGGAGAGTAACAGACCGCTGAAGAGATGGAAAGTGGGTACTTGAGTTAAGCACTAGGTGGCCTTGAAAAGACAAGGCTGAGAGGCATCTTAACAACTGTCTTCCAGATTGCTTAGAGCTCTTCCCAAAGGAATCATGGCAAACCATGCTCTATTTTCCTCACAGTGAGAGAGACACACACAGAAGATAGTTATAAACATTTATAAATGGAAATATTTCTCAAAGGTAGAATGAGTGAGAAAATTGCCTTTAATCTGGTCAAAATCTATTTCTTTAAAATTTCAGATTAATAAAAATAGTGTTAAATTTAGCCTAGCTGCCTCCTTACATATTTTAACTTTATCCTAAAGGTTTCTCTTCAAATAGTAAACTCTGACTTAACTCGACGTGTAAACAGGCTGTAAATTACTCATGTAACCGAGCCTCAGCCAATCACAGTGGCTGAGTTTCAGACAATCACAGGCAGCCAGCTATTTAAATCCTGTTCAAATAAGGAAAATGCCTCACTGTAACCAACATGGCTATTCTGCACCTCACTTCTGTTTTCTGTACATCACTTTCTCTTTTTCTTTCCATAAATGTTACCTGACCATGTGGCAGCCCTGGAGTCACTCTGAACCCATTCTAGTTCTGGAGGCTTCCTGATTTGCCAATTGATCTTTGCTCAAACTCTATTAAATTTAGTCTAAAATTTTTCTTTTAATAATTGTAACTGGTTTTCTTATACCCGTCAAATTTCAACTGCGAAGACTCATCCAATAACCCTCCCTGCTCAATAAATAATTTAAAATGAAAAATGATCACATATGTGGAACAATAGGCACTCTATACACTGCTGGTGAGAGTGTAAATTGGTACCACCTTTTCGAAATCTGTTGGGCAGTATACACAGAAGCTGAAGAGGTACATAATCTTCAACCTAGCAATTGTGTTCTTTGTCATACCTAACAGAAATATGTAATAATATTTATCAAAATACACATAACAGAATGTTCATAGATAACACTATTTGTAATAACCAAACCCTCAAAAAAGCTTAAATGTCAATCAACAATAAAATCTAGTGGTATATTTTTACCATAGAATCCTATTTAGCAATGAGAAGGACAAACTATAGCTACATGCAACAATATGGATAAATGAATCTCACAAGCAACATTGAGAGGGAGAAATTAAGCACTAAATACTACATATTCTAGGATTCTATTTATATAAAGTTATTGAACAGGCAAATCTATAGTGCTAAAAATCAAGATAATGGTTATCCTCTTTCAAAATTTACCATGTATATCTTTATCTTCTAGTACACATTGAGCTTCTCTAGAAACACGATTTTTAAAGAGGATATTTCGTTGAAAAATATATTCTCTTACAGAGCCCTAGATGCCAAGCAACTCTATTATATTACATTGCTTTACTGTATAATTTTTGATCGTTCTTCATTTAAAAAATTTCTTATGTGATAGAAAAATGTCAAGTTACATAATTATATATTTCTATTTCTTTTTGTACAACTGCCAAACTTTTCAAACAGACGATAAGTTCATTGCTATAATGTCACTATTTTAATCTCTCTGGTGTTATAAAATGTGTTTCATCCTTTTGAAATAAAATATACTTGAAAAACAATTTTTATACTTTCTTGAATTTACATAGATGAAATATAAATACACATCAGGCAACTGGGAAAGCTGAAACCCAACTAGTATTTGCTAATAAGGGATTTATTGTTGTAATACTGGTATTTTGATGGTGTTTTTAACACATATTTAAAATACTTTTATATATATAAAATATATACATATGAAATATTAAAGAATGAAATGATATAATTTACATAAAAATAATCCAGTGAGAAGAAGTAGATGGGAAACAAATACAATATGACTGGCCAATAGAGCTTAATTACATGGGGGCTCATGATGTTATTCTCTCTACTGTTACATATTTGTAATTTTTAATAAAAATATTTCAAAATAATAATTACTTAGAAAATTCCATTAAGACAAACAAGCTTATTTCAGGCTGCACTGCTTACGAAGTGGCCATTCTTTATTCCTTAAGAAAAAAAGACAAATAAGCTTATTTCAAACTTAGAGTTTAAAGTGGCCTCTTTAAATAAATGTACAGTTAATACATCAGCATGAATAGAGTTATCAAATATTCACCTATCAATAGCATAGACTTTTGTTCTAAACCTCCATAAAGGTCATTGCTAATATTTTGCCCAAATGTAAACCTTAAGAGTGTTAACCTAAAATATCATTTTGTATTTTTCTTAGTTTTCCTAGATAAAACTAAATTTCTGAAGTGGCAGGATTATTGCTATTCATTCTCTGTGAGTAGCATTTAATACTCTTACTAATAAAACTTAGCCCCAACACCACAATTAAAACTCTCTTTATCATCACAACAAAATTCTGTGTTGAAAGAATTTAAAGTATTGTTATACAAGGAAAAAACAGTGCAGTAGGAATCAGATAAACACCTTATCTCACTAGGCATTAGAGAAAAAAGTACACAGCTTTCCCTCTTGATTTGTTTAATGTTGTCAATAAATTTCATCAAATAAGCAAAACCAGAAAAGAGGTGACCAAAGGGCATTCCAGCTCAGAGGAGGAAACTATATCAAGAAACTTTTGAGAGTAAGATATCCCCAAACATACTTTATTTTTTCATATATTCATGAGCATATGCAAATACTCAATACAAAGACATGTTTCTGCTCATACTTCTATTAAGTTTCTGATGGGGAGCATGAGGGTGAGAATGATGTCTTCTATACTTCCTATAGCATTCCTTTGTGTCTAAAGGAATGGGCCCTGTCTAAAGGCCTAAAATCCTGGGTGTTGATGATGTAGTCTTTTACTCTAAGATAGTGTAAAGTCTCCTGTTGGAGGGGAGTGGCCTATGGTTGCTGTAAGAAATTACCACAAACTGGGTGGCTTAAAATGAAGTTTATTTTATGAGAGTTGTGGAGGCTAGAAGGCCACACTCTCTGGAGGCAGTAGGGGAGAATCAGCTCCGCGCCCTTTCCTGGTTCTGTAGCTGCCAACACTCCTTGACTAACGGCCACATCACCCCAATCTCTGACTCTATCTTCACATTGCTTTCTCCTCTGTGTGTCTCATCTCCCTTTGCATTACTCTTATAAAGACACATATGATGGCATGTAGGCACAGCAGGATGGATCCAGGGAAACCTCAGTTACATCCACAAAGACGCTTTTCCCAAATACGGTGAACTCCACAGGTTGCCAGGATGAGGATGCAAACCTAACTTGAGAGTCATTATCAGCCTCCCTCAACATCACTCTGTTTGCTGAGCTTTAGTCACACTGGCCTTCTTTGTGTTCCTTCAAGTTATCACGCTCCTTTCTGCCACACGGAGCAGTGCTTCCTCTGATTGTGGACACTGTTTCCTGCTGCTCCCATGCTTTCCTCATGTCCCCAGGAAAGTCTTTTTTCAATCTTCATATCCCAGTTTGTCACTTGCTTCCTACTGAAGACATCCAGTTCTTTTGCTCTGTTTTTTCTTTCACAGAAATCAACTCTGTATTTCATGGCTAATTAATTTATCTCTCTCCCTCTAAAGTCCATGAAAACAGTTGATCATCTTAATTTTTGTCCACAGTAAGATCCTAGCAAAGATTTTTATAAATGAACAAAAAACTATCTCAGGCTAAATGGTGGCCATAATTAGAATTCTAAGCTGGTGACCAGCTGAGAATTACTGATACTAATAGCAGAGGCCAGTATCTTCTTCAAAATTGGCATAAAAGAGATCAAGGGCATGATGTCATGGAGTGCATAAGAAACGTTACTTGCTGTTCTTGGGTGAGGTAAAGGTGACAATAGAGGGGATAGGAAGAAGAAGGTGAGCTCCCAGGATAGGCTGAGGATCCTTGCAAAGGCTGCCAATTCATAAGAAGAGGACAGGGAGTTGGCCACTGGCTCTCAGATATGAAAGTGACCAGCATTTTTCCAAAGACCACAGGCCTGTCACTCATCTTTGGTGTGTACAGCTCCTCAGTGAAGGCAACAGGGGAAACAAAGCTATTTCACAACCTCACTGGCTTCTAAGGAGGTTGAGTCCTCATGACTAGGGATGCTTTATTTCTATTGTACCTAGTGTTAAAACAGGTTTGGGTAGCAAGGTTGGGTAGCAGCTGAAGAAGTCTGAATCACTTTGCCTAAGGTAGGAGGGGAGCAGACTGAAGGGGAAAAGAAGACTCTGAAAAGCAGAGCCAGAGATTGTTAATACAAAGAAGGCTCTGAGAGAAAAGTCCCTTGTGACAATACAGCCAGAGTTTAAGGGAACAGAGAGTGCTATGGTATTTGCTCTCATATGTGGTGTAAATACTCTTCCATCTATACAACAGAATCTTTACTATATCTCTGTGCTCACTAGTGCCTTTTTGCTAAGTGAGTCACCCTTAATGGAGGGGAAAGCAGCACCAAGATCTGCATGAGAGCTGCCTTTAGTATGACCACTGATGTGGAACAGTCATGTACAGGAGGAGCTAGGGGAGGAGAGGCCAAATGTGTCCAGATCCCAATGTGATTAGGAGCTAGGGGAGGAGAGGCCAAGTGTGTCCAGATCCCAATGTGATTAGGACTGGGGAGGACATGGGTCATCTTTCCTATAAAGTGTGGCTGACAAAGGCAGTAAAATAGTCAAGGAAAATTAGCAACAATTCCCCCTTAACTTTAGCTGACAGAGAAAAATTATCTGAGGGGTGGGTCACAGCCTGACACAAGCTCCATAGCACAGAGATAAACAGCTCAGGCTCTACAGGTAGGAGGATCTGGTTTGAATTTCTATTCCCATATTTACTGGTTCTGTGACACTGGGCAAGTTACCAGGCATACCCACTCCTCTGCCTCCTCGTCTGAAGAAAGGAGGTAACAAGCAACCATGCCTCTCTGAGAGGGTTGTAGAAGGATTAAATAAAATCACACATGTAAGCTGGTTAGTCTAGTAACTGGCATATAAAAAGTGTTCAGTTAATGTTAACTATCTCTATCATTGTTCCCATCTCAAAGTTCTTTGTTGCTCTGCTATTGGTCTATAGAAGTTACGCTGACCATGTCAGGAAGAGAGAGAGTAACATCCTTAGGGAGGATGCTTAACTGGGTCATCCCCTTCTAAATAGTTAAAGGGCAAGTGGGATGACTGGTAGACTGATGTTAGAGTGATCAGCCTCCTGAGGGTGGCTACCCACATCTGATGCCCAAGCATCCACAAGCCACTCATCCATATTCTTCTGCTCCACTTGCCGTAACAGCTAACAAATGTGTTGCAGCTCCTTCATCTTTCCTACATTGGTGGAAGGCAAGAATTAAAGTATATCACCTTTTTTTGATCTGGCTACCGTGGTCCTGCCTGCCTTCCTTTTGATAAGGACTGACAGCTTGGAATATAAATGCCTCAGCCAACATAAGGGTTGTAGGCATGACTGCAGGGTGCACTCATTAATCACCATCAAAGCTGAAGTCATAGCCCTCAGTGAAAGCCACCTGAACATACGGCCCATGATGACAGCAGTGGGTACCGTGGTAAAGAAGTGAGGGTGCTCCTCAGGGCACACAGCATCTCAGTTGGCTAGGGAATCTGATCCTGCTTCCCCTAGCAAGTTCTCCATGGAGACCAATACTAGGGCACTGAATCAACTGGGTGCGCAACAAGAGAAGACAACCACAGTAACAGCAGCTTCCCTGCAATAGCACCTACTGTGTGCCAGGAAATAAGTAAGCCAGTGCTTCACATATGCAGCATTACTTCACATGTTTACAACACTCCAAACATTCAGCTTTAGAGCCAAGGAAACCAAGGCACAGACGGGGAAAGTACTTGCTCAAGATCACATGGCTAGTGTGGGTGTAAGACTCAAATAATGTCTGTTTGATTCTGAAACCCATACCTTTTTCTCTACTGCATTGTGCAGCTATTGGCTACTGATCCCCGCACACATCCCAAAGCACAAGAGAGTAAAATTTTCAAGTGGTAGACAATTGCGTAATTGAACATGAAGAAAATAGTGCCTACTAGGTATCTGGTCACATGAGTCAATGGAATTAAGAGAGAAAAAAAAAATCACTGCATCTTTGAATAGACTGGAGTTAAACTGAAAAGAATAGGATCTTGGTAAGGAATTCAACATCAAGTTACAGAGACTGGCACACCGACAGCAGAGGGCTTGGCAGCTGCCTATTGGGACACAGGGATAGGTAGAGACATGGCTGAAACACTACAGACTAAGTTCTCAGATGAAGGTTTGGCTTTTAAAGCTTTTAATGGTACAAGGAAATCCAAATAAATGGCATTAGTTTGCAGAAAAATGAATATGAAGAAATTAAAATGATAAGCTGGAAATTGGTTTTCAGAAGTTTCTTTTATACCCTTAAAGCGCATTATCGAACTGCAGGGAATTCTAGCTTTTTGGGGACCGGGCGCTCAGCTTAAGCCATCCCTGTGTATGGACTTGTGAAAGCTGCTTCCTGCCTGGTGGGGTTTAAGACTCTCCACCCAACAAAGACATTTTAAGAGGAAAATAAGATCTGCTAGCATGTCAGCTTAAAAGCAAAAAACAAAATAACTCACAATAAATGATGAGACAGGTGTTTGGGTGCTGCTTTTATTTGCGTAATACACTGACTCACCATGCCTTCAACACCAAAAACTCAAACTTCAGTCTTTTTTCTTTTGCTGTTGTTTTTTGAAATAGTAGTTTTATTGAGATATAAATCACATACCATACAATTAGTCTGTTTAACATGTACCATTTAGTGGTTTGTTTATTCACAATAACCATTACCACAATTGATTTTAGAATAGCTTCATCTCACTGCCTCCCCCAAAATCTCATACCCATTTAGCAATCACCCCCTCTCCCCTATAGCTCTAGGCAAGTGAAAATCTACTTTCCGCACTCTTAACAGGTTCTAGCACTCCTGCTATTTCAGGATGATGGCACTTTGGGTGTCAACAGGTAATGCAGACACAAAGCTGTCAGGTTGGGCCTCCCTTTGTGTTCTTCACTTGAACATACTGCTTTTCAAGCATTCAGTGTATTCTTGTGGCTCCTAAGCTCCTTGAGGACAGAGCCACATTTTGCCTGATTCTGCACCCCTCTACACACAGTTAGGCTTAGCACACTGCCAACCAGCAATTACTGAGACTTCTGATGTGCCAGGCCCTGTGCCAGCCTCTTTGCTGGCAGTCTTATTTAAATGACACACCAACTCCATAGGTATGAATTGTTCCCATTGTCTAGGAAAGTTAGGTGTGTTCTGTGGCCATGGATAGACAAGGAGATGGCTGAGATTTGAAGAGTCTTGCGTCTGACCCCAGTCATGCTGTTACACCAGACTAAAACCTTGCATACTGAAGGACATTCATAAGCATCTAGCCTTGTTTTAAATTGAAGCTCTGTTGGTTTGCCCTTTAGAAAAAAATAAAAAATTTTTGTCTTCAGAATAGAACACTTCAATCAAGCCAGTAGCAAAACTTGTGATCACAATCCTAATGGGTGTCAAGTTTCTGGGACTAGAAACTCTCTTCTGCCTCCTGATAGAACTTCAATTCCTGTTTGAGCAATGTGCAAAGTCACCAGCTGCTTTCTTGCCTTTTCTAGTTTTGTCTCTGACAGATGACCGACAACTTTTACTCCTCATGCCAGTAGAAAACTGCTTTCAAATGCTAGATGAGAATGGTGACAAAACTACCATTTATTAAGCTTTACTATATTCTGGGGCTAAGCCAGGCAGTTTAATGTATATTTTCCCCTACAATTTTTTTTAAGTTCTCACAATAGCCCTCCCAAATAGGTTCTTTTAGTCAGCATTTTATATAAT
Source organism: Callithrix jacchus (assembly GCF_049354715.1). Lineage (NCBI taxonomy): Eukaryota > Metazoa > Chordata > Mammalia > Primates > Cebidae > Callithrix > Callithrix jacchus. The sequence goes on from NC_133509.1 coordinate 59,205,748, forward strand.
GGAACCTATGGCCCGGGAAGGCCTACTGGCTCTCTAGGTTACACAGATTATGCAGCTAATCAGTAGTATAAACAGGGTTCAAGTCCATATTTTCAGTATTGCCAAAGCTTTTGCTCTTACACAGATACTGCTGATGAGTTACTTTGATCCTGGAAATAAAAGAAACACAGAATATGCACACAGAACCATTACTGGGACATAGATTTTCCCCAGTTGGTACCCTATATATGACAAAATAAAGCCTCATATCAGAAAAGAGTGATGCAACTTCTTACCAATATGGTATATCTGACTTGCAAGCATACACAAGGTCTATATTTCCAAAACTCATTAGAAACATGGAAAAATGATGCTCTACATAGTACCTCCCATAAAAACAAAATTTAAAGTTCTAATTGGATTCAATGCAGTTAGGTTAAAAACAGAATAATCAACTTATAAAATCTAAATAAACCATTTCAATACAAATCTCTTTTTAATATTGCACATACCGAAGTATTTACAATGCTAACTACTTTGTATAACACCAAGGGCTGTATCCTCAAAAGACTTTATGTGCCATCATCCAATTCCTACCTCAAGGCAAAAATTAAGCTGGTCACAGGAAAATTTAAACTCATTTCTGCAAAATGCTCCCCTGTTTGTGACCTGTAAGGTATTTCCAGCCCAGACTCAAAGAGCTAATTTTACAGGTAAGAAGACTCCTTTCTTCCACTGACCTCAACATTTACAGAGTTGGATTGAAGCTCAAAATAAAATTAGATTTTGGAAGGAAAGAGTTTGAAATATTATGTAGAAAAATATTGGCAACAAAATTCCTGGCATATCACAATATTAAAGCTAGAGAATTTTATCTGGAAGGCTGGCTACACAGTGATTTAAAAAAACACCATAAGCACAACGTTTTGAAACTGAAGAAGACATTTCTAATCCTAAGTGCCCTTGGTTAGTAAGTCAATTTAAGAAAATGAGTAATGCAAGGTTCTTTAGTATCCAGTTGCATTTTTTTCTGTAATACTCTCCATTAGAACACAAAACCCAACAGAAGCCAAATTAAATGAAATCAAAGTCCATTTAACAGAGTGTCCTCTAAATTCAAGGTAAGGACCATTACCATGCACAAGATTGCAAGTAAGCAACAGAGGACAAATGAATGCTTCCAACAGATACAAGAGGAAACAAGTACTTGAGAACAATGATAAAACAGGAGGTCCTGGTGTTTATCATAATGTGTGTATCAACTCCAGTTATAAATATGTGGAAAGGTGTAAAATGGGTGACAGTAGTTGATCAATAAATGTTCTCAGTGTTACTACTACCACCACAGCCACCACTAGTTTTAGTGAGGTTACCACTTTCTGCAAACACGAATCTCTTCAAGGGAAGGTGTTTAGGCAACATATCAGTCTTCAAAGGTTTTTTGTAAGTGGTATTATTTCTTTATTAACATATCAGATCAGTCACCCTGAGGAACTATGTTTTTAATAGACTTGGTAAGGGAAGAGAAAGCGTCATCTCAGTGTGAAGGAACAGTGGCCAAACATGGTGGTCTGCAAAGAGAAGCCCTGGGAAGCAGAGGGAATGAGAGGTGAATGGTAGTTGGACAGGTCACCTGAATGAGGAGCAACAGCAATGGGGAGAACACAGAGCAATCCCTCCTTCAGACCATCTCAGACACACATCAGGAAATCAGGTCCAATCTCAGAGCTATATTCTTTTTAAAAACAAAAGTGATATTTTTAACAGTTCCCAATCCCATGGGAAAGGAGTATTGTGACTTAACGTTTATCTTTAGGTAATATGTGGCACAATGTGAATATTTTTGGAGACATAATATTTGAATTCTAGTTCAAAAAATTCCTTCCCAAAAAGGGTTGGCATAGCAGTGCTACAAGGATCTATACAGTCCTTATAATAAAGTATAATACTGACAAAGGGAAATAATTATGTGCAGAAAGGGGAAGGCACTAGCCCAAGTAGAATTGCTCATAGAGAACCAAGGACTTTCCTCTGTCAGCCAAGAATGAGGCTCCCTTGGATGAATCCATAAACGTTAGGTCCAGAAAGGAAATGCAGGTTTCCCTTTTTTAAACAGTACAAAAGGCCAAGAAGCTTCAGAACTAAACAAACCGGGCCTGACCTCATAATAGTGTACTAAAAGCAAAGTCACAGATGTTTACATTCAGTCCAAATCAAGCCTAATATTAGAACTGAAACAAATAATTGTCTCAGCCAGATTTCAGGTTCCAAAAGGAGAGCAGACAACTCCTGAAAGGAGATCCATCATTTGCACCTGCTAAGTGCTAAGCACTGTGACAGGCTTTGTTTATGTTAGGACACTCAGTCCACATAGCAGCTGAATCTCTACCCCATAGAAAGCCATGGATTGGGGGCAAGGAGTGAGCACTAAAACTGAGTTCAAAGGGCTGTTAATGCTCACTACCATGAGCAACTACCTCTAGAGCCAAACATTTTATAACAGTTGATTCCGGTTAACTGGCCAGAAGTTATTTGCACTACAGCAAAGGTTTCTACCTCTTAGGACTCTAGCCTGGGGTCTCTAACCATGACTATGCTTCCCTTCAATAAAAAATTCATGACTATTAACCCACAGTATATGCATATTTTAAATTATATACATGAACTACTATTCTACTATATTATGGTAATTATAAAGCATATATGCAATACATAAATTAGAAAATAAATATATTTCAAATTTTCAGTTGAAATAATAATATTTTCTTCTCCTAACCCAATGGATCAGGCAGTGTATCACATTTAGAGACTGGCATTTTTGATCTTTCTCTTCCAAAACATTCCCAATGGACACGTTCTACTTCATGGGTTCCCCAGTCTAGGAAGAAGTGACAGAAGTGGAATAGGTCTGCATATTTGGCCTCTACACCTGAACCCATATTCATTTTCTTACAATAATCAAACTTGAGAAGAGAGAGAGTGACTTCTTTGATCCTCAGTAGACAGACTCTTCCCAAGAGTGGTATATATAGATTGCTTTTGCATGCAGATATGAAAAGGAATGTAAGAGACATGTATCTCGAAAGTCCGCTTGGCCACTAATCACATCTCTTTCTCATCTAACCCCGCTTCAACCAGAGTCAAAAATTAAACTGGAAAGATCTGAACATGTTCTTTTTTTCTTCATTTGCCTGAATCACAGTAGTGATTCTGTGACGTTAGGCAAAGCATTCAATTTCTGCAGGCCTCATTTTTCATGTAAACATTGGCATTAGCTTTGAGAATGACTAAGGATTCTTGTGGACATAAAAATCAAAAGTTCTAAAACAATTTTTAGAAAAACATGCCTGATTTTCCTAATATGGCATGTATACATTATGGAATGTTATGTTCCAGTTAAAACTAACACTGGAACAGAAAACAAAATACCACGTATTATCACTATTAAGTGGGAGCTAAATGATGAGAACTCATGGAAACAAAGAAGAGAACAACAGACACTGGGGTCTACTTGAGGGTGGAAGGTGGGAGGAAGGAGAGGATCAGAAAAATAACTATTGTGTACTAGACTTAGTACCTAGGTGGTAAAACAGTCTGTACAACAAACCCCTGTGGCACGAGTTTACCTATATAAAAAACCTGCACATACCCCTGAACCCAAAATAAAAGTTTAAAAAACTAATAGGAACAGATTTCAGAACTAAAAACAAAAACAAACATAAAAGGAATATTATGCAGCTATAAAAAGAATGAAATAATGTCCTCTGCAGCAACATGGATGTAACTGAAGGCCATTATTCTAAGTGAAATAATTCAGAACATCAAATACAGCATGTTCTCACTTATAAGTGAGAGCTAAACAATGATTACACATGGACATAAAGACAGATGTGACAGACACTAGGACTCTAAAAGGCAGCAGGGTGAAAAGGAGTGAGGATTAAAAAATTACCTATATACAACGCTCACTATTTGAATGGGTTCACTAGAAGTCCAACCTCCACCAGTGCACAATATATCCATGTAACAAACCTGCACATGTACCCTCTGAATCTACACCAAAAAAAATATATCAAACGATAATTTTTCTCACCCTGGTTTATCTCTATGTTCAAATGTTGGCTATGATACAATGTGAAATGTGAATCACTAATTAAATGTACTGACCTAGAAAAAAACCACTTCTATCATCCCTCATCTGACAATAATACAGTAAAAGATAAAGGTGTCTGATGAATTCCTAACTGAACTAGACCAAAGGGATGAGGTAACTCTTTCGAGGAACACAGGGCTGAGTCTAGGTAAGACACCTTCCCCTCTCTTTTTCTGCAAGCACAGACACAATCACACATGCACAGTAACCTTATGTATACCTGTAAATGTACATGGAAGTCAAATAATGGCATAACCCTGAAGAGAGCAGGAATTATATGTACCCCAAAGAGAACCAGGTGTAGAACCTTGTTAAATATTACAGGGATTGTTAACTGGTTGTTAAACACCACTACGAGATATTTTGTTTTGTTTATTTATTATTTTTTTGAGACGAAGTCTCTCTCTGTCACCCAGGCTGGAGTGCTGTGGCACAATCTCGGCTCACAGCACCCTCTGCCTCCCAGGTTCAAGCAATTATCCTGGTTTGGCCTCCCGAGTAGCTGGGATTACAGGCACATGCCACCATGCCTGGTTAATTTTTGTATTTTTAGTAGAGACAGGGTTTTAGTACGTTGGCCAGGCTGGTCTCAAACTCCTGATCTCAAGTGGTCCGCCCGCTTCAGGCTCCCAACGTGCTGGGATTACAGGCGTGTGCCACCAAGCCTGAAAAGATATTTTATTTTTAAAAGGTTCTGGTAGACTGGGGTTTTAAAATAAGTTAATTTTGGCTCATGGTAGAGCACTAAGCAGGGCACAGAAAAGAATGGTTCCAGCCTCATGCTACCACTCACTAGCAGTGTGAATCTTTCTCTAACAGTTATTCATGTGTTCCTTAGTTTTCTCATCTGTAAGATGTGCATTCTTTTTTAGAAGCAAGGTCAAGATCATTATTTCTGCTGGTGAAAACTGAAAAAAAAAAATCCAGCAATAGATGAACAGTCAGCTATTTTATGGTACTCAAGGAGACATCAAAATTATAATAAGTGTGTGAAAAATAATTTTTTTACCACGTTAAATTAAAAAGGAGAACAAAATTGTATGAGATATTATAAAAGGGGGAGAGTATTGAAAAGCATGAATCCTGAAAAGCCAAAGTCATGATTTTCCCATTGGTTTTTCTTTTCTTCCCTTGGTTTTGTGTTTTTTTTTTATAAATAGTATATACACATGTATAGGAGTAACATTCTTAAAAATGCATGGATCCAAAACACAGTTGACTCTGACCTGTCCACAAGATAGAAAAGATTCTGAACAGAGATAAAAACCCACTTGATTACTGCTTGTGTGAATTAGCTAGGAAATGGAGGAGGGCAGCTAATGCTTCCTTTCAGGAAGATAAAAACTTGGATCTCAAAGCATCAAGGCCGAGTATATTCTTGATATCTCAAATCCATCTGCCAAAACCCTATTGGCTTCTCAGAGAAGTGCACTTGTTAAACTGATAGAAACATTGAAATGCAGAGTAGCAGGAGGTCTACATCAGCCACATGGGATCCACACAAGGTAGATGAGGAATAATTTGTGTGAATAGGGTGGAAGCGAGACAGTATGAAAATCCTCAGAGAGGTTATAACTAAAAAACAAGAATCCAGTTTCCATTTTTCTCTGGAAAGCCCTCTTTAAGGAAATGTAGAATTGAAAATGATTACAATGAGAAAAGAGCATCTGAGGACAGTTTTGATTTATTAAATGCCCATTAAATGATTACTTATTACTGCATTAAATGAACTCTTTCTTCAAGAGAAACACTCAGGTACTTCAAAATTCTGAGATAACAGCTTTCCATTGTAGGCCACAATTGCTCATTTTGAATGATTCTAAAAGTCTGAAAGTATCAGAGAAATATGCATTTTCTTATTGATAGTTGGTCTAATAGGTAGAATAAAATCTTCTGCTCAGTAACCTGATGCATTCCAAGGGAATTAAAAGACCACCCAGTAGCATCTTAGTGTGAATAATAGCAAGTTTCTAAAAAAAAAAAAAAAAAGCCAAAACAAATACCAGGCACTATAACCCAGAGTGAATGTGTGAGCTGACCCTGGAGCTCAAACACAGAAAGTGCTATAAGAGCTCAGGCAGTGTCAGCTCTTACAGATACAGTAGGAGTGAGATTATGCCGAATGCCCCCTGCCCAGGAGCTTGATTTGTTCCACTAGGAGGCTCTGATCAGACCACTGGGAAGAAAGGAGGTATCTACAACAGTCTCTACTCTCTAGAGACTGACAGTCTACAGAAGTAAACAGAAAGCCAAATGACAAAGCCCAGCAATGCTAAGAGCTATTACAGAGAAGACATGAGAGGTCAGAAGAGGCACATGTTCATGCTCAGAGCACAGTAACTACCTGGTCATCTATTCTCTATGGTACTGGACAGCTTGGCAACCTCATTGTGCTTGTGGTTATTAATAGTTTTGTTCTGGAAAATTCTGCATATGGTTTAGCATGACTGGAACTGAGATGGAAATGTCAGTCATTCGTATTCTCTCTTCCTCCCTGTGTCTTCTTCATGGAAGATGAGTACCTTCTTGTATCAGGCATTACATATGCACATATAATTCAGTTACTCCTCAAAATACCCTGTGAACTTATTGCCATTTTATAGATGAGAAAACTGAGTTTCAGAGACATGACAGAGCTAGTACAGTTCTTTCTCCCTTTCCCTCCCCCACTTTCTCTCTCTCTCTCTCTCTCTCTGTGTGTGTGTGTGTGTGTATGTGTAAAGGAAGGGTAACAGGAAAGTGTTGGAGAAACAATAACCTGATCTGGGCTGAGAAGCTGGGTCCACAGGCATTTGTATCAGCCTCTCCCACTTCTGATGTTTGCTCAACAGTGAACTTGACTGACCTCAGAGAACGTTTTGTTTTATTTTTTTTTTAATTTTTCTTTTGATCCAGTAAAGATAGGTGTAGGAAAATAACATCTCCCATTTCAGGGACAGGACCTCGATTGACTAACCCAGTTCTAACTCCCTGCAAAGCTGGAGAAAGAGGCCTAAACACAAAGGGCCTCTGCATCCCATATACCCAGTACTGTGCAAATATTCAAGATATTAGAGTGGAAAATTTCAAACTCTGAAATAGAACAGCAGTGTGATGCCACCTAATATTCTAGCTTTGGGGAAAAACAATGTTGGAATCTAGGGAATCGAGAGTAGACTGGTTTAAAAATGGCAGGTCAGAATGATCTTAAGACTCCTGTCGGGAGTGGGACACAGAATGGAGAGGATGCAAACCGGAGAGGGAAAGGGGGAAAAAAGTGTGAAAGGAGAGGGAGAAAACCCCAAGGCCAAGTCTGGGTTGTCGTGTGATTTTGCTTCACATGACATGGGTCACGGATGCCTGTCATGCATACACATTAACATTTTTTTTTTCTTTTTGCTGTTGTCTTATAAATGTCTGTTCCTGAGAGTCAGACTTTATGGTTAGATTATTTATTTTTTTATTTCAATAGGTTTGAGGGGGTACCAGTGGTATTTGGTCATTAACATGTTTTTAAAAAGTTATAGGTGAACAATCTTTATCTTGCAAGAACCAGTGAGTATCCCATTAACGATAATAGTATTGCTCATAAAGCTGAATATTTTCCAAGTATCATGCATCACACACACACACACAGTTCAGTTATTCTTCAAAATACCTCGTCATTTAATGCAGGGATATAGATATTATTGCCATTTTATTGATGAGAAAAGTGAATTTCAAAGGCATGACAGAGTTAGTCAGCGTTTTACCGTAAGTCAGCCTTCTGCCTAAGCTTGTGTTCTTCTATATCTGGAGTGGGAATTCTCCCAGGGAGCAATAGGTGCCTCTGACTACAACTGACAAACAAAAGCCTCACTACCACAGCCAGGTACACTCACTTCTAAAAGTGTTAACCTAGAAAATCACCCAAAGAATGCATCTATGCACCTTAAAACTGCCTTCTTGGTAGGCTGCTGTTTAGGATGTCTTCAAGGTACACAGTGCCTTGCCAGCCACATGCCAGAAGGAGAGCTGCCTTAGTTTGCAATCTCCCTAACCACCACTTGCTCTACCTTTGCAAGTAGTCAAAACTAATCAAAATGAACATAAGTGAGTGAGCTGTGAAACTCCTGTTCTTAACAGTGGGCTGTGTGGTGGGAGAGCACACAGATGGAGTTTCCTTTTTAAATGAAATATTGGCACTAGCCTCTGTTAAGAGTTTTCCTTTACTTCCATCTGGTTTTAGTATTGGAACGCATACACGAGAGAATAGAAAAAGAAAACTCTGTTGGCGTGCTAAACCACTAGAAAAGCTGAAGTCACTGACAGCACATCCTCTAAATCCTTGGAGATCAGCACAAGCTGCTCAAGGAATGTTGTTACATTGTTTTTAAGGGAGGGGAGAGTTCTGTTCCTCAGACCTGCCCCATCTTGAAAAAAAAAGTGACAGTGTGTCTGCTTTGGAGTCTGATGGACTCAGGTGTTGAGTCAGCACCCTCGTTATTTAGTCACCTGCCCCTGGGCAGTGCATCTACTGGCATTAAGCCTCAGCTATTTCATCTGTAAAGTAGAAATAACAAGAGAAGGCTGTTGTGAGGATGAAATGAGATGATACCTGTTAAATGCTTACTTATCTATTATTGAGCTTTCCTATTCACAAGGTTTTAGGAAAGACAAATGTTATCATCACTGGTTTTCACAGGAAGAGATCTAGAACCACCAAGGAAACTCTAAAAAACATTTTAGGCATCTGCTTTTTCTACTACACAACTGAAGAATACACATTCATATGTGGCAGTGTCCTTGGCAGGAGCCTCTCCAAATTTCCCTGGGGAGTTAATCTGCTCTCTAAGAGTCAAATACATCTACTAACAGTGTCACTGTAATATGTGAATTTCTTTTTTTTTTTTTTTTTTGAGATGGAGTTTTGCTGTTGTTACCCAGACTGGAGTGCAATGGCATGATCTCGGCTCACCGCAACCTCCGCCTCCTGGGTTCAAGCAATTCTCCTGCCTCAGCCTTCCGAGTAGTTGGGACTGCAGGCGCGCACCACCATGCCCAGCTAATTTTTGTATTTTTAGTAGAGACGGGGTTTCAACTTGTTGACCAGGATGGTCTCGATCTCTTGACCTCGTGATCCACCCGCCTCAGCCTCCCAAAGTGCTGGGATTATAGGTGTGAGCCACCGCGCCCGGCCAATTTCTTAACAGCCCAGATGTTGGTACACAGGACTGTTACCACCTAGCCAAAACCCATAGGAGACCAGAGTAATACTGAGACATGATTATCACTCAAGCCGTATGAAAGCGTTAAGAAAAGGCATTTGGTTTGGTAAGTCTTTTCTCACATGATCCCTACACCCACAAGAGAAGGAGAGCACAGTACAGTGGATAAAGGAATAGGCTCTAGAATCAAACCTGGGTTCAAGTCCTTGTTTTGTTACTCACTAGCTGAGGATCTTGGGCAAGCTAATTTGCCTCTATATGCCCATTTTCCTCATCTACAAAATAAGAACAGTACTATTATCTACCTCATAGCACTGTTGTAAGGATTAAAGGAGTTAACATATGGATCAGATATAGAATATGTTTGAACTCAATAAATACCACATCTACTATTATTATTACTATTACTAATCCCAAAGCAGGCTGATGACACCCTGACTGTATGAGCACTGAAGCATGTGATAGGCACATAGCAGGTACTATACTGCAGGTCACTTAAAATTATACCTGTGGCCAAACCTACTGAACTAGAAAATGTTTCAGAGGAAAACCCTCTCCTTTTCACTTCATGTAACCAATGGTTATTGTTTTACAAATGCTCTACTCAAATGTGTCTGTGCACATATCCTAGAAGAACCAAATGCTCAATAAATGGTATAACAAAGGATATTGCATTTTTATAAAATTAAAAAGAATGTAAGAAAACTCAAAATCAAGGCACTGAAAATAACTTTTTTTATTGCATTGTCTTCTGGAAAAGCTGGATGTACACACCAAATCTCTATAATACAGAGACAAAAGGCTTACCCTGATATATATTCCAATGTAGGAACGTCTGTTAACCAATAACCTTAGAAATGAGATAGAATGACACCATGGAAGCCAAAAATGTTCCATGTCTCTATCAATTGTGAAGAGTCAGAAAGGAATCTACTATTTAAAACACGGCCCTCTCCACCACACCCCTCCCGGAGAATCAGAAGAAATGAGGTGCTGTGGCAGTTGCACATGGCCACGGGTCAGGGACCAGGTGGATGTCTGATTCTGCCACTTCCAAAATGATGACCCCGGCAGATCATGACCTCTGATGAACACTGATTCCTTCATCTGTGAAATGAGGGACATACCACTCAATAAATAGGGATGCCACAGGGATTAACTGGAATTAAAACAAATAATACAATATGCAGAAGGTGAATATTTTTTACTTTTACATAATTTTCTAAAAATTTCTTATTTTCAGTAATATTTACTACTTGTATAATAAAAAATATTATATATATAATTATTGTAGTTGATTTGTATTTCCTCTTTTACTGCTAATATCTTTGTGTGCCTCTGACTTCAGTGTGAATTTCTTCATTTTTCCTGGATAAAAACTCTTGAAAAGTCAACTTACCACTGCTGAATAAACCATTTCTACCAAGGTCAAATTTCATCTGTCTTGTCTCTTCTCTCTCTTCTAATATTTATAGACTTTGAGATGAGAGCCGGTCTGAATTAGAAAGCAGATAAAAAGGGTTTCTTTCCTATGCCATATCACTGACAATTAAATTTGGTTACCCTAATTCCAGTAACAACCCATAAAGAATTTTCTCAAACCCTCATAAATATCAACTCATAAGTGTTGATATTAACTACCTGGACTTTTTTCTACATGATATGCATGGAATGAGAATGAAATTTGGTATGAAACTTCCATGGGGGTTCAGATCCCTAGACTCACAGAACCCAAATGAACCTGAATCTAACTACTCTGAATTTTTCAACTGAATAAACTGATGCCCAGAATAATCAGAGGTTTCACCATGGCCAGACAACAAGTAAGAAACTAAAGCAGTTTTAAATGAAATTGAGTACCAAAAATATATCACGTCAGATATCCCAATAAGACAACCAGAATATATCTCCTCAAAACAGCGAAGCTTCTCAACCTTAGCTTCAGAAGTTCTTGCATAACACTTTCAAAATACAGATTAGCTTCCCCACCAGCCCCTGGTGCTGCATTAGTAGGACCCAGGTAGATCCAGGCCATCTGTATTCTGGGAAATTCTAGAGGGTACTATAAGGAACCTAGGGCTGCCCATCACTGAGATAAAGGGCAGTACTGGCAGGTTCATGTCACTACCTTCCATGGGTATCTATTTACATAAATTATTTCATCAAAGAGCATTCAGAACAATTTTGCTCTCTACAAATCTAAAACCATTTAGAAACGATTAAGATTTTCTGTTTCAACAAAACATGTAAAAGAATGTACTAATCACAAAAATTAAAGTTCCCACATGCTCCTTCTCTGGGGATGAGTAGCAGCCAAGGGAAGATTTTTATCCATTTATGGATATAAAGGCTAGCATCATATATTACACACACATAATTAAAACTGAATCGGGAGAACAGATTTTAAACATGAAATTATGGAATGTTCGGTAGGTAACTCATGTCTAACAACAAACTGATTTTAACTTAGCATGTTTCTAGTTTAGTTTTATATATCATGGGCAACTGACTATAGAAATTGTTGTGGGCAGGGCTTGCTTTACACTTTGAATGTGTTAACAGTTCAAAGTTATAAATAAAGTCTACACTATAATCAGATATGTAGTAAGCCAAAAACTCAAATAGCATCTACCATTAAGCATCTATTATGTCTATATCATTCATGTGAGTGAGCAAGAATAAAAACATAGTACAAAATAAAGATTTTGCATATAGACAAACCACATAGATGCAAGCACAACTGCTTCTATCTGACCATTCAGAAAGGTCACTGGAATAACTTCTCATGTCTATAAAAAAGACAGCTAGTTTCCATCCACCTTAAGAAGTACATGGAGATAAAGAGGTTAATATTTCCCACTAGTGGCGCGGTGGCTCATGCCTGTAATCCCAGCACTTTGGGAGGCTGAGGCAGGCAGATTGCTTGAGGTCTGGAGTTCAAGACCAGTCTGGCTAACATGGTGAAATCCTGCCTCTACTAAAAATATAAAATTAGTCAGGCAAAGTGGCATGTGCCTGTAATCCCAGCTAGTCAGGAGGCTGAGGCAGGAAAATCACTTGAACCTGGAGGTGGAGATTGCAGGGAGCTGAGATCGCACCACTGCACTCCAGCCTGGGAGACAGAGCGAGACTCCATCTCAAAAAAAAAAAAAAAAAAAAAAAAAGAAATCCATTTCATTGAGATATATTTACATATAATAAAATATACCCATTTTAAGTGTGCACCCTGATAAGCTGTCAAAAATGTATGCACCCAGGTAACCAACACTGCAATCAACAAACAGAACACCTAATGTCACTGCAAAATATCACCTCAGTCTCCTTCTCAGTCAATCCTGCCACTACATCTTAATTTGTCTGTTCTAGAATGTCATATAAATAGAATCACATCGTATGTTGATGCTTCTCTCTGTTTTTTTTTTTTCACACAAAATAATGCTTCTGAGATTCATCCATGTTGCTGCATATATCGGTAGTTCATTTCTTTTTACTGCAAGGTAGTATTCCACTGCAAAAATGTAAAATAATTTGTTTATTCATTTAATATGTAGATGGATATCTGAGTTATTTCTGGGTTTTGGTTATTATGAATGAGACTGTCATGAATACTTAAGTACAACTCTTTAGGTGGATGTATGTTTTTATTTCTCTTGAGTATCTGCCTAAAAATAGGGTGCATGTTTGACTCTGTGAAAAACTGCCAAGTTGTTTACTAAAGGAGTCACATCATTTTACATTCCCATCAGCAAAGTATGAGAGCTCAAATTGCTTCACGTTTGTTAACACTTGGTATTGTCAGTATTTTTAGTTTTAGTCATTGCTGAAAAGAAAAAGCAGAAACCAGTGCTTTAAGAATGTTAATCACAGAGGCATCTCAGTACATAAGCACTCGTATTTACCACTCAAGAAGTCAATCAATCCATGATTCCAGCGAGAAACACTCAAATCCTATCCCAAGACACCACAAGGAACTAGAGAGATTATTTTTCTCCTTATAGAATTAAACCTAAATAACTCAAGAAAGATCATCTTATTTCTCCTACTCCAGCTCCTTTTTGGGATATCTCCAGAGGATATTTAACCCACTGTGAAAATAATAAGTCTTATGATCATAGACCTCTAACTCTGATCATAAACTGTACTAGATATTGGGATGAAAATTCACACAAAGAAAAGTTAGTAAAAGACATTGGATACATATGAAACACCCATATCTAGATGCATATTTTGGCAAGCTTTTAAATAGTGATATTTCTCCCTTTTTAAAAATTTAATGCGTCATGCTGTTTGAAGAATGGCTAAAAATTATTTGCAGACATTGTCCTAATTTGGAAAAAGTTCACCAGTTCAAAATGAATAGCTGGTTTTCATCAACCAAACCACAATAGTTGGAGGGCCTGGGCCCCCAGAAGGCGTAGGCAGTTCACACTAATAGCAGGAAGAAGATTGTCATTCCAGGGCTCTGCTTTCACTTCACAGACTCTTTGTGAGCTGAGCTACAAAGAGGTCATCCCTAGACTGAATAGGAGAATAGGAGAAATTCAAAATCCTGCTAAGTCTTTTAATGAACCTGCCATTCCCTCTGCTTGGAATGCCCTCTCACCCACACGGTCCTCTTTTCAAAACTAGTGAAGCCCTACTTTTCTCAAAACTCTTGGTTCTCCCAACCAGGCCAAATTCTCTGCATACATGCTTTCACATCACTGTATTTTTTTCTTTTTAATCTTTTACAGTTTATAACTATGTTTATTTCAGTGAGTGACTTATTAATGTCTATTGCTGCTTTCCCACAGAATTAGGTAAGCTCTGTGAATTCTTTTCATAGTGGTATTCACAGAACCTAGAATGCTTGGCACAAAAAAGGTACTTAATAAATATTTGACTAGTTAATTGCTAATTAAAACATCACCTTATCAGGGATGTAGCAATATGCCTCTAAGCTTCACACTAGTTAAAAAATAAAGGTGGTTGCTTCTTTGTGACTTACAAGAAAAATCAAACTGCAAAAATCTTGGGTGTCAAAGTTGCCTGCCCTTCTCCTGCCCTAATTTCCACTATACTGTCTGCTTAAATGTCAGATTTACTTTATCAATCTATCCTCTCAAGATTCAAAAGCATGAAAAGACTGAAGAACAAAAGATTTTCCTCCATTAGAATGTAACCAAAAAGCAATTCTCATGGTTTAAACCTGAAGGTCTTGGTAATTTGTAAAGGAAATACAGTTATCCCATAAGTCCCAGGTCATTATCTTCTATGGCAGGGGAAATGAAATGGTTATGCTATTTCACTGAGACAGGTTATTAGAGTCCCTATATCATTCTTGCAGACTTTATGATCAGAATCAGGTAGACAATAGCATATGCCTAAAATGCAAACAAACTGTTCTTCTTCAGTTATACATGTACACTAGGCAAAACTCAAGTGGCTTCTAGACCATCTCCATTTCTTTCAACTACTCATCTACAAGAAATCTCAATGAAATATTGAGAAAATAGAGCTTAATAAAATTAGAATCACTAGGTGTCTATACTAGGCCGATGTTCAGCTCAGCCCAAATGCAAATCAATATTTATTTAAATGTATTCCATTCATTATTTGTGTAAGCAGAACTCTGGAATCTAAATTTAAGAATATAAAAATATTTTTAAGACCTGGGCTGGGCGTGGTGGCTCATGCCTGTAATCCCAGCACTTTTGGAGGCCAAGGGGAAATGACCGTTTGAAGCCAGGAGTTTGAGAGCATCCTGGGCAACGTAATGAGACCCCATCACTATAAAAACTACAAATATAGTGTTTCATGCCTGTAATCCCAGAACTTTGGGAGGTCTAAATAGGAGTATCACTTGAGCCCAAGAGTTCGAGACCAGCCTGGGCAACAGAGTGAGACTTTATCTTTACAAAAAAATACAAAAGTCAGCCGGGTATGGTGTTTCATGCCTACAGTCCCAGCTCTAGGGAGGCTGAGGCAGGAGGAACAAACAACTGAACCCAGGAGGTCAAGGCTACAGTGAGCGTGGTTGTGGCACTGCACTCAAGCCTGGGCAACAGAGAGAAACCCTGTCGCAAAACAAAACAAAATGCAGCAGAATGTCATTAATAAAATTCTAGCAAAGTATTACATAAGGCTACATCTTTCTTCTACTTAGAGATTAGATATTAATTGAGGCCCTAGAAGATGCCAGGCACTGCTTAGCACACTAAAGAAATTCAAGTATCCTCTAATAATAACCAAATTTTATTAACCTAATCCTACTTGGGATAAACAGAAACCAATGTTTCAGTTTCAACGTCAATTCTCTCACAGTCATTTAAATAAAAGCTTTCTTCTTTTTTAATTTTTTTTTTGAGACAGTCTCACTGTCACTCAAGCTGGAGTACAGTGGTGGGATCTCTGCTCACTGCAACCTCTGCCTCCTGGGTTCAAGCAATTCTCCTGTCTCAACCTCCCGAGTAGCTGGGATTACAGGTGGGCACCACCACGCTCAGCTGATTTTTGTATTTTTAATAGAGACAGGGTTTTACCATGTTGGCCAGGCTAGTCTCAAACTCCTGACCTCAGGTGATCCACCTGCCTCGGCCTCCCAAAGTGCTGGGATTATAGGCATGAGCCACCATGCCTGGCCCATTGAAAAATAATTCTTACCAAAGTGCTATATTCTTACTTCATTTTAATCTAAGACAGTCTTAGAAATTTACATGTTCCTTCTGGTAAAAATTTACTCTTACCTAAAATAAATTCTGATAAATAATCAAAGGCTTAATTTCTTAAAAAGCTAGAAATGGCCCAGAAAAGTAAAGTTTTATTCCCAAACCTACAATTGAAGGAAATTTTTAAAAAATATAAAGTGAGCTTAAATCTTCCATTACCCCATACAAGAAATATTATCAGACAATTCCTCAAGGATTAGAAATAGGAATTCCATTTGACCTAGCAATCCCATTACTGGGTATATACCCAAAGGATTATAAATTGTTCTATTATAAAGGCACATGCACATGTATGTTCATTGCTGTGCTGTTTACAATAGCAAAGACCTGGAACCAACCCAAATGCCCATCAATGATAGACTTGTCAAAGAAAATGTGACACATATACACTATGGAATACTATACAGCCATAAAAAATGACACTTTTGTGTCCTTTGTAGGGACACAGACGAATCTGGAAACCATCATTCTCAGCAAACTGACACAAGAACAGAAAATCAAACACCGCATGTTCTCACTCATAGGCAAGTGCTGAACAATGATAACATGTGGGCATAGGGAGGGGAACATTACACATTGGGGTAGGTTGAGGGTTGGGGGGCTGGGGAGGGACAGTGAGAGGTGGGGAGGCTGGGGAGGGAAAACACCGGGAGAAATGCCTGATGTAGATGATGGGGGGCAGACACTGCAATCCACCATGGCATGTATGTACCTATGCAATAAACCCTGCGGGATGTGCACATGTATCCCAGAGCTTAAAGTACAATAAAAAAAAGAGAAGAAATATTATCAGAAATATCACAAATGCCCCAAGTGTTTAGATTAGCATCACCCATACTCCATGAAAAATTTATCCAAATTTTATCTCAAAAATCTTAATATGAATCCATTGTAAATCCCACAGATGTCCTACAATTACAAACGAGAGAGAGAGAGAGAGAGAGAGAGAGAGAGAGAGAGAGGAAAATAAAAACCCAAGAAAATTCTAAGCTTAATAAAACAGATGCCTCTTCCTGACAAGGCAATGGCTGTCAGGCAAAGCAATGACTTACAAACTGAATTGACCTTCTCATACTCCATAAGGTGCCAATATTTATCTTCAGACAAGTGATTCCTGATTATTGGCAACAAAGCCAGTGAAAGTCAGGCTGTAAGTAATGGCAACTATCCAGATACTAGGAACTGTACTAAACAAGAATCCCAGAGGATAGCCCTTTCTCTGTCAGTGTCCCAGTGAAGACAAGTATGGACAAACAAGTCTGTAAAGCCCATTACAAAACCTCTTAATGAATTAGAAAATACATCAGAATTAAGCTTTACTACCTTTCCAGTGCACGGCAACCTCAAAAACAGAGGTATCACTGTAAAGAGGAAGACCACAGAGAAACAGGGAAAAGGAGCAGGAGAGTGCAGACATCTAAAACACCTGTGAATGTAAACCTCCGGGATACCTCAGAATTAATGGTTTTAAAATAGAAGCTGTTTTAATAATATTAATATTTGGTTCTCATTACCTGACAGGCAGATGTAAGTTAAATATTCGCCTTGACCTCCAGTTGCCAGGAAAGGAATCTTTTTCTTTGTCCTCCTCTTGACTTGGACGGCTCCCAGCATCCTTTCATCAAGAGGCGCAAAAATTTCCTTGCTGATAGCAGATTTGGCACTCATTGCAGAACAAGCGAAGAGGGCACGCAGTGAATCTTCTAAAGAAGCAAAAGCAAAGGAAAGCTGGAATTGACAACATTGTAAGGGCTCATACATGAATCAACAGCAAGTGAATTTGTGGGTGAAGTAATTTTCAATTTGCAGTTTAACCTTGTACTTGCTTGAAATGTATTATAGAAACATTAAAAGCAAGGTCTTCATATTTGTAATAACTATGAAAAAATACAAACAAAAAGAGGCTACCTATTTATTTCCCGAAAATGTCAAACAAAATATGAGATGAGTAGTACAAACTGGGATCTGGAAAGTTTGTTAATTACTACCGTAACTGCATGTCCCTCTAAGTGGCAAGCAGTGCCCACTCTACTCCCGTTCTGTAAGGAACAGGATTTCACACTTCCAGATGACAAGTCATTCTGCTGTCCAACAATCCTTAGAGTCAAGAAATTCTTTATGCCCCTTTAAAATCTCCTTTAACGTAAATCCATTTCTCTAATTCCATTCACAGTGGAAATAATCACATCATCTTCTACACTATAACTATAAATGCAACAGAAGACCATTAAATTAATACCCTTCTTCTGCGTTTGATCATGCTAAGTAATGAATTCTTACTAGCTTTTTCCAATGGGTCCTTAGCAGTGCTCCTCTACATCTAGTTACCATGCTCTGCACCCTTGATGAACATTCCACATTTTCCTTCAGCCAAAATGGATACAG
The DNA here is from genome assembly GCF_049354715.1 of Callithrix jacchus. Lineage (NCBI taxonomy): Eukaryota > Metazoa > Chordata > Mammalia > Primates > Cebidae > Callithrix > Callithrix jacchus. Next base: position 59,224,158 of record NC_133509.1, read on the forward strand.
AATTCTAAAAACATATCTGACTAATGCTAAGTATTTTGGAAATGTTACCCAGCAGCTCCCACATGTTATGCTCCTCTGGTTAACTGGCAGTGGATGCCCAATAATTAAGAAAATAAAGCAGTATGATGCTGACTCATAGTGAGTTCCTCTCAAAACTTACACCGACACAGTCCCCATGTTATATTTAGTTTTCTAAAAGTTTTACTTCCCTAATGTCTTAACTCTGCTTATTTATATCTATTATGTTCAAGGTCAATCTGAAATATTAAGCCCGTCATCCAAAAAAACTCAACAACCACTTGAGTAAACTTTCTCTATTCCATCATCCTAGCCAGAAATAGCCCATGCTTTAATCACAAAAAGATATTTGTTCAGGCAATTGGATATTTGTTCAGGCAATTCAACAAATCAAAATTAAAGGCACAGAGAGGGCCCATGGGTTGGACATGCAGAGTATCAGAGATCCTGTATATAGATCAACAGCATAGCTATCTACAGTAAGAGCAGCTCAAAGAGTTGATCAGACTGCTGTAAAAAAAAAAATAGGACTGGTTCTTGAACCAGTTGGTTACAAGAACACCTGCTATGTGCCACTTCTATGATTAGTATTAAAGATACAATAAATAATTAAGACATGGTCCCTGTTCTCCAGGAGTTGACTGCTAACTACATCAGAGATTTCACTTAAATCCAGATAATTTATGGTAAAAGATCATGGTAACATCCTTCCCAATGCAAGATTCACAAATGCCACTCAAACAGCTGTTACCTGTAACTTGTCCACATCTATAACCTTCTGGTAGGAAAGAGATATGTTAAAAAATAGCATCTTTCCAGCCAAAGAAATTTCTCCCAGTTTTTATTCTGCAATAGAGCAGGTTTTCTTAGTGACACAAGAATACCTATCTATATATACACAAAGAATATGTATCTAGAGATCTAGAAATTATAGATCTACTTATGCTTTAATTCCAACATTTTATCATTACTACCAGGTTCTTCAAGCTGGCCAAGAACAGAATGACATCAGTGGTGGGGGACCTGTTTTTCAATATGCTGATCACTAACTGATTCTTTATGATTTCCTATAAGTTAGTAATAGAATTTCATAATTTACCCCATGACTTTCCTAGACAAGGTGTTATAATTTACGAGGGACATTTTTGTTTTTAAAGAAAGAAGCACATACTAGTTCTTTTCTAGTTCCAAGACCACTTGCCTCTCACCATTGGGGTACATGTGAAAAAGAAAGCCAGTGGTAGCACAGCGGCTTCAAATCATTTGACAAGCATAGTAGAAAGCAAGCCACAGTCCTGAGCTCACTGGGCACTCTTTTTTTTTTTTTTTTTTTTGAGGCAGAGTCTTGCTCTGTCACCCAGGCTGGAGTGCAGTGGTGCAATCTCGACTCACTGTGACCTCCACTTCCCAGGTTCAATTGATTCTCCTGCCTCAGCCTCCCCAATAGCTGTGATTACACACACCTACCACCACGCCCAGCGAATCTTGGTATTTTTAGTAGAGATAGGGTTTTACCATGTTGGCCAGGCTAGTCTTGAACTCCTGATCTCAAGTGATCCACCTGCCTCAGCCTCCCAAAGTGCTGGCATCACAGGTGTGAGCCACCATGCCCAGCCTCATCAGGGCATTCTGACCAGCACCTTCTCAGTTGTCATGGCTTTTGCTTTTTCACCTCAGGTTCACAGTTTTCTAAAACTGTAGTTAAAAGGAAAGCTATCATTTTATCATATAAAATCTGTCAGAAAAAGGAAAGAAAGAGATATGTGGTTTGACCAAGCTTAAGAAAACCTGTTCTTTTCTGGTAAGAAATAGAAATGATCTTTTATTGTTTTTTATTCTGATATTCAATGGCCAAGAATGAGAGAGAGAGAGAGAGAGAGAGAGAGAGAGAGAGAGAGAGAGAGAGAGAGAGAGAGAGAAGATAAAGCCATTAACTTTGTCACTGAGCACAAGTTTTAGAATCAAACAAACTCAGGTTCATATTTTAGCTCCAACACTTAAGACCTATGTGATTTTTGGGTAAATCTCTTAAAATTACAGACCCTTAGTTTATTAACTACAAGATAGAGATGTTTATTAACTGGAACTGAAGAACGAAATGAAACAATACAAACAGAACCCTTATTCTGTTGCCTGAAAAATTAAAAAATGCTTAAAAATGAAACATTTTTATTAATTTTCCTACTATGATATGAAAAGATAAAAACCCCTCTAAACTGGTAGAAATTTAATAAATGTAGCCATCTATACTGAAGGTATTTGTAAAAGTAAAACCCAACTTTATTTACAAATCCTCACCTTTCTCACCCACCAGTATGAGACCCTCCACATACGGAAAAACAGACTCTTCTCTTATAGGGATGGCCTCTGTACTAAGTGTCACGAGAATAAAAAGTTTATAGGTATCACTCTTCAGGACACTCAATAGGAGATTATCAGACTAATTCTATGTGAAATTATGAAAAGTTCTGATTCAGGGCAGTGACCCTAACAGGTCAGTGTGGAGCACACATTGTTTTTAATGTCACCCTCAGAATGGTAATGTACAGCAGATTAGATGGAAAAGAATAAGAAAATAAAAGGGATACTGTCATAGCTTCATAGCAATGACTTGTGAGTATCCCAAATCTAGTTGTACATCTGAATTTAGCATGGAGAACTTTTCAAAAATGCGGACTCCTGGGGCCTTCCTTCATATCTACCAAATTAGAATCCTGGGATCTGTATTTTAAACAACTCTAACTGGTTCTCATGCAGCCATGCAGTCATCCTGCCACCTAATTTAAAAGCTGTGAGCCTAGAGAGGAACTAAAACCTAGACCAGAAAGGTAGTGATGGGAATGGAAAGGATGAATCATTTTAAGTGAGAATATAGGAAGACCATGCACAGGATTTTTTTCTCTTGATATATCTAAGCAGCTTTATCAGGCCTTACATGTTAGTGTTGGTAAATTGATGTCCATCCCAAGGCTGAGAACCCATTGTAAGAAAGTAAGATGAATGTAACAGCAATGGTACACCAATGACCACTAGTTACTCCAACCTATATCACTCCATGGAAGCCTTTTCTTTCCTTGCTTCTATAGGGTATAATTACAAAATTTTTCCATTCAAGAAACCAACCTATAATATGATTTGCAAGTCAAAGCAGCTGGTTCCCATAAGTTTTAGTTGCAAAAACTAATCATATTTAGTTCTGATCTTCTTCTCACTTTGTGTCATCTCCTCCATACATATCACTCTTGTTAGTGCGTGGCTACAGCAGTGCAATGGCTTTCCACGGCCTAAGTAACTAGGAAGGATAGAGCATCCTTTAGGCTAGGAGTTGCAAACTCAAATGACCTCAGAAACTAGGTAGATGAAGTACATAAGTAAAGAGGAACAGGTATAAGATGCTTTCGTACTCCAACATCAACATTTTTGGTTTTGGAACTAGTATTTTTCATTTGTGGTCAGAAGACCAACAGGACACAGGTGGAACTGTAGCAAATTAAAAACTTCCATCGTTAATGCATTCAGTATCATTCAGGTGGTTCTCGGGGAGTATAGTCCACAGTCCTTAAATGTTTTTCATGTGAGAAGAAAGAACCTCTTCTTTACAGGAAGGCAACAGTGCCATCTATTTAGTTTAATACTGTCAGATAGCTGATCTAACTTCATCATCTTCTCTGTTCTGATTCCATGTTTAGCATGCAACCCTCTGATCATGTTTTGGTCCCTGTGGCTGTGCCACACAAGTATTCTAGACTATCTGACAATTATACTTCCAATTGTAAATGAGTAACCAAGAGTTTTAGACAACAGTCTCATAAGCTAGTTAATGCGTCTCAATACTAAGGCAGATGCAGTGAGCATGCTGATAACAAGTTTCAGAGTCTCTGAAGTTAAGAACCAAGATGATGTCACCCTGGAAGACTTTTGGGGAAAATCAGCGAGTCTTTCCTACTTCAGGAGAACTTCAGTTTGGTGAAACCAAGTAAGTTAGAAATAAGAGGAGTACAATTCTCTAAAATTAAACTTCTTTGCATTACCACCTTGTCTTTGAAATTCTACAAATTCAGTTTCAATTCCCACCTATAATCTGATAACACTAATCATGCATCCAACTCAGAGTGCCTTCCTGGCTTTAAACCCATGTATCTAGCTGTAGACTGAGCATCTCCACTGAGAGCTAACATAGACTTTTCCTTCTCCTTCAACCCTTTCAAATTAAAAAATTCCATAACAAACCAATCGCCAAGTCCTATGGATTTGATTTAATATTTCTAGACTAGCTTTTCTTCATTCTCACTTCCTCTGGCTTACTTTGGGTTTTTGCCATCCCTGGCCTGAATGATGTGGATGCCTCCTCTAAATGACTCCAGTATTGCTCCTACTTTACCACAATCAGCCCTTTATACTGTCCATGTCATATTCCAAAGGATGACTATGATTCAAGCTTAACTGTATTTAACTGTTTCTTCTACATGCCTCAGCTCTTGACAAAAAACACAATTACCTAAACAAGGAAAACATCAATGCTGTAAAGGTTAAAACCTAATAGAAAAATGTTAAATTACTTCCCTTAAACATCACAATATATACATACTAAATGCTACAAAACAGATGCTATTATACAATCACTAAACCTAGAAATCTAAAAGTGTTAATTTTGCTCAAAAGTTCAAAAACTTTGATAGTCAGAAAATATACAAGCTTTTATGCAAAGAAAATCAATTTTATTTTTCTGATGTCATATATTAAGATCAAGGAGATAATTTGAGGCCAATTTAGCCCCTTTAAAAGTGTTTAATTAAGAAAGAGTTACTGATTTTTAACAAAATGTTTACTTAATGTTTCTCTTTCATAAGACAGTTCTCAAGTTGAAAGCTTTAGTCTCTCCACCGTATGTAAGCATGTGAATAAACAATAAATTAGACAAAAATTTTAGTCTGCCAGTTTTTCCATGTAATTCAACAACTACTCTCAACTAACAGTTCTTATAAGTAGACTTTAAAATGGAAGTCAGATATGCTCCTAGAATAGACAAGTAACTTTAATCTGGTGATAACATTCAAAGTCTTGAAAGTGCAGTAACTGCAAGTTCAATCATTCTTTATTGCTACCAACAACAAAGACTATTGGATGGGCTTGCCATGGTGAGAAACCAGACGGGAATAGCAGACGAAGAACTCATACTTCAGGCTTCACAAGCTTTACAAAATTAGGGTGAAATCAAAAGACATTCAGAAAATCCTCTAACATCATACTTAAAGGAGCCAGAAACGTCTAAACAGGAAAAACAATGGGGATATGAATAAAAGCTGAAAATATCTGTTCTGCTAGAAAAATATTTGAAGATAGGAAAAAAATCTTAAAGCAGAAACTCCAAACAAAGACTGCACATCAACGTCACCTGGGTGCCTACTTCCCGCTCACAGAGATTCAGGGCATCTGTGGCCAGGGCCTGCAACTTGTTTTGTGAATGATTTCTTCAGTTTACTCTGTTATACAACCATGTCCAGAGCCACTATCTTTGGGATTCCTCCCAATATTTAATGAATTATTTATAAAATAAATAAATAAATAAACCAGAAACAAGTGTACGTGGCAAATATTTTGTAAAGCCCTAGTAATAAATCATTAAGTTTACATAGCACTTCATGATTTACAAAGTATTTCTGCATCTAATCCCAAACGTGTAATCAAGACAGCCGCTAAATATATCTTCCAAAGTTTGCTTCAGAACTGTAAATTAGAATCTTCAGGTAGGTATGTGGGTTTCGTTTTGTTTTGTTGTTTTTGGCAGAGTCTTGCTCTGTTGCCCAGGCTGGAGTGCAGTGGCACCATCTTGGCTCACTGCAACCTCTGTCTCCCAGGCTCAAACAATTCTCCTGCCTCAGCCTCCTGAGTAGCTGGGATTACAGGTGTATGCCACCACACCCGGCTAAATTTTGTATTTTAGTAGAGAGAGGGTTTCACAATGTTGGCCAGGTTGGTTTCGAACTCCTGACCTCAAGTGATCCACCCGCTGCCTCAGCCTCCTAAAGTGCTGGGATTATAGGTACGTGCCCAGCCCAGATATGTGTTTTTATGAAGGGTAAATGATGTCATTTTTAACCTACCTGATTGGTCTAAGGATTTTGAGGAGGTGTTATAGTTCCTCCCCAACAGAGATTAATATGAGTTGGAAACTTTTGAATCAGCAACTCTACTATTAGAAAAAATGATGTGAGCATGCACATACTGTGTGTATGTTACAGATGCATGCTTACCCATTCACCCAACAAAATATTACATATTCTTTTAAGATTGTGGCACAGACCTATAGAGATTGACTTGGAAAAATTGCCAAGAAATAAAACAGAGTGAAAACAAAGAGGTCACAAAACAAAAAGCCGATGAATTTGCAATTTTATGTGTATATTTACATGCATAAAGAGATGTCTGGAAAGCAGTTTGCCAAATGTTAATATGATTATCTCTGGATATTGAAACAAGAAAACAGGTCAGAGATTCTGCAGGACAGTATTTTCACTCCATTAAAATCTCAGTGGAATGCCCCCTGAACACTGCAGTTTTAAGGCACATTCTTTCCACCACACCTGGAAGACATATCAAAATACATTTTATTGAGACCAATTATCAGTTGGCCATATTCTCTTTTCAACTCCAGTCCAGGCATAGTGTTGAGAACCCCAAAGTAAATTAGTAAACTCCCACCCTCAAAAAGCTGTGAGAAAGGAGAGCAAATGCTGTGAATAATTACAAGGCTGGTAAGAGATTTTCGTAGAAAGAAAATGGTACTCTTCTCTGTCCAATTGCAGCTCCATGCTGGAGCCTTCAGTCTGGTGAACAGAGCACCAGCTACGTGTTAGCCTCCACTTACTCTCTTAGACGTGTATCTCTGGAGCAGTGTAAAAACAACACAATCATACACAACAAGCCTGGTCATACTGTTTAATTCTTTAAGGAAGGAAATGAGGAATTGCTTTTCTGCCATAAGCTGCCAAACACTATGAGACCCAGTTGGCTTTCTTTTCCCTGTATGTACTAACTCTCCCTGTGTAAGAGACATTATGTTCACAGAATTCTCTAAGACCATGACTCATGTCTGCTTCAACTATAAACCTAGACTATTTTCATCTCCTCTTTCCTTGTTTATATGTTCGGTATACACATTCTTCTTGCAAGTTTGATATCCAAAGAACAAACCCTGACCATAAGATTTGTGTTTACACAAGTTTATTTATATTGTGGGTGTAGTCTTTAACCTTCTTGTCAATCAATACATCCTAACTTTCACAAATGATATGACAAAGCCAAAAAATAACACAACCAACAAAGGCTACATAGGATATGTCATTTGGAGGATTTACTGAGGTAAGATTTCATAAGTATCGCTCATTCCAAGGAATTCTATTAATAGGATTTTCGCATTCACAAATTTAAATTCCAAGGACCAGTTAAGTTCTACAGTATTCATGTACCCATTCTACAGTAATGGGTAGAAATAAAGAATCAAAGTGAAGGCCAGGTTGGAATATTCTCCTTGGTGTATTATGGATTATGACAAGATGATCAATCCAACACATAGAATAAGCCTTGAAAAGTGAATTGAACCACATCAAAAAAAGAAGGTAGTCAGATAAAAAAGTAAAAAAAGAGCCCAACTTGTTGACATTCCCTAATTTTTACTGAGCAATCCTGTCATCGTGGTATCTAACAACTAGCTGGCAAACTAAGGAGACACTATGTTGACTTGAGAATATCACGTATAGCAGACAGCACTGGAAGTCACCAAATCCATTCCAACCGTGTTCAAATACAGGCAAAAGCCACGTAAAGATCGACTTAACATGAAAATAAACATTGTGCTTATCTGCTAGGTTCTGCGCTACTTGCTGAATTACTTTGTTTCTTTTACTTACACTAAAGAAAAGACAGAAGGACAAAACACTAGACTTGTATATTAAAGGAAGTAAAAAGTACAGGTAGTAGGTCACATGTTTTCCTCTTAGAGGAGGGTATGATAACAGAAATTGCAGACTGAAAAAAAAAAAACAAAAACAAAAACGAAAAGAATCTATCTACCATTAAAAATAAAGAAACAGATAAAAACATAAACTTTCCAGCAAGTGTAACATGAGCTTTTTATATCAGTTATTTGTTGACTCAAGCTTTAGGTAAATTTTAAGTTTTCTTGATTTAAGCTAATTCTATTTTGGAACAGATTTAAAATATAACAGTAAAAAATAATGAGTCTTTAACTAAAGCCTCCATTTTTTTAAGAGTTTGAAACCTATAAAAACATAAAATACAGTTGAAACAAGTTTACGTGCTTTCTAAAATTTTTAAATCATGTTAAAACTTCTTCAAAATATTATCCACATCAAACACCAATTTTAAAACATTATTTGACCAGGCACTGTGGCTCATGCCTGTAATATCAACATTTTGGGAGGCCAATGCAGGTGGATCCTGAGGTCAGGAGAGCCTCCTGGCCAACATGATGAAACCCTGTTTCTACTAAAAATACTTAAAAAAAAAAAAAAAAAAAAAAAAAAAAAAAAAAAAAAAAAAAAATAGCTGAGCCTGGTGGCGTGCGCCTGTAGTCCCAGCTATTTGGGAGGCTGAGGCAGGAGATTCACTTGAACCCAGGAGGCAGAGGTTGCAGTGAGCTGAGAGCACACCACTGCACTCCAGTCTGGCAACAGAGTGAGACTCCATCTCAAAAAAACAAAATAAATTAAAAAAAAAAAATTCCTTATTTGAATCGCTGATTTGGAGAATATCACCACATTACAATCTCTTGGAAGAGCTTAAGTAAGTTTTCTGAAATTAGTATGTCATCAGTGTTATACTCCAACATGAAGTCTTTCACAGCAGTGAGGGGCACAGAAGCAATGTGACACTCTGAGGGGCCATTTTACACATACTTACTCCTTTTGTTTAAAAGGCAAGACACTGTGCCCTTCAATGCCTCAATTTCCCAAACAAAATTTCCAGTAAGGTTCATGAACACTTCTGATCTCATTAAGGATCTGGCCAAGGACTATAATGCCAACTTTAATTGGTCTCCCCAAGGGTCAACCTCATGACTTCATCCCAGTGCAATACAGTCTGAATGGTGACAGAAAGAGTCCCTTCTCAGCCTCCAAAAGCACTTTCCCCACCTGTCAGCTACCTCAAATTCTGACACAAGAGATGTATATACTTAGATATGGGTCTTCGGTATTCAATAATCCTTATTATTATACTCTGGGTGGAGAGACTGTTTTAGATGAGGAAACTAAAGCTCAGTGGTTAAGTAAATTGTCCTACATAACACAGCTCAAGGGCAGAGCAGGGACTTAAACCTAAGATGCATGACCCCAGAAGTCTTTGTTCTTCCTTATTATCTTATATTGAAGAAACTAGAAACATATGGAAAGGTGAGGCTAGAATGTATTTTAGGTAAAACAAGACACATGCAACCACTTTGTAGTTTTGCCTCTGACTGGACACATTTTCTGGTGTACAAGATACTGTTATCAGCCCAGCCCAGCAGCTACAAAGATAACAAATTGGGTTGTAGTTTGAAGTCATTCTTTCTGGATATCTGTTCATCTTGTGTGTGTATATCATGCTGTTTCATTGGCAAAGGAGCCACACAGTCTTATTAGGATAGAGCTTGTTTTGATTTCACAAATAAAACCGGGAGTTGACAATACATTAGAAGAGAGATTCTGCAACAGATTTCCACCTCCGTAAAGGGGACAATGCCCATGGAAGCCTCATCACAGCTGCTCAGCACCATCCTTTCGAGACCAGAAGTTTGCAACAGGAGTCAACTCCTGAGATCTTGGATGGCTGCCATAAGGCAGTTTTATGAGCCTTGCAGGCTGTTTTCCAAACCGGAAAAAAGCTTAAATATGAAAGGCACATATTTCAAAGGTTTCTGCTGGTTCTCAAGGGAAGTCCTCTTCCACTTCCTTTGCTGTATTACCCCCGCTCTGGCATTTCAAAAGCACAACTTGGACCCTCCTTGCTGCCTCCCTGCTCCCATTTTTTCTGTGCCTTCCATCTTTTGCTGACAGTGCTCCAATCAACCTTAGCTTCTCAAGCAGCAACGCCTTGAGTTTCACTAATTTCAAATGCTCTGCAAGGGGAATTTCATCATTTTACTTTACTGAGAAGGATCTCAGCAAGATGTTCACAAGTAAGCTAATCAACCACATTACTTGATACCCTTTTGGGCCTTACCCACCAGCAGCTTACATCTCAGTTAAAAAGTGTGGGCACAGCAGAATTTCTGGCATTCTTAAGCTTAAAAGTTTAATGCCTGGAAGTGATCCTCCTGATGATGGTCTACTTCATCCAATTATCACACTTAACACATAAGGAAACTGAAGTCCAGAGGGTGATTCCAAAGTCACACACCAGAAGAGTAGCAAAACCAATATTAAGGCTAAATGTTGCTCTCTACTTTACTTCCATGCTCTTTTAAGTAAAAAACAGAGAAGCATGAAACGATAATGTGAAATATGAGAGCAGTGCTGAATCTGCGGAAGGTGAGAACAGGTGGTGTGTTGGGAGGATGAGAACCAAGAGAGAGAAAACATGATTAATCACACTGGGAACTCTTCTCAGATTAAGTATTCTTTTTCTTGGGAATTGGCATGAAATTAAGTGCTGAACTAGAAAACCTCTAGCCCATACAGCTCTAAACCATGGCTCTTGGCTATCACCTTTTTCCCCTTGAATTTTCACAGTTTGTTTTCTCATTTGGCTATTGGGGCCAAGAGCAATGACGGTCTGCCCAAGCGGAACAGCCCAGGATAGTCCAAGAAGCACAGAGTAACTCCCGCCAAGCTCCAACCCAAAGGCCTCTGTGTTGACTCCAACTGAGCTCCTCCTACAGTCTCAAGGCTCTAAGCCATTGGCAGGAGAACACAACCTGGGCAGTCACATGTCTGTTCTCGGTTTGGGAATTGATGTGCTGGTGTGTGTGGCCTCCTGAAAGCACACACTAACCACACCAGGAGCCTGGATCAGCTGGTCGCAGGGTTTCTCAGTACCTATTCCAGGCCCTGGTAAACATCAGGGTGGGAAAATAGGAATCCATCTAGCCCAGTTCTTGTCTTTGGAACTGCACCCCAGCCTCAGCACAAAAACACCACCAGGTGCCTGCAATCTGTAATCAGTGCTCTATTAAAACACTCTCGGAAACACTGGAATTATCCCGATTTCCACACACAGCTGCACAAGGTCCTGTTGGGTAACTGGAGAGTCTTCACAGGTTCACTTAAGCTACAAACTAGAATGCCTTAGTTGGGTTGAGCACATTCAATGGTGAAATCTCCATATTAGTGGAATGGGTGAATAGGTGAGCATCTCTATTCTATGTCTTGGGTTGTAACAGAATAACCTACAAATCCAGTCAGACTCAAGGTCCATATACAAATTCAGGCTCTGCTCTATTCAATCAGCTCCTCTGTCATTCAATGTCAATCCCTTTTTAGTCAGCATGTTCCAGAAAATAACTAAGTTCTGACCTAACTAGCTATGCAGTGTTTGATAGGAAAAAAAAAAAAATCTATCAATTGAATACTACCCTAATACGAACTCAATTAACACTAGTACAAGCTTAATGGTATCACACATTAACACATTACAAAGATATTCAAATAAATGTGATCAGGATCACCATCCAAAAGCTGGGGGCCAAGCTACAGGGGTCACCTCTTCCCTTCTCTGACCTGACATATGTTGGATGGTGAAAAGAAGTCTACATTTGTCACTACAGGACCTAGGTCTGAGCCTGTCTTTGCTTTTACTCAGTGAATAATACTTGGGCAAAATCATACATCTTTGAGATCTGCATCTTCATCTTTAAAGTAGGATAGTACCACCCACTTTCTAGGACTGTTGTGAAGGATGAACAAGTTATGGAAGTCAGCTTCCTGGGCCCAACTGCTCCCACCTGGGATGCACTGATCCTTGAAAAGTAGATAAGCACATCGACATGCCAGCTTCTTATTTGCAAAAGCATGTTCATCACAGAGTATTTTACAAAGGCTTTCCTCAAGTGCTATCCTATTTCATCTTCCACACTTGTGAGGGAGGTATGATCGTCTCTCCTGACAGATAAAGAAAAGGAATGGGTCTTCCTCCTCCAATCCCATCTCATTTTCATTGCTACCTTCTGCCTCTCCATAGAGAATTGCCAGCAGGAAAATAATGGCAAGACCCAAGAGGAGTCTTCCCCACTGTAAAGTGTAACCCAAGGCAGATGCAGAGTGGTGTGAACATTTTCTTAAAAAGGAGAAAAATAAACAGAAAATGGACATGTAAAGAGCAGAGCAAAGCTGGGGTAAGATATACACTTAACTCATTCGATATCACTGCACTGTTCTAATACTGAGGATACTGAAGAGAACAAGAGCAACAAAGCACTTTCCCTCATGGAACTTACATTCTCACGGGGAAGAAGAACAATCAACAAGTTAGCCAATCAATGCAGCAGCTGAGAAGAAATCAATATAGACAGGTCTTGTGGGTTCAGCAATTAGGCAAAGGAATAAAGAATAATAGTTACTGTCATTCAACACCAACTGCCAGATAGAGAAATCACATAAAGCAGGGCCGAAGTGCTCCTAGCCTTCTAAAAGGACATTCATCTGGCCTTGATGAATATTTCTGTCCCTAGTGCATACTGGTCCTTATTAATAGAGGTAACAAAGAAAAGTTATCTAGGGGCAGGACCTATCCTCCTCCATTCAACAAACAATTAGTGAGTAGTGAAGAAGGCTGATCACATACAAGCAAAAACCACAAAGAAAACTGGTCTGTAAGTGAGGAAAGGGTGATGCAGATATGCAGAGAGAAGAGGAGGAAAAGAGAGGAAGAGGCAGAGAGGACAGGGAGAAGGAAGGGAGGGGGGATGATGGAGGAGAAAGGAGAGAGCACGAGAAGGGAGGTGGAGAGAAAAAGGAGAGAGGAGAAGGAAAGAGAAAGAGAAAAGAGATGGAAGCAGAAAGAGGATAGAGGACAGACCTGGGCTCTGGGCAGGGTTGGAGATCACAGACAAATCAGATACATTCAAAGAAAAAATTGTCTCATTGAGGAGAAAGACAAGGAAAACAGGCAACCAACTAGACGAAATTAAGAATCTGAAGTTGCTGCTTCACCATAGCAGAAGGGGCAAGTTCAGTTTAATCCTTCAGAGGATGGTGAGCAGGAGATACTTACTCTATTAAGTCTACCCTTGAAATGTAATTAAAAAATTAATTAAGTCTGCCTGCATGAATTATGCAGGTGGATCCACTTCAAGAAAAAGTCATGCAACATTTCAAGAAGCTGTTAGCTCTGTGTGAGTGACCTAGAACATATGCCCATTCCAGCCTCTGCTTCCACCTGAGATCTGTGCAATGGGCATGCCCTGAATTGCTTCAGCCAACAGAGACAGAGAGCCCCCAATCTAAGGTAGAAAGCAGAGAGCACTCTGCAGGGAAGCATTTCTGCACAGAACCTGGACCCTTGCGGAAGAGCAAGAAAAAATAAACGGTCATGGAGACACCACAGGAAAGAGATGTCTGAGGAAAATAGGAACTCTTCAGATGTCCATTTGGTACTAAGTATTCTTGAAGTGGGGGAGGTACACAGAAAACTAGTTTTAAAATGTTCATCCCCACTTATGCAGAGAAGCTCACTGAAGTGGGAAGGAACAGTCTTGAGGTCACAAATGGAAAGTTTTGCAAGAATAAGTTTTCTTGGCTCATGTATATTTCTAAAAATATATATTTTATATAAAACATATTTCCAGTTTCTCTTGGAAACTGGGAAGACCTGGCAACACTAGGCCTGCACCCCCCGCCATCTTTACAGCCTCCAGTGCACCAGACCCTACTACTCTCTATTCCAGTGTCCAAACTGAGGCTGCCTCTTAGGTGACCATCATCCAGGTTGTTCCATTTTTCTAATAACGGGCCTGTTCACTAATTCATTACTGTCTCATTACTGAGGATATAGAAGCTGGCGTAGATACCAAATTAACTAGCATGATTGGGAAAGTTGTAAGAATATATTTTCAGAAAGGTAAAGCACAGTTTAAAAATTAAAAAGTACTGCCCAATGGGACAGTAAAGCAGAAATCAAGAAATTGTCACAGCAATTTGGGGAAACTGAACTAAGGGCATCAAAATAAATAAAAAACAAGCCATGTATTCACATCACAGGGTCATCTTAGAATTTTATAAACACCTCATATTCTCTCCCTCTCCCAACATGCCAGCTGCTCTGATAAAGTGCCACAAAGTAGGCTCTGAAGAGACAAATACAAAGCATATGAAATGTGTGTTTGTGATGGGGATAGCAGGACAGTACATGCCTAAGGTATAAAGGTGAGGACTGTCTTAATAATTAAGATCCTCCAATGAACCTATCTCCCAGCATCTGGCCTCAGAATGCCAGCAAGGAGGCTGCCCATCACCAGCGTGGGCTCTGTTCTATTAGAGCATATGTTGAGCCAGTGACCCACGTACAATGTGTCTTTCTCACAGACAGACTGGGAGGTGGAGCCGTCTCCCCTTTCTTACGTGAGCATTAAGACAGT